>NC_090934.1:606822285-607125315 GCF_040938575.1 Ambystoma mexicanum | reverse complement strand
AGAAAATAGGCACATGCCACTTAGTCCCAGCCTGGTCCACTGGTCCAAGTGCAGAGCAGGGACTCCACTGCTGCGTTCATTGGGGGGCACATCCCAGCATAGATCAGGAATCCAGGCTGCAGAACAAAATACACAGCACAGGGAAGCAGAAACAATTCTCAATGCATCAAGCAGGCGGAATGCAGGCATGGGACTGCTGCAATTCCCCTTCCCGATTCTATAATAGGACACAGACACAAAGGGGGTCAGTCTCCAGGCATCCACCATTTCCCTCATCTGGAGTCTAACGTGGGCAGAAGTGGATGAAGGGAGTGCACGAGGCTATGAGCACATCAAATTGGGGAAACCCAGGAACGAAGGAGCCAGTCACTCAATACCCTTTTTGTCTCAAACTCTTAATTACACAGCACACAGAGGGAGCTGTTCTTAGCTAGCTTTGGGGAGAGAGGCAGCATTCCTGGGAGTTGATGTTGCAGATGGAGGGAGCAGCTATATTCCTAAATCTAGCTGAGAGAGAGGGGGCTCTATATCCTCAAAACCCAAGAGGCTGAACTAAGAGGGACAGGGTTGGGGTTTCGGGAATAGGTTGGTAGGAACAGACCATACAATAAAGAAACGACCCCTACAATTAGTGCTTAGTTGGGGAGAAAAATCCAATTCAGAACTACCTCAGTAAGTTGGAAATACCTACCTGATTTGTCTCATGTGGGGCAACACAGTGTCAGAGAACCCCAGGACAGGAGGGAGAACTACACGCCTGCTCACTGTGGAATTTATGAAACCCATGAGGAAAGCCAACCATCAACATAGGCCATCTCACCATCCCAGGAGATGGCAGAGCCAAGGCGCTAGTGACGACCAAGGTCCATCAAGGAAGGAAGGGCCCGGGATAATGTAACTACTTGGGACTTTGAGTGACTTTGTTGGATATTGTCCTGGGGAAGAACTCCAGGAAACATGGCTTTCTAGACATGGGCCTGTATATTGGACTCCAGACCGCAGGACCTTCTAAAATAGTGTATACACTTTTTTTATTTATTTATTCAACTTTTCTACAGCTCTGGTCCTACCCAGAAGTTCTTGGAATGCTTTACAAAGTTCAAAGGGAGAAGGTGAAAAGAAGTTACAGTATTGTTAAGAACGGGATAGAAATATCAGGGGAGAAAAAGGATATTTAGGGAGGAGGTTGGTTGTACCTACTCTGAAAGGCATGCATCAACCTTCCTTAATCTTAATATGAGTGAACTTCACTTTCTGCATCTGGGTTTTTCGGAGGACTCCTTCGGGAGACTTTCAAGAGGGCCTCCGAAGTTTGGACCTACCCAAAGCTTTTTGGTAAAATAACTCACCCCCTTCTTAAGAAACCCTCTGCCGACCCATCCTAACTAACACCCAATCTCCATTACTCCTTTCCTCGGCAAACTCTTGGAATAGCTGGCCATCTCCCAGCTCATTATTCATACTGAATCTGTGGGTTGTCTCCATGATTATCAGTCTGGCTTCAGAGTTGCCAGGAGCACGGAAACTGCTCTCCTGAACATCCGCAAAGACCTGCTCTCTAACCTGGATTCCAACACCCCTTGTGTCCTCATCTTACTTGATCTCTCTTCTGCCTTCAACACGGTCAAACATGCCATCCTGCTCAACCGGCTCTGTGATAACCTGGGGATCACCGGTCAGGCCCTGGCGTGGCTGACTTCTTTTCTCTCCGATCGACCCTCCCAGGTTCAACTTGGGTCCTTCCTCTCCTCTAACTCGATCTCTACCTGTGGTGTCCCTCAGGGGTCTAACCTCTCTCCCTGTCTGTTCAACCAATACTTTGCACTTCTTGCCTACCGCATTGCAATGCTCTGCCCCAACTTCCAGTGCTACGCGGATGACACTGCACTCGTTTTCAGGCTACCCTCAGCCCCCTCTTCTCACTCTCTCATTTCTAACTGTCTTTCCGCCATCCAGGAGTGGTGTGCTGCCAAAGATCTCTGCCTTAATGCCAGTAAGACCGAGATTCTCCTCATCAGCACACCCACACCCTCCTTTCCTGTCACTCTCTAGCCGACCTCTCTTGGCCCTCTTCCACCTCCCACCTGTGAGGCAAAAAACCTTGGGGTCATCTTCGACTCCACACTCTCCTTCTCTCCTCACATCTCTGAAGTCTCTAAGAAGTCACACTACCAGCTGCACCTCCTCAGAGGTATTCTTCCTTTCCTCTCCTTTCCCCAGAAGCTTACTGTCTCCAAAGCCCTGGTTCTCGCTAGGCTAGACTATTGCAACAGCCTTTTTCTAAATCTGCCTGCTTCCACCCTCCGCCCTCTGCAACTCATCCAGAACAGGGCTGCAAGACTTGTCCTTGGCCTCAAGCCCTAGGATCGTATCTCTCCAGGACTGAAATCTCTGCACTGGCTCCCAGTGGCTGCAAGGATTAAGTTCAAAACCCTTTGCATTGTCCACAAGGCCTTCTGGGGTCTGGGGCCTCAATACCTTCAACTCTCTCTTCCTGAATATCTACCTTCTCGAGCTCTTCACTCTTCCGCCTCCAACTCCCTCAGGGTCAGTCGCTTCTCCAAGCAACGAGTTGGTGGTAGATCTCTTTCTTCGGCTGGTGCCTCCCTCTAGAACAGCCTTCCTGCCCCCACAATCTCCGGTTCAGGAAGCACCTCAAAACCTTTCTCTTTGCTTCCACTTTCTCTCCTCCTCTCCCCTGCTGATTTCCTGGCTGAAAATGACACTGCACTGGCTACCTGGCCACCCTCTGTTCTCGGGCCCAGGTCCCCTCCCCTGCCAGTTGCACACCTGCACTGCCTTCCTTGCAACCCCGCACTTGGGGACTGTTTTTCTGTGTCCCTACAGTCCCTTTACCAGCACTTGACACTTGATGCCTGCTGCTGGCCGTACTTTTTCTTATTTTATTTTTTTATTTGTATTTATCAAAAACAATTTGATTTTTAACAAAAACGTAGATAACTCTTCTCCTTTAAAAGAAAAACAAGGCATAAACAATATTCTTTGCCCTCAGTCAATTGCCGTTTGCTTTATCGTTGTCCTTCTTTTTTCTCAATCAACATAAAGGCGTGTTGCAGAATTTTTACTGAGGCAATTGACCAGGCAGTTTTTTCTCTGCTTATTAATCAAGACCACCAAGTCTCTTCATCTCTCAGTATCAAGTATTCCAGGGCAGTTGCTAAATAATATTGTCTTATGCCTTGTAATGCTGGACATGAAGTAAGTAAATTTTGAACTGATTCCGCCACCTCTTCGCCTTTGCACAGCCTGCAAATATTTGTTTCACTTATACCTCTGATGTGTAATATTTCATTTGTTAACAGTAGATTTAGTCTTGCTTTTATGAAAAGTTGTCTCAACGGTTTACTTGGGAATTTTTTGCAAATTGCCCCTGGATCGTTGCATTTCTTTTGTGAAGATGGTAAGTGGGACAGGAGTCTGTTCTTTGCTGCTTGTTCTTGTGTGGAAATCAAATCTAGTTCTTTTAGTTTCTTCTTTACTTTGAGAGGATTAAACAGGAGATCTTCGTGAGAACAAGCAATAGATTTTAATTGCTCCTTTTTTCCTGTTACCCATGATGTTAGCATTTTGGAGGTACCTGATTTGATTTTGTTGGCCACCAGATTATACAGAGTTGATGACTCTGGAAGGAGGATTTTCCTATACAAAGACATGCTGTTGTTGTCCACCGCAGTTTTTAGAGGGATCAGTCCCAGTTCTTTCCTAATTGCTGGTAGAGAAGTTGATTTGGGGACCAATAGCAATGATCTCCCGAAGAAACCTTCAATCTTTGCCCAGATTTTATCTGGCAGCGAGGGCATAGCTTCAGCGTCGTATATCAGACATGGGATGACTTTTGTCTTGTAAAAATTTAATACTGGAAGTAGCGAGAAGCGTCCAAATTTGTTATCTAACATTCGAGCTTGCGTGGTCATGGTGCGTGCTTTGGACCAAATAAAACTTTTCATGCTAATTTCTAGCCTGGTGTTATCAAGCATGAACCCCAAGTACTTGAACTCTTGGACTGATTCGATCGGCGTATATTCCAAGTGCCATGTCTTTCCAGAAACCTATTTATTTTTTTTGCCCATGATCATAATCTTCGCTTTTCCTATATTGATCTGCAGCTTGTTATTAATGTACTCTGTTAGGTTGGTTAGTTGGCGTTTGAGGCCGATCGGGGTCTGGTCCATCACAGTGATATCATCCGCGTAAAGGATTCTTGGCACTTGGGTTCCTCCCACCTTCGGAGGGAATGCCTTCACAGCTTCCATTGTTTCCTTGTAATCACCAATAAAGGCAATGAATAGGGCCGGGGCCAGGGAGCATCCCTGCTTTACCCCCCTCTTTATTGGGATGCTGTCCGATAGAGTGCCATCTCCATTAAGCTTTACCCGCATAGATGTTTTCGAGTATAAAGCTTTTATGGGTCCCATGATGCTCATTGGGCAGTTTGCCTCTTGGAGCTTGTCCCAAAGTAGTTGTCTTTCGACTTTATCGAAAGCCTAGGTGAGGTCTATGAGGGCTAGATAGATGTTAAATGCTCCTTCGAATGACTTGCTCTTCAGAAGGCTGAGGATCAAAATGTTGATTGAGGTCCCAGAATTTTTCTGAAAACTGACCTGAAAGGGGTCATGTAGTGGTGCTTGTTTTACCCATTGTTGGAATTCGTGGAGCAATAGCATGCCAAAAACATTTCCTATACAGTCTAAAAGCGCAATCGGCCTGTAGTTGGATGGGTCCGCTCTGGACTACCACGGATGTTGTCCAAGAACTCGGTACTGCTTTTGTGTTGGTGCAGTTTGCGAAGACATTGCTGATAAATGGAGCCCATTCATCTGGGAATTTTTTAAGATCCACGTTTGTCACTCCATCCGGACCTGGTGCACGTGAGAGTTTTAATTTCCATATAATTGATGTTATATCTTCTTTGTTTGCAACATTGCACCATGAAGTATTGGGGTCTTGACTTGCTGTTTGTGTAGGTTCCTCTCGGCCCTGAAAGAGTTTTGAGAAGTGCGCTTTCCAAACTTCTTCATGTACGCAATTTGCTTGTGACAGCATCAGGTGCGCCCCTGAGGTTTTGATCAAAGACCAAAAATCTCCTGTGTTTTTGCTCCCCAACTTGCGTACCATCTCTTCCGAGTCTTTTTGGTACATGGACAACCGATAATTTCTCACCCACACCCTGTAGGATTTTTCTTCCGTAATTGCTTCTTTTAAAGGCGTTGGAGTGTTTGTTCATTTTTCTTTCCTTTTAAGCCGTCTCACCAAGGCTCTTTTTACAACTATGGTTTTGTCATATTGATGGATATTTGACTCCGTTCCAGTACATTTCTTCCTGTTCCTGGCTCTATACGGGCTCAACAAAGGATAATAATCCGGCCTTGGCGTCTTATTTGAACCGTTTCTTTCCATTTTCTTTTGGTAATTGGCGTTTAGGGTTTTTATTCTTTCTGCGGACAGTTTAAGTCGATTTCCTTGCGCATTGAGTTCAATTTGAGCTTCGCAATGGAGGTCTGGGTGATTTGGGGTTACCCATGTGGCTTTCAAGAGGTTATGGTCGCTGGCTTCCGTCTTTATGATTTCAAAAGAAGTTGCTCGTTTTAGCAGATGTTCTGATACAAAGATGTAGTTAATAGTGGCGCTACAAGTATCTCTTGCCTAAGTTGGCAATCGATTGAAATTTGGGAAGGCCTTGTCCAAGTTGTGGCAACCACGTGAGGCCATTAACTCAGACCATCTCTACCCTCTTTTTTCCGCAGGGGTCTTCGGTTGGGGTTTTGTAACCCCGGTGGAGTTACATCTGGCATTCAGATCATCACATATTATCAAGTGATCCACTTTTAGATCGGTGAGAATGTGGTCCAATACTTTTTCAATAGTCTTCACAAAGTCACTGTCTAAAGTATTTCTGGGATTCCAGTACACGGAAATTATTGCCTTTGTAATTTTGGTGTTTTTGTCAAGCACAGTCCAGATGGTCAGTACTGCCAGATGGTTTAACGATGCCGACACTGTTTTCTGAATGCAGACCCCGCTCCCTGATCGCACCGCCAGCAGGATCCCAGCCGAAGGGCGACCCAAAGCTTCCTTTGTAGCTGGGGAGAATTCAATGGCAAAACCATCAAGATGCGTTTTCTCCATTAACCATGTTCCCTGCAGCTTCAAAATGTCAAAGTTGCCCAGATTTACATCGCTCTTTTTCAGCAGATGTTGGTAACCCCGCGTATTCCCCTAACCCATCTGCAGAGAGGTGAGAGGCTGTGTGTATTTCTCCAGTCTCCCCTTTTCTTGAACCTCCTTGCCGTGGGTTGCGGGTTGCTATTTCTTAGCTTATGCTGTTAGTGTTTTAGGCAACCATGCCCATAACTGTTTCATTAGAGACAATGCTGGTTCCGTTTTGGCCGGCTGCTGCGAGTTTGTATCTGAAGCCGGGGAACTTTCTCGTGGTTTCGAAGATCTTAACACACATGTCCCTCTCTTTTCTTTATATTTCGGGCTCTTAGCCGGAGACTTCAGAGGAGTTGTAGGTCCCTTTAGTCGAGCACTTCTGTCTCTCTGCTCTTAATTTCATTGTACATCCCGGTCTACTGGAGTACTCAATTCTTTAGTTCTTTTTTCAAAGGGCTTTGTCGTATGACGGGGTAGTCTTTGAGAGCTATGAAGTTATCCAGTTTTAGACTTGAAATGCAATGGCTTGCTGCAGCAAGTCATTTCTGATCCCTCCTTTCTTTTGTCTTGTTTGTAGTTGGTATTGGCTACAACTGATAGGTGAAAACCTCGTTGCCGAAGCTCTTCTAGCGGCTTGTTAATTGAATAGGGCAAGGCTCCCACCCTTATGTGGATGTAAGCCTTTGCCACCAATCCTCTCTGATACGGTTCCACTCTTCTGCTCTCAAACGTTTCAATGTAGTAATGGTACTAAAAATATTTCTTACCGTCCTCCTGTTGAGCACCATCTTCTCACAGTTTTTATCTGACAGTTCAAGTTTCAGGTTTAGGATTTCTTGAGCTAGCTCTTTCTTGCTCGATTTATATATAAATTCTTTGTCCTTTCGTGAAGATCTTTCCTTTCCACGATCTTTCTCCATCCAATCACTCTCCCTCTGTGATTTCCTACCTGCATATTCGTGATCTGCTGATGAAACTGGCATTTTGTCTTTGCTCATACCAAGTTCTTTGTTTTGTTCCTTTGAGGTCTTCATTTCTCCATTCTTTGGAGTTAACGGTGGGTATTCCTGATTTAGGTGGTTTCTACTGGGAGGCTGTCCGCTCTGGCGATCTGAGAGCTTTCTGCATTTCTTTTTTTTTCTTTTCCCTCATGAGGGACTTCGAGTTCTTCTTCTGTCTCGCTGTGGGAAGGCTGTCTGGTTTGGAGATCCAATGGCTTTCTACATTTTGTCACCTTGTCACTTTGAAAATCTTCGGATTCTCCTTTCGATTCGCTGTGCGAATACTGGGAGTAGTTCATTGCGGATTGATCTGCTAGGAAGTCACTGACGGTTCTTGGAGAGTTTTTCGGAAGTTTTCGTTGCTCTTTCTCCTCCCTGTTTTCCTCAAAATCTTTTCCGGTTTTAGGTATCTCTTTCTTTTTTTCTTTTCCTTTTTCTTTTTCCATCTTCTTGGATAATTTCAATAAGACTTCCTTATTTGTCGTGTTTGATTTACCAGTTTCATCGTTGCTCTTTACTGAAGACCTTTCAGCATTTTCTTTTGTGGAGTTTTTTCGGGAACTAGTTCCTTCTCTCAGGCTTTTGGTTTGGATAGTCGATTTCTTTGGAGAGCTTGCCTTAAAGAAAAAGACCTCAGGTAAGCTGAGCTTTACACCTTCGTTGTTTTGAGTAGGGTTGAATATGCTGTAATTGCTTCCATTCAGATCTTTCTTAAGATCTAATTTGTCTTGAGGCTGCTCCGTTTGCGTGGATTGTGAGCACTGCGCCACCTCTTTTGTTGGCTTGTTTTTTGCACTCTGTGCAACTGTTCTGATTGGAGTCACGTCTTCGCATCTCGTAATTTGAGTGGGATTTTCCTCTACGCTTTCGCCAGCTTTTATTCTTTGATCAACCGCTGTTATATATCCTTCAAGATATATGAGTTTAGTATGCATCATAGCTATCATTGTCACCTGATCTTTCAAACTTTCATTGATGTTTTCATATAGTTTGCAGAAGCAATAGTAATTGCAGACATTACTGTAGTCATATCTGTTTTTTATGGGGTTTCCTTGGCTATTTGTGGCCATTGGTCTCTGTAGCTTTGACGCCTTTGAGCTGAAATTGTCGAGGAGTCATGGGAATTTGCTCTCGTTGGCGAATAATTCTTTGAGTGGTTTATCCCACTCTTTCTTAATTGCTGTCCAATATCCTCTAACGTTTTTTCCGTCCTCGATCTCTGTGGAGTTGCAGGATCTCTTTGCTTGTACGATTTTTCCACAGATGGTAGATGTTCCTTTCTACTCGAAGCTCCACCTGTCACAGCAGTCAAGGGCTCCGCGTCTGCATTACTACTGGTTTTAGCCACTTGGCTACCACTAAATTGTTGTTCTCGAGAGGTTATTGGCTGCTTTTGTTCTTCCTCAGAACCTGTCTCCTTTCGGAGAGGATCTTTAATGTTCATGCATTCACTGTTTGGAATGTCATCTGAGATCGCGTCTGATGGAATTGTAGTGGCCTCCTCTTTGGGACTCGTCTTTTTGCTGTTTGGCATCTCATCTAGAGGCTCATCTGAAGAATTTGTGTCTTTAGGCAAGGGGTAGGTAGCCACAGGAAGCAATAAAATGGGCGTGCTCTGCTGCAGTGCATTTAGGGCCTAGAGGGGCGCATGTTTTCTGCATTTTTGGAGCCGGGGAGGGTTCCTTTATTGCCTCAAGAATCTCGGCATCAGAGAGCTCATTGAGGTGTTCATGGTTTCTTTTGCCCTGATTTTTGGGGGCGATAATTGCCAAAGTGTGCTGCGTCGCCTTTTGAAAAAATGTTCTTATCGAGGACACTTGAAGTGTTTTATGTTTTGATAATCACCTAAGAGCAGAGTTTATTCTCCCCGGCATCCTGGCACTTAAGGCCGTTTTTCTAGTAAAAGTTTGACTTTGTTGTTCTTTTTCAACTGACCCTGATTACCATTGGCTAAATTCAGATTCTTTGCGAGGTGTTTTGAACAGTCCACATCTGATTTCTGGACTTGGGTTTTTATTATTTCTCTGTCTTTGTCACCCTCCTCTGTCTCGTGCTCCTGTGTTATCAACACATCAGGAGCAGCAACACATCCATTTCCCCCAGCCCTCGGGGCCTCCCCAACGCTGCTCGCCCCTCCCTGAGGGCAGCGGCCCAGCCCACCAGGCGCGCTCGCAGCTCGAGTAGAGACTGCGAGGGACTGCGGGACAGGGGTCTGTTGTGTAGTACCGTGAGGGGGCCCGCTGGTGAGTGTTGCAGCTACCGCCATTGAGGCGTCAAGGGGGCTTTCTTGTTGTTTAAACCCATTCACATGTGTTAATGCTTTTTTTGCTTGAGCTTCCAAGAGCGGTGCCAGCGGAAGAAGTCCCACGCTGGACGCCGAGGTCACGGGAGGCCTGAACGGGTCAGGCGATGGGTTTCACCCATCAGGCTGCCGACAGAGAGGACAAGCCACCCGTCAGACTCCACTCACTCTCCCCTGATGCCAGTGGTGTGTCCGCTTGTTCCTCCACCTCCGCAGCATGCGTCGGCCTCGGCTGAGTCTCGCTAGGGTCGTTCGTTGCACTATTGATATGAGCCGCAGTTTGTGAGTGAGTGTGAGGCTTGATCGGCAATGCGAGATCTCCATTGTGAGTATGCCGGTATGGGCATAGCTTCGAAGGTGCAAAACTGGAGCCTGTTTGTAGCCGTTTGGTGGTCCGCTGCTGCTTCATTTATGTCAGGTTGTAGCTTTGAGCTACGTAAGCGTCTTTTGTCGCCCTCGTCAGTATGTTGAATCGCCAAGGTATTTTGAAAATTCAAGGTCATGTTGTGGTCGTTGTAGCCGTGATTATAATACTGGGCACAGTTTGAGACACAGCTTTGAGACAGCCAAAGTTACGCTCTCTGCAGCCTCTGCAGCTGAGGCGGACTGGAGGCAGACTGGACTCTGCACCAGACTCCACGCGGCGCTCCGCGCGTGGGAAGGGTTTATGAAGCACCAGTTAATGGAAGTAGAAATGGGGCTGAACAAATGGTGTGCAGCTCCTCACACACAGAGAAAAAAGTAGAGACTGGAGGCAGACTGGACTCTGCAACGGGCTCAGCGACTTTTTCTTATTGTTATTTATTCTATTATCCCTTGTACGGCACTTCCCCTTCCCCCTTCCTATGCACTTGCGCAATCTGAATGACACCTGGCCTAGTAGGATCGTTGTTTGTCTTCCCTCTGTTCCCCCCACCCTTTCCTCGTCGCGCCTTGAAACACTTGTGTATAGGCGCATTATAAATGCCATATCATATCATATCATAACTCAAGAACATTTTTGTAAAAGTTTGAAATATATTTTTCTATTTTAATTAAATCCTTTTCAGCATGAATGTCAGGGATCCTTCCATAGAGTTATCATTTTTGTTTGTTATGAAAGAATGTGGTTTTGCTGACATAACTTAGAAGTAATATATGCTTGGGTGCTCTTTTCGATTGAGAGCAAAATTAAGTCATTGCCTCAAGGCTCACTCACTAATCAATTATAACATGCTCATGGACATATGCTGCTTTTAGCATAATGAATGAAAGGAG
Organism: Ambystoma mexicanum; assembly: GCF_040938575.1. Classification (NCBI taxonomy): domain Eukaryota; kingdom Metazoa; phylum Chordata; class Amphibia; order Caudata; family Ambystomatidae; genus Ambystoma; species Ambystoma mexicanum. Next base: position 607,114,581 of record NC_090934.1, on the reverse strand, counting down.
AGGGGTGAAGGGCTTAAGGGGATGCATCGGATAAAGATAAATATTTTAAGGGTTTTCTAAACATCAAGTAATCATCCTTAACCAGGATTTCACATCTTCTTTGACTGTGGTCCAGAGTGAAGTGAAGGTAATATATCAAATACATTAATTGATTCGTACCAGCACTCATTATCTGCAAATTCTAGCCCCCCCCTTACCGAAACTGGACTTCAATGGCATCCAACTCCTGTTCCTCTCATAATCTAGGGTGCAGTGGCAACACCCTCCTCCCATGTGTTCCTGAATTCTCCCTCGCCCCACTGACTAGCATGCATGATCTATACTGGCTTCCCCTCCAGGCCTGCATCATCTTCAAGGCCATAAAGGCAATGCCTCCTCTACAGTAATGGCCAAAGTCTCACCATCCCTGGAGGCAGAGGCTAATGCTAATGCAAAACAAGAAGCCACAATATCCCAAGGCTGGAATCTAAGATAAAAAAACAGAAGAGACAAAAACACTCCTCCTCAGGGTACACTCCCTGACTCTGAAGTAACATTGCACCACAAGCCAGACTGAACCTTCTCTCCTACATTTCAGAAAGGCATGAACTAATGTCTCTTCAAAGAACACCTCCCCATCCTCAGTAATTTTTCTTCTAGTGCTTCCAATCACTGGTCCATTCACTGATGCTTTTGCCTCCTCAGCCTCCTCAGCCTGCAGACCCTCCTTTTTCTAACCATTACCAGTGTGCCCAGGTGTATCGCTGATTATCTTTAAATGTCCATGTCAGCTGTAGAACTTGCAGCCCATTTGTCATGTTTACCTTTGTGACCAGGCAATTTACAGTACACTTTGCGAACTGCAGATGCATTCTTGTTCTTTCGAATTCGTTTCATAGATAAGAGTCAAAACTGTTGATACCACTGTGAACAAGTATATAATAGACCGTTTCTTGAAAAGAACTCCATTGCTAATCAGCTGGTCCATAATATAAAACGCATTACACATGCATATATACACACCGGGATAAATAAATATATGCATACATACCATGAGAAATAGGTGGGCAGCAGAGAATGGTTCACAAGGCTTAATGTGTTTTTGTTTTTGGTGCATTTTGGTGGTACAGCCACAAAAATGTTGCCAACACCATTGTTACTGAGAAGAGAGTGAGGAAAGGGGTGCCTGAAAGATGATTTTGTGGTTTGAATGACAACTGGGAATGCTGTGGCATGATCAGCCGATGCACTAAATATTATTTCTTGTTCTGTTACACCGATGTTATCCAATGGTGGCTTGTTTAACTAATGTTCTCCCATTCAAGAGTACTTTATCATGTCACATGTTGTGTGTCACTCGCAGGGATTAAATAGACGCCCAGGCAGCTGAAACTCTAGGTCCACTAAAAAGCTATTAAACATTTGTCAACAAGGGGCTGATGTAGAAAGAACTGCTACAGTGATTAGGTCTATATTTGGGTAACTTCCCTGGCCCCCTTGGTCTACATGCAGGTGTCCCTTTCTTTGGAGAGGTGCAGTATCATTGATAGCATACTGCTGTCCTCATAAGAAATCTCAATGTGATCTCTTATGGGGACATCTGTATGTTGTCAGTGGTACTGCTCTTCACCAATCTCAATGTGATCTCTTATGGGGACATCTGTATGTTGTCAGTGGTACTGCTCTTCACCAATCTCAATGTGATCTCTTATGGGGACATCTGTATGTTGTCAGTGGTACTGCTCTTCACCAATCTCAATGTGATCTCTTATGGGGACATCTGTATGTTGTCAGTGGTACTGCTCTTCACCAATCTCAATGTGATTTCATATGAGGACCTCTGAGTGTTGTCCCGCTCTCCATTAAAATAGGTTGTGAGGACATCTGTAAATTGTAATTTATTGGAGGGGTGCAGTGCCACTGACAAATGTTTTCTTCTGCTCAAGCTATTTCTATTTACATTCCCTGTTTCCCTGATTCTTGTTTGTTTTATTTTATTGTTTGGAGCGGTGCAGTACCAAATTACTGACAAATTACAGATGTCCTCATAAGAAATCTCAATGTGATTTACTTTGAGGAACTCTGTATTTTATGTAATGTCTTCCTTCCTGTGCTGTCATTTCTCAGTCCTTTTCCCATGCTCAATGTAAAATGCAATAAATAACTAAAATCGTCAAAACAATTGGCTTTCCAAATGCTTGTTTTCTAAAGTTTGTTTTGCAATTGCCGGTTGTGTTGTATAAAATGTATTAAATATTGGTCGGAGATTAAAGGCAATTGTGTTTACTGTTGAAATAACAACATGACAGTTAAACAAATGACTACATTAAGTGATTTGCAGAACTACTGGAAATACTAGCATCTTGAAAATATGTAAACCCCATAGGTAGGAATGACTCCTATAGAGCAATGTGTGGGGACCAATCTGTGATGCAGCACTCATATATACGCTAATAACCTCACATATATGATAATGACTTTGCCATTGCTTAATAAATGCGCACAAAACCTTCCAAACAGTGCAGTCACTTTTGATGGGGGCAAAGCTTTTAGGTGGTCCCAAAATTTTGCATTCAAACTACAAAGGGAATTTTTGCTCACTCCTAAGCAAGGCCTGCTGAACAGATTTACAACAAACCTGGACTGGTGGCTAGAGCTTGTTCCAAATTGAAATTCATCTGTTGTTTGGTGAGAATCCTTCCAGAAAAAAACGTTTACATGTAAAAAAAAAACGACTATATGTGTGCGGTTGGGTACGAGAAAACTGCAGGACAAAATCCTTTTTCTGCACAGCTATATAGATTACTTGAACCTGGTCTAAAGATTGTCTGTACAGGTGCCATCTTAGTTTTTCTTGTAAGTGGACAGTTTTACAGCATTGCGCAATGAAATGAGGGACTAAAAGCAGGACTGTATGACATGTGTTGACCCCAAAGGGATGAGGTCATGACAAAAACAGGGAAAATACCAACATTTCAAGGGGAAATCCAGCCAAACCTGGTCCCCTAGATGTGAGATCTGACCAACGCTCATATGGATAGCATGGAGATAGGGGTGGGGCTATGAAAATGAATGCATAACCATGTTCATTCAGAAAGGAGTGTAGTCTCTGTAGTCCATCACGGAAAAATGCTTACCATGTCTGCAAACAGTGAGGGCGCTAGGCTATAAAAATGCATGAATAAACACTCGAGGTTTGTAAGCACGCGATTAGATTTGTGCGAGCAATCGTGATATGTATGTCCTGAATGAATCCAACCCAGTTATTGATGAACAGACACGATTCAAAAGTAATAGGGGAATCCAAGACTATAAGTTTGTGTCGATAACACAGTTGAAAGGCCCTGATTTGAAAAAGGCCTTAGAAAAGGCCGAAACACGTGTCATCAAATAGGGCAATTTTTTGATATAATAAATCACTCTTGTAACTTATACGTTGGCGCAGTCTTCATTCTGTGTCTTCATCTTAAACTTGCATGAATAAACCGGTTCACTTAGGATGGGGTGTGTCACAAGAACAACACAACCATCAATGCATGTGTCTTGACAGGTACAGGCATGGAACTGCATTGTGCTCTAGCACCTTGAAGCGTCTCTTGTGCTAGATGGGATCACCAATAAAGATCTCAGACCAAATAACCAGACAGACTCAAAGAATATGGCAAAGTACTACTTTATTCTTAGTTTAATAAAGCAGGACTAACTGGCAGACATCAGACTGATGCTTGCACGCTCACACACAAACGTGACTATACAGAGGTCTTGTACCCCAAAATGTGTCATCTATGATGTCATCCTACGTGGTAAACTTTAAAACCTATTGAAGGGAGGGATTGGTTAGGAGAACATATGTACCTATATATCATATAAGTGTTAGTATATCATTAGTTGTCTCTTATCTTTAAGATACACCTTGACCTACCTCTAAATACATATAATCCTGATTGTAGCAAACAAAATGGCAGTGGATTGGTCTATGCAACATTGTATAGCAGGTTGCCCCATAGACCCTATGATTGGTTGGCATTCTCACCCAACCTTGGACTTTGGGCTTGGGTAGCAGCACATAAGCGAAACCCAGGTGCTCGAGTCACATCAGATTACTCCCCACTTTCTAATATGCCAAGCTACTTCCTTTCCCTTTCAGGATTTTGTATTGTTTTTTTAAATCTGGATTTCAGTTTCCGAATCCGGAGAAGGATTTTTAAAATTTCCAGATGAAGTGTCAAGCTCCTTTAGATTTTGGTAGTGTCTTCAAGAGCATGTTTTAGATTTTCCCCATCTCTCATGAGTCCGGCCATGAACCAAAGTTTCTGTCTGGAGTTGACCTTGTAGCCTGCTCTCTGTTCTGGGACATTCAATGGAGTATAAGCACATCACTATCTTAGTCCAGAGCTTAATTAATAGCTCTTGTTTTCGACTTCTGATTCACGTGTGAAGAGACCACAAATGTGTTGATTTGAACCTTTTATTTACTGCTATTTGTTTCAATTATAATGGGTGTAATTGCCCCTCTTGGCCTCTAGAGACTTGCTCACTCCATCTTGTATAGACATTATACACTTTTTATTGTCCAATACTTGGCTCTTGTAAATGTTTTCTTGTACAATAATCTAAGAAAAATATGTCTCACGTTCATGGCTTAGCCGTCTGCCTTCCTTTGTGCTTTGGAGCTATTCCACAAATAGCTTTGTTGATCCCAGGCCAACATAGACTCCTCTTTATTTTTCACACAAGACTGTTTCTTCAACATCTCCTGACCCTGCAGCCCTGGTCTATCTCTGAGGTAACTGGAATGAATCTCACATGAGCTGACGTCCATCTCCCAATGATGGCCATCCTAGCCACGTTATATATTCTCTATAGCAAGCTTCTATATATCTTATCCGCCTTGCGTTACTGCATATATGCATTAATTGGTGAGCAAGTTACATTGTTTTCTTTTGCATATATGATTACTTTATCATTTCATACATGTTTCTCTTGTTGCTTCAGTTACATCATCACTCCTAAGTATTTTCATATGGTTTCAGTATGTCTTGCTACATCTTCTTGATGACATCACTCTGCCCTCATCATATTTTACTCGGCGCTTCGTGATGACCAATGGTGCATGCTGACATCCTTCCACATGATATCCTTCAATTCTTTCAGTGTGAGGATACATTTGAAACGGTTGTCTGAGTGCATATTGTCTCTTGCACACTTGATGTGGAATAGGCACAACACATGGGGCCTCATTACAAGAGTGGCAGAATGGGTTAACGGGTGCCGCAAAAGGATGCCGACCCGTTAACACCATTCCGCCACATTCCGAGGTCCTGTCGCGGGACCCGCTCTGCATGTCTGGTTTTACCAGACGTGCAGAGCGGGTCCCGCGAGGGGAAGAGGGAGCTAACAACGGGCCGGTCGTAATCGGCCCATTGTTATCTCCCTCCCCCATTCCCATTCAGCCCTATCGGGGCTGAAATGGGAATGGGGAAGGTCCGGGCCCGGGTTCCTGGAGGAAGGAATTACCGGGCCCTCCGAACTCGGAATGGCTCGGTAATTCCCCATTCTGGGAACCCGGACCCGATTTTGGCAGCAGCACATGTGTACAAGCACATAATCGGGGAGAAAAGGTTCCCGGGGGCTGTCCCATGCTGCTATTTTTGTCCATGATAACTTACGATCTATGCTGTTGAATGCGTGTGTGAAATTGACAAAGGCAATGTACGTTTTCCTTCTCTTCTTTAATGTCCTAACTTTAAAGATGTTTATCAACAGCAGGTTCAGACTGCATCTTACTTGATTTACAAACCATGTTTGCCTCAAATCGTAGTGCCCTAATTCAATAACCCACCTCTTCAGTCTAGTCAGAAGGAGGGATGCAAAAATCTTTCCCAATGCATCCAGGATGGCAATGGGGCGATCATTTTTTGGGTCCACCCTAATTGTCTTTTTAAAGATCGGGATCACCATGGACCATTTCCAGGATTTAGGGACCTATCTCTATGTCGTAACCTCAGTAAAGAGTTTCATGCAAAACTCAGTCCACTCTTCCAGGGGAACCCTTCAGTGTAAGATTTGAAAGGCTGTCAGGGCCAGGAGCCCTGGAATTACTGGTCTTTTACATCAAATCTGCAACTTCTTCTTTCGAGATACTCGGGTCCGATGCCATCTTTCCCGGCAAAGACAGGGCTAAAGGCTCTGTTATCAGACATTTCTCATATAAAGCTACAAAGATGGTCACCCAAGAATCCTCATTTGCTGCTCTACATTGGAGAGCCCTCTGCGAACCCCCTGCTTCATTCAACAGGAGCCATAGGCTTCTACAATCCCTATTGGAGAGAACCTTTAACATTTGCTCCACATCTGCTTGTAAGGTGATACATTTTGTGCGATATTAACCAATTTTTTATGTTGTTGTTTCTGCTTGTTTATCAGTTCCATACCTCCTAATCCTGTGAGGAGCCGTCATTTTCTATCATCCGTACTCAGTTCAAGTTTCTTTAGGCTATTTCTTTGTTATACCAATGTTTCGGTTTGAACTGAGTGTTCAACCCACTTACTTTGATCTCTCGGTAATCACTCAGCAAAGGTACATAGTCACACCCTATGCTCTTATGAGTGAGGGTCACAGAATATTAATTGTTCAGCAAAACCACATTGTTGAGTTTTAGGCAAAGTCTATTTCTTCCCTGACTAACAGCCAGTTTGTGGTGTCATCGCTCAACTTCACTATAGGTCGATAGCTCCAAACCATTTTCACCAAATCGTGATCACTATGGATCAAACTTACAACCTCTAATGTTTTTACTAGGGGGAAAAACCTTGGGTGAAACAAAGAAGCAATCTAGAGTGGAGCATTGTTTACCTCTGCTCCAAGTGGTCGCCCCAGGTATATCCCCTGGGTGGTTCCCAGTTAGCATGTGCAAATTCTGCCTCTCTCAACCAGATCATTGCCCTTGCTTTTTTTCCCATCCATTTCTGATTAAAATTGTGATCCCACTGCTTTCTTCTTTTACCTTCATCTAATTTATATTGAGATCCCCACACACTATTATCATGGGGTCAGTTAGACTTAACATAAAATCGTCAACCAGACCCATAACCGTATCCACAAAACACACATCTTTGCAAGCCGGTGGGTTCCAATACAAATTTATGAATACCAGAAATAGAGGAGTCCCGCAATCACCCTTCCCAATTCTACAGTTATTATTTGCACGTATGCGTTAGGGTTACATGACTTCACCACTTTAATTCTCAGATCTTTTTTTATCAATGTCAAGAGTCCAGTAGTAGGTCTCCCTTTCACACCCTTCTGAGCAGGGTTCAAGAACAGATTGAAACCCTCAACCACGGGTACAGACAAGAGTCAGGTCTCCTGAAGGCAAAGAATATCAAAGCTTTCAAGGGTATTCAGCCTGCTGTTAAACAGGAGACTGAAGTCCCTCGTGTTCCAGGAGCCAAATACAACTTGGTCCCTGGTGAGAGGCCCCCAGCACTAATGGTTTCTATTTTCTTTCAAGGTACAGGCCAGCCACCCCAGCTCTCTCCGTCCGATAGACTGCACTTGGGGCTAATCTGCACTGCTATGCCCCTTTTGGACGCTGGTTGTGAATTAATTGTGATCTTGATTGTAATTCTGGTGTCAAAGTGTTTGAACCTCTGAGGGGGGAGGCCCTTAGCTCCCCAGGCCCACCACCCTGTTGCACAACTGATAAGGTAAGTGGAGGCCCTCTGTTTTCCCTAGCCGCAACGGCCCAAGGCTTACCATTCCTAAACGTGTCATGTCTATCACAGAGAGGGATCATTCTGTCACTGATATCGAAACCGAGTGGCCACAGCTTCTCAGATGACTCCAATAACAAATTACAAATTATTTTCAATCTTATATGGAGACAGACATAATCAAATTTCAAGGGTATTGGTTACTCAAGTTAAACGATGTCACCCGAGTCTATGGCACTCAAATTCAGTCTGTGGTGGAGTAGCCTCAGAATATTTGTGTGGTTCATCCTCAACCCATCGTCCACTGACAACATTGTATCCATGTATATCCTTTGTGTCTCACTACTGCTTCTGATGTGAGATGGGCATTTGACATTGGTAACTTTAGGAACTGCCTGATTTTTATAAGCCAGATGGCATGTCCGCTTTTTTACCTTTTACCAAACTCCTGGGAATCTGTCAGAGTACTTTTGGGGGTCATTCTCCAATCCCCTGTTCGGGATCTGGATCCATTCGACGAGAGATATTAGATGGCAAGCCACATGGCTCATTCGAGTTTCTCGATTTAAACAGGATTGGGAGACCCTTGTTTTTTATGCAGTCGTTTCTCCTCTAATGTTAGAAATCCCTCTGAGCATGACTTAGTTGTTGACGTCTCTCTAGGCCGTCTCACTTCGTGATCTTCTAGTAATTCCTGGAGGACTAAACCATCCACCCACACAACAGAGGGAGTAGAGTCAGGTGAACCCTGCCACTTCCATCGATTTCGTATACCGAGAGATCCAAAAGCTCTGGTCCTGCAGTTCAACAGTCCCACAAGCACTAACATTCTTTGTTACCTCCCCCAGTGCTGTTTGGATCTAATATGCCAAGCTACTTCCTTTCCCTTTCAGGATTTTGTATTGTTTTTTTAAATCTGGATTTCAGTTTCCGAATCCGGAGAAGGATTTTTAAAATTTCCAGATGAAGTGTCAAGCTCCTTTAGATTTTGGTAGTGTCTTCAAGAGCATGTTTTAGATTTTCTGTTGCTTTGTTTGCGGGGGAGGTTTATTGCTTCTGACCATCTGTTTCTTCTTTCTCCTTGTATAAAAAATGTCATACATATTTTCCACCACCTGATCTTTTTCAGCCGAAGGGTCTGCAACCAACCCCACCCCACCTTCAATTATTGCAGCAGTATGTGCGTCACTCACCCTGGAGGGGGAGGCAGGGGAAACTTCAGTCCAGTCAAGGAAACAGATTCAGGTGCCTGGTCAGAGGTTGCATATCTCACGCTCAAAGATGACGACGTTGTTAAATGCGATTGTGTTCCTATATTGGCTGGCACAATCATACCTTCTTCTATAGACCCCGTTGAGGGGCCAGCATGCTTTGACTTCGGTCATGATAGTACTTTTACGTTTCTCTTGAAGAGCCTTTGAGAATTTTCTTGGGTCGCTCCCTTTCCACACTTCAAGATCTCTCTTGCTGCCTCTAATGTAAGTTTTTTGTTAGCCCCCACTTTGGCATGTGATCCCAAAGTAATTTTTGCAGGAGGCTTTCAGAGGCACATTCTTTGTCCAGTCTGTTTTGAAGTAAATTTACAAAAGCTTCGATGTGAATCAACTTAGAGTGAGTCATGGCCAACAGGGTGGCTTGATCTTTGTAGTTATCATTAATAGCCTTGTACAGTTTCATGAAAGGCGAGAGTGATATTGTCAGTGCTGACATTAGGCTACATTGAGTCTGTAAATCTGTTGTCTCTCTCTGGTGTTCCCTCCAGTTATCTTTTTTGTGCGTATCTTTGGGGTATTGTGTTATACCCTGAATGCTCTGTTTGTTCTGAGGAGGAGTAAGAATATGGGTTACACCTTTGCGCACTCTCCATGGTGATGTTGTTGGTGTTCAACCCAACTACTTCCTCTGGATTGGCCAACATTCTTGTTTCCTTTGGGAATGACCTAGGACTAAACCTAGGTCTTAGGTGACCTCTTTGATGTTTTTCCATTTGTAGATAGATGGACACAATGTCCTTCGTCAGCCTTGCAGTCAGTAAATTAGATTCAGCCTTCACCAGGGCTAAATCTTTAGCCGACCATGTGTCCGACGGGGCCGTAGGTCGACTGGCTTCACGGATATCAGCCAAACATCTCTTTATTTGAGCGAGTGTAAAGTCCAATTTCAGAGAAAGACTCAGTGAGGCTGGACTGAACACACCAATTGAACGGGATATGTTCCCTACACTCAAGTGGGGAGAAGGTGCAGCCTCCCTACGAGTTACGCGCTCTTGCAACTCCAATAAGTCCTCCACTAAGTTTTCATTTTGTAACAAGTCCATATCAGAGAGTTTGTTGAGGAGAGAGACTTCCCTCTCTTTTGGCATCGCATTGCGGGAGGGCCAGCTGACCTTTGCCACCTTTGCAGGGTCAGGTAAATCTTCTCACTTGTGGTGTTGTCCAGAAGCTGCTCAACCTGTGGTTCCCCTTTGTTTCCATCCTACTCGGAAGCTTGAGATAGACCCATCCCACTCATGGTGGCCTCCGGGAGCTCTCGTCAGTCCTGGTGAGAAAGTTTCCATTTGACATCAAAAGCTCCACCAATGGATAAGGGGTATGTAGGATGGCCATTGTTAGAAGGCATGAACTGGGTCGGAACGACCCATCAATAATTATCTCATTATTCAGGTGAGCGGGGGTGAGGGTGAGAGTAATCAGGTGAGCTTTAATTCTCTGGACTTGGCCGGCCACCGGAGCAGCAGCTGACTTTGCATACAATGCTACTGGGGAAGCAGGTAAAGGTGGTATCGAGTTTAATGGGGGATGAGTAGGTTGCTCAACACACTCCCTTCCACTTGGATCCAAAACTTTTAAAGCATTGACATTAGGCTCTGAGACCGACATAACCCACTGTAAACTCACACTTGTCTGGCTCACCTTATCCTCCGGCTGAAGCAGCGTTCTGTTTTCTTCAGAGAGGAGCCAAACTTGCCTTCTCATCGCTGGCCACCTCCCACTACACCACTGGACACCATAAGTTCAGGAGGGCAGCAGGGACCAGAACTGACTGTGAGAGCTAGTAAACCAGGGGTGGCTTGGGCAGACTTCCTCAGACAGCCTCAGACAGCGTTTATCTACCCCTCCATGCCGCCACATGGTAGGCAGTGGGTTTTGAATAGGAGCTCCATGACCAGCAACAGTAACTATAGCAATAGCAAGCACACTGTCCAAGCCTCAGACAGCCACTCTCTGCCACTCCGCACCGCTCCGCGGTAGGCAGAGGTTTTTGAATAGGAGCTCCACCTCCAGCAACAGTAACGATAGCAATAGCAAACAGACTGTCCACAGCCTTAGACAGCCACTCTCTGCCACTCCGCCGAATATTTCTATATGAAAATTAAATCAGTGTTCTTCATGAAGGGGAATTGAAATAATGTGTTTTTTAAGTCAATGTGCCTCATTATAAGTTTGCCGGCCCGGAAACAACGGTACTGGTAAGCTTGCCGGTACCGTTGTTACCGGACCAGGAAACTGCGAGGTCTGCTCGCGGGTGCCTTCCCGCTGCCAGGACTGACCTGGTGGGCGTACCGGGACACACGAGCAGAGCATGTTGGATGCACCGGCACCATTTAGAATGGTGCCGGTGCATCCGACCTCCCCATTCCTATTGAGCTCTATTGGGCTCAATGGGAATGGGGAGCATTTTATTCCGGTGCCCCCGAATGGACAATTACCGAACCCGGCAAGCCGTAATGACCCGGTAATTGCTCATTCGCGGGCGCCGAACAAAAAATAATACCAGCGGCAGCCGTGACGGTTTTACCAGCACGGCTACCGCCAGTTTTATAATGAGGCCCAATGACTGCGTAACACTTTGCCTTAGATGGGATGTTACACAATATTTTCGCAGGATTTGTGCTTGCTTTTTTAATTGTTTCCTCTGGACCTTCATTGTGGACTTTACTGAGAGTCCAAGGCCTAGGAACTGCTGGTGTCAGCTCCCTCTATTTTTGAAAAATGTATTGCCTATTTCAGGTCTCACATTTACCTGTCAATGTATGTGTGTGTTGGAGTCAGATTTGAAAGCCCTGCATAACAAGTAACTGTAGATTATTAAACGTGCGTACAATGGCCACCACATGCAAACAGACCCAATATTCAACAGGGAGAGTGGGAGAGAGACAGAGAAAGGGATAGAGAGAGAGAGAGAGAGAGAGAGAGAGAGAGAGAGAGAGAGAGAGAGAGAGAGAGAGAGAGAGAGAGAGAGAGAGGGAGAAAGAGAGAGAGCTCTGTCAAAAGATATAAACATTAACGATTAAAATTAAAACATCTCATGTGTACATTCTGATGATAGAGAGCTACGTATCCCACCACTACGAAGGTTCCATTAAGGAATTTTGGGTGATAAAAATTAATCTGGAGTCAAAGTGATTTTAATTTGATCCCAAACTATAACTTTTAAAATCTTTTAAAACCTTCAGTAGAGGTAGACTGCAAGCTACCTGAAAGTGTATCATACACCGTCGAGCCCAAACCCAGCCATCAGTCTACTACTTTGAGGTTACACTCCCTTCTCCTGAGTGGTACTTTGAAACCTTTCCTCTGCAATTTGCATTTAGTCCTTTTCTACTTTTCTTTTAACTGCGAGGACCCGATGGGACCCGATGGGAGATTGCAACATTGTGGAACCCTCCTCTAGTACCGGAACCATTGGTGTCATTTTTATCCATTCTAAAGACTATGGGCCTCATTACGACCCTGGCGGAACTGGTTAAACGGCAACGTAAAAGGCTGCGGCGCCGTTCAACCCGTTCCGCCACATTACGAGGTCCCCTCGCAGGACACGTTAAGCACGCCTGGGAAAACCAGGCGTGCATACCGGGTCCCGTGAGGGGAAGAGGGAGCAAACAACGGGCCATCTCGTAATGGCCCGTTGTTTACTCCTTTTCCCATTCCCATTCAGCCCTATGGGGGTTGAAATGGTAATGGGGATGAACCGTGTCCGTGTCCTCGAGTGAGGAATTACTGGGCCATCCGAACTCGGAAGGGTCCGGTAAGTCCTCATTCCGAGGACACGGACACGGATTTGGTTTTGCCGGCAGCAATGCCGCCAATAGCGGCATGGCTACCGGCATACCTCGTAATGAGGCCCTATGCCAAAAGGTAACAACCATGTTAACACTTAAAGGGTAATTTTATTGTGGGACGTGGCGTGGACAAATTGTAATTTTCTGGCTTAGACCAGCAATATGCCAGCCAATTATGATACGGCCCACTTTGATTGATTTGACGTTAGGGTGCAAGAGGAAGGGGTGCAAAACCTACTACTACCTCCCTGAGACCATGAACTCTGTGTTGAAAATACACCTGCATCCCCACCCAAAATGTTGATGAGAGCTGAGATGCTGCAATATATTTGTAACAAAACAAGACAGAATCCATAAGGATCCAATTAGGATTCTCCTGAATCTTGTTCACCGCATTGCACCTCACACACCAAGTTAATTACATCCCCATTCACATCCAGCCACAAATAGAACTCAGCCATGTCACATTAGCACCAGGGGCGGGTCGCAGCCAATCACATTCTCTGATCTCAGCCCGCATTCTACGGAACCCACAGGCTTCCTCCCCACGGCAGGCTGCCAATATTTTTTATTTTTAAAAATATTCCCCTAAACCACCCTCCCTCCATTTACTTTTTGGCTGCAGCAGCACTGGCCGCCACGCGCAACTGTTCCCCGCCACCCTTAGCACTCTGGTTTACCACCATAGAAAGGGAAGAGGGGCTCCGTATGGAGCCCAGCCTTGCATTTCCATGGCAGCCATCTTAGAAAAGGATTTTCCTTTGTTCAAAGGGGCCCGTGCAGCATCCTGTTAAACAAAGAAAAAACGTTTGTTTTTTTAGCACCCCGGGTTGCCACTTTGGTAACCCAGGGTGCTAATGGCGTTAACACCTAGTCCAGCCCACTGGATCAAGTTTTAACTTCACATAGTTCCATCTTGAGAAACCAGCCTGCTTCACAGAAAGACATCCTGCTAGGGACATTTACAGGAGCAGGCAGAGTAAATAGGTCTGTGCTGGAGCAATAAAGACCTCAAGCCTCATAAAGTGTGTGCTGTGATACTTCAGATTCCTGTTAATTCAACCCATCATGCACATACTTAGTGAGTGGCATTAACAATTGTTTTGGCAATGGCATGGAAACACATCTATCTGGCACACATAGCAGCAGCTTTCAACACCATCAGTCAAGCATCCTTAATCAAGAGACTATAAGAATCTGGCATTCATGTCTATGCACTGTTATGGTTAAATTCCTTCCTCATATACAGAACCGAAACAACCTACTTGTTTATTTATTTATTGTTTGCTTGTTAGGCACTTATACAATACGAATATACTGCTTCAAAGCGCCCCCAGACCAGGGCGGGAGAGTGGGAAATACAATTACAACACAATATTAAGAGCAAAGGGAGAAGAGAGAGAGGGATGAACCTATTATGCCATGTCAGTATTCAGAACGTGCAAGTGCAGAAAGGAAGAAGGAAAAGGGGGTAAGAGCTGCAAAGTCTGAGCTCGCAGGTGAGACATGGATGAAATGCTAGGAATGATTGAGTGCTACACGGCCTGGGCCGCGGGAGGTGTAAGTGCGAGACTCCAGGGCGGAGGGTGTGCAGATGAAAAGTGCTGTGGGAGACAGGAGCTGGGGAGAATTGGCGTGGGAGGTCAAAGCCTCGAAGATGCATGAGAGCCCAGGACACCTTAGCAGAGGAGAGAAGGAAGGAAGGAGGAGGAAAAGAGGAGAATCAAAAGGAGCTTCTGGAATTTGAGAAGATCCTGCTCGAGGCGCAGGGAGAGTGGGAGGCTTTCATAAAAGGAGGGACCCCACAGAGGAAATAGAACGACCACCTGCCCTCTGTTTAGCAAAAAGCTTTACACCCAAGGAGTTGGCACCAGAGGAGCTAAGTGATCTAGAGGGAGAGTATTTAGTGAGATAAAGTTGGAGATAGTGTGGTCCTCTGGCCCAGATAGCCTTGTGATGATGCAGAGGGATTTGAATTTAATCTGCGCAGCAACCGGGAGCAGTGAAGACTTTTTAGTGCAGGAGAGATGCGGTCGCTGGGCTTAAGGCCAAGGATATGTCTTGCTGCCCTATTCTGGATAAGCTGAAGGGGTCGTAGAGAGGAAGAAGGTAGATTCAGGAGGAGGTTGTTACAGTAGTTAAGTCTTGAGAGAACCAGGGCTTGAGTCACATTGAGCCTCGGAGGTAAAGTGAGAAAAGGTAGAATTCCTTTGAAAAGGAAGAGCTGATAGTTGGACTTCTTGGCAATGTCCGGAGTGTGAGGGAGGAAGGATAGAGAAGAGTCATAGATGGCTCCAAGTTTTATGTCTTCAGTTGAAAGTGTAGGGTGGGCAAGGAGGAGGGCCAGATTGAGGGGAAGAAGGAGGGAGCAGGGGTCTCAATGGGAAGGATATCAGTTTTACAGGTGTTGAGGCAGTGATCATTGGAGGTGCACCAGGACTGGATGGCAGGTAGGCAGTCATGGATGATAGAGGGTGGAAGAGGGTCAGCAGGGAATCTGAAGAAGAGCTGTGTGCGTAACACTGGAAGTTGGAGGAAAAGCTGGATAAGAGGCGTGCAAGGAGAACAAGGTAGATGTTAAAGAGCCAGGGGAGAGTATAGCGCCCTGGGGGACACCACAGGAAGAGATGGAAGTAGGAGAGGGGGCCCAGTAATACTTTGGAAGAGTGGTTAGTGAGGAAAGAAGGCAGCCAATTGTATGAGGATGGAATGGTTAACTGTGTCAAATGCAGAGGTGAGATCGAGAAGGATAAGGACAGCTGGGGTATTGGAGTCCAGAGATGCAAGCAATTTTTCACAGGTGTTCAGAAGATCAGTTTCCGTGCCCCTGGATGCTGAGAATCCAGATTGATGGTTGTGGAGGACACCAACAAGTTCAGTGTGAGAGTTAAATTGGGGGCAAGGCCAGCTCATCAAGTAGCTTCCCCAGGAAGGGGGTGATGGAGATAGGGCGATAGCTGGCAGGGCATGTAAGGTCAGCGGAAAGTTTTTTCAGGAGCGGGCACACAAGGGAGTGCTTGAGGCTGGAGGGGAAAGATCCAGTGGTAAAAGAGGGATTGCAGAAATAAGCAAAAGCAGGGGCATGAGAGCCAATGTTATCCTTGATGGTCCTGGATGAGCAAGGGGAGACATGTTTAGAAGATATCTTCATGGAGCGGACAACACTGGCAACTTCCTCAGGTGTGACTGGAGAGGAGGAGGAAAAGGAGGAAGGAGAGGAGTGTGTGTGTAGGGAGGTGAGGGACGGGTTATGAGGGAGAGTAGAGAGGATGGTCAGAATGTCATGAGTTTTGGTGGCAAAGTGTGAGGCCAGTGCATTGCATGGGGCCTGGGACGGAGAAGATAAGGAGGAGAAAGCAAAGGGGTTGGCTAGTTCCTTACAGATTTCGAAAAGTTCTGCTGAGTTTTTGGATGCGCCTGTGACCCGTGACAGAATATGATCTCTTTTCTTTGCACGGATGGCGAGTCTGTATTTGTCAGAGGATGAGCCAGAGGTTTGCCACTTCCGTTGTGCTGCCCTGTACTTTCGTTTCAGGACTGCAAGTTCAGTGTCGTACCAAGTGTTATGCTTAGAGGTAGGTTTCAGATGGATCCTTGTGACTGGGGCAAGAATGTCAAGAGTGTTGGTGATGGAAAGATGGTGGTTGTTGGGTGCAGGGCACGAGGTAGAATCAGGGTCGGAGGTTTAGACGGGGGTGAGGGTGGAGGCGAAGACAGCTGCAGTCACTCCTTTCATTTGGTGGGTGTTAGTGAACAAAGTTTGAGCCACTTTTGGGGGGGCGGTCAGGGGGCCAATGGGACCCAAATGGGATGAGAGGAGAGTGTGGTCTGTCTAGGAGAGGGGGGGTGACTTATGGCGGAGAGAGAGAGGTCAGAGTGTATGAGGGCATCCAAAGTGTGTCCTGCTGTGTTGGTTGGCCCAGAGGGTAGAATGGAGAGGGAATGGGAGGAGCAGAGGTCAGCAAATAGAATGGATGCAGAGCAAGGAGACTCCAGTTGAATGTTGAAATCACCTAGAAGGAGAAGATTAGAGGTGGAAGAAAGTAAAGAAGAGCAGAAGTCAGCCCATTCAAAGAGGACTAGGGAGGAGGTGCCTGGGGGCCGGTAGATGTAGCGATGGTCTGGGTGGAGGTGGGCGAGGTGACCAGTTTGCAAACCAGGCTTTCAAAAGAGGAATAGGTCTGGGTAGGTAAGATGGAAGCAGGAACCCACTCAGGGAAGATTAAGGCAACCCCCCCCACCAGAGTGGTGGGGTCAAAGCTTGGAGATGATCTTGAAGCCATCTGGGAGGAGGGAGTCAAAGGCAGTGACTCAGCTGGCATTGAGCCAAATTTCGGTAAGTGTGAGAATGTTGAGGTCAATGTCTTCAAGAAGGAGACCGATGTTGGAGGTGTGTTTGTTGGCTGAGCGTGCATTTAGTGTCGACATGTGGAGGTGGTCTGTGCTTTTGAAGGATTTCTGACGTGGGGTTCAGGGGTGTGGTGCACTATTAAGAGGAGGGAGTGAGAGGGTTAAAGGGGGAGATGCAGGTGAAGGAAGGAAGTTAATGAGAGAAGGCAGGATGCGATAAAAGAGAAGGAGGGTGGGCTGAGGAACCTGAACCAGAATGGTGCCAGTGTGATAGATATTAATGAAGCAACAAGACGATGTGAAGCCAGCCAAGAGGACTTGCCACATGGTGCCACCATTAATAGTGGAGTGAGAGTAAGGAGAGAGAGTGGAGATGAGATGGGGGTCCAGCGATCAGTAGAGGGGACAGGGAAAAGGATATCAAAGAAAACCTCTCTAGAGGAAGCACTGACATAGGTGTCTGCACTGAGAAGTCCAGGTTTTGCACTCAGGATATCTTTTTTGTGCTTTTTCCTGCCGAACCTGGAGAGAGAAGGTGGATAGGTGATAGTGTAGCAGTTAGAGAATATAGGAGAGATGGAGAGAGTCATTGGAAGGTAGAGGTTTAACCAAGAGTGAGAGAGGAGTGGCATCAATGCACTGCGCGGTTCTGATTGAACTCACTAGCGGCCTAGTAGATTGAGTAGGAGAGAATAAATGAAAACTCAGAAGGAATAGAATTACAATGGATAGGTGATGCAGAGATGTATAACCTATACACACATAAAATCGAATTTCAAATGGTGGCAGCAAAACAATGGAGGAAGTGAAACACCCAGGTGCACAGGTAATGCAAAAACACCAACATTTGATTTTACAGCAAACCCAGAATCGATTTTAGCAAGCACTGCTACTTATTGCCTTTTATCTCTACTACCACAACCACCAATAGCAGTGTTCCACAAGAATCAAGCGTCTCACCACTCCTCATCAATTTATACATGACCCCCTCATGAAACTAAACAAAAAACATGGACTAACTTGCTACAACAATGCAGACTAGCACTGACCCAAACAATTCCATCAATAAGTACCTCCATGAGATAACTCTTTGGATGACTAGCAGCAACTTAAAAGAAAACTGAAATACTCAAATACTGATCACCCCACTCAATGCCAATGAACTGCAGACCACTCTCTCTTGGCCACAGGAAATGGGAAAAAAACTAAAAATCAATGGTAATAAATCTGGGAATACTCATGAACAGTAGAACCACAGGTGAAAGCAATAGTCCAAAAATGCGTCTTACACCTACGCTCAATCAGAGCCATCTTTCCATACCTGAGCTTCCCACACTTACCTCTCACCATAATCTCACTGATATTATCAGGAATATGCTGTGCAAACAGCCTATAGATTGGAATGCCTGCCTAAATCACACAAAAAATGCAATGCCTCCAAAACACGGCAGCAAGAAACTTAATAAGAATAAACAAGAGGGAGCGAATCATCTCAGCCTTGAAAAACCTGCTCTGGTTACCAGCGAAGAAAAGAATTCACTTCAACTCACTGTATCACTTACAGAGCACTGCATGGACATAAACCAGAATTCCTCCAATGAAAAATCACCCACTACCACCCATGAAGACCACTAGCTTACTCATGGAATAAAGGCACTATGAGGAAAACAAATACGAAGGTACTGCCTTCTCTAGCCTCAGAGCAAAACTGTGGAACTCCATCCCAAAAGAAATCTGGAAAACAAAAGACCATTGAACATTTTGGAAACTTTACAAAACCTGGCTATTCAACACACTTGGATAGATAAGCTATCCTCCAACCTAAAAAAGGATGCAGACTACAACTTCCTACCTTTGTAAAGTGCTCCATTACTTCTCAAAGGTAGGACCACGCTCAATAAATACAACAATAATAATAATAAAAATAGTAATCACTCCCACCACACTGTTCCCACCAATGCACAACCAAACCCACCTTTCACTGAAATGACATTTCAAGCACCCTTGTAATAACAACATAAAACTCAAAAAGAAACATCATCAAACATGGGCTTACTTGTTCAGGGTAAGACACTCTTCTTTCTTTGTTTTACTCAAAACTCACCGCACTACCTCATAGAATGCAGGATCCAAGTGTGTAACGATAATACAACCTGAAATTAACTTACACATACAAGGTAAAATTCACTAACAAACCTGGTCCAGCAGAACTACCCAATAGACCTAACCTACTAACAACCTAACGTCACAAATACCTCACTCAACACACACCCACTGACTCGCCAACACAATATACTGCTAAAACCAAATATCTGAGCCAACCGCAACTTAATCCAATTCTACATCTCTCCAACCAACTTTTAAAGTCCAAACACGATGCACATCTCCCACCACTGCTGGCCACCTATCTAGAAACATACCATGACCACGAGGAAACACCACAAACCACAAAGACAACTCACCCACATAGATGTCAGTTGCTCCTGACTCTACCGACAACAACAGCTGAGCACAACGCCATGTCTTTTCCACTAAAACCCCTAACCACTCCCTCTCCTCTTTTCCATTTCAGATCCATGACAGCACCTGGAGACCATGAAAATGGTAGTGGTACACAGTAAAAATTCTAATAACATAACATAAAATGTTCCCCTTAGTCTTATTTTCCGATTTTAAACATGTTCACTAATTATTTTTGCTCTTTATAGGAACACATTTTAGTTGCCATTTCAATGACAGTTATTATACTGGTTAAATGTAATTTTCTTGGGTTTCCTTTCAGCAATGTTTATCAGATTTTGTATGATAATACCGTGATAAGCCGCATGTGCCACTAATGGCACACCACCCATAGTCGGAAGGCCCAAACACAGCGAGGGCCTTGCAAGGGATCAGGGCATTTCCTGCCCCTCTCACCCCAGAAGACAGGGCTAACCGCTAATACCAACTTGGGGCTTTCACTCCCTTTTTTAGCGAAATTGTGACAGCGATAATTGCAGGTGCCCAATTTCGCTTAAATAAATGGCAGCAATTTGATACAGCAAAGGACCTTTACTATTTCTATAGTGATTCCGGAGCGGGAGAGAGGGCAGAAGCGATAGAGGGGGAAGTTAAGTGGTTGTGGGCATATCGCAGGACTGAGGGAGAAAAGAGGTTTGTGGGACTGGGTGAGGGGAATGAAAGGGGACATGATTAGAGTTTTTGAGTATTTCAACAGAAAATTGTGGCACAAAAGTTGCAGAGAGAAGCAGGTGCCTACTGGCAGAACCTGCCCACATCTAAGCCACATGAATAGCCAGATGCTCTCCCCTTAGTGCAAGTAAGATAACACTGGTTACTTGTATAACTAGTGTAAGAAACCTGAGGGTGTTCTCACAAATAGTCCCTGGGGATCCACTGCTCAGGTGGCCAGGGAAGGGCCATCCATCTTATATCCCAACCCTGGGGGTGGACAAGCGAGGGAGCATCACCTGGGCATGGGGTCCTTGGGTCTGTGGGGAGGGCGTCCAAAGGTGAGACATGGTATTCCCCTGTTCCATGCCCCAATCCATCCTACCCACCATTGTTGTTCTTGGGATATTGTCACCCAAGTCGTGTCCTACCCCTTGACCTTCACTCACGAAAAAGGGAAGATACAATATCATGGACAGCTAGGGGGAACAAACCCTTTCACAACTCTTGACACTAACATTGTCTCTCCTTCCTCAAAACTCAGAGGATATGCTGGGAACCCACCCTTTTCTCCTCCCTGTGATCCCTCTCCAATAAACCAAGGGATTTAACATCACTCACTCACTTTAATAGACTCTGATAAGTCCCCACACCTGGTACTGAAAAGAGGATGAGACAAGCTCAAACTCCCTAAGTCGGTCGTGGGTATTTCCAATCTCACCCCATCTCCTCCTCCCCATTTCCAATAAGTACTGGTACGAGGAAGAGGCGATCGAGAGCACCATTAGGCTGCCCCACTAAAAGAGTCAGGCAAGGTCAGGCACGTTACTACAAGTGTGCACACCTGACTCCACTTGACTATCCACTATACTATGAAAGGTGTGGTTCTGCCAGAAGAAATGAGCAAGCTAGGGTTGCTTGATGGAACTTAGAGGCCAAGGAGCAGAAGGCTGCAGAAGAAGGAGTCTGGAGGATCCGGTAGAGTGCAGGATGCCGAGACGCTGGCCCGGTGTGTCAGAGGGGATGCAGCATGGTGAGGGAGCTGTGTCTCCAAGGAGCTGGACAAAGAGCTGGCGGTTGCCATGTCAAGGCCAGTGCTCATTCTACTGGGATGTGTTCCAGTCCCAGGGATGTCTGAGGGGCAGGTGGTAAGACCCTGACCTCAATCCAAGACCCTGGAGAACTGCTTTGCCAGCACTGGGCTATTTTGGTGATTTTCCAGAATTAGAGAGAGCTAGTAACTCAGTAGCATGCAGGCGGCTGCAGCAGGAGCAGAAAAAGTGGAAACAGGCAAGCAGACCGACGATTAAAAGTGAGAGAAAGCAAAGCAAAGCGAGAGAAAGTGCACTGGTGGCGCGGAAACTGAAAAACAGAAAGAGCAAGAGAAAGTGCACTGGCAGCGCGGAAACCGTAGAGATAGAAAGTGAGCCAAAAAACAAAGAGCCGGTGTGAATGACCCAGAAGCGGGGAAAAGGATGCAAGCAACCCAAAACGGAAAGTACAGAAAGAAACAGAAAGGAAAAGAATGGAAAGCAAAGAGAGGGTGCGAGCAACCCAAAAATTGCAAAAAGGATGCGAGCGACTCGAAATCAAAACAGAGTGTGCAAGTAGCACAGGAATGGGAAATAAAGTTGCTAGAGTGCATGAAACAGTAAAGAGAAGTGTGCAAGAGGCACAGAAAGGTGAAAAGAGGGTGCAAGGTGTGTAAGAAGCACAGTGAAGTGGAAAAGAACAGAGTGAAAGAGGCATAGGGCCTCATCACGACTTTGGGGGTAACCCTTAAATCCGGCGATCGCGCTATTACCGCTGGCTTTAAGGGTCTGGCAAATCAGTACTTTGGCGGATTTCGCCCCAGCTCTGAGCTGGGGGGGAAATCTGCCGAAAATTGGCGCTATTACCGCCGGCAGGAAATCCGACGGCGGTAAGAGCGCGATAATTCCCCATTGAGCCCAATGTGGAATGGGGCATTCCCGAATGTGCTCAATGGGGAATGAGGATTAACATTACCGCCAAACTCGTGATCCGGCACTATTAGCGCCGGGGAGTTTGGTGGTAGGGCTAATACCACTAGCGGTAATACCGCCGGCGTTACCGCCAAAGTCGTGATCAGGCCCATAGAATGGAAAAAGAAGAAATGTGCAGAGAATAAGGAGGGGGGCTAGAAGTCAGAGTGGTCGTGCCTGTGAGGGGCAAAGAGCCTGCCATTCTCGAAAGTCTCTGATACTACCTCCTCTGAAAGAACTATACATTGAAAGGCACATCCTGACCGGGAGAACTTTTTGTTTAAAGATCAAAGCGGGCCGAAGCTTGGGGAAGGTTACCCTGAGAGGCCCAAAGAGAATTGTTATAAGGTACATCCTAAAAAGGAGAACCTTTTGTTTAAAGACCAAAATGGGTCTAAGCTTGGGGGAAGGGAACCCTGAGAGGCCCAAAGAGAATTATAAAGAACACTGTTATAAAGATCAGAGAGGCCTAGACCTTGGGGAAGGGAGCCCTGAGAGGCCTCAAAGAGACTATC
Source organism: Ambystoma mexicanum (assembly GCF_040938575.1). Taxonomy (NCBI): domain Eukaryota; kingdom Metazoa; phylum Chordata; class Amphibia; order Caudata; family Ambystomatidae; genus Ambystoma; species Ambystoma mexicanum. Next base: position 607,091,785 of record NC_090934.1, on the reverse strand, counting down.
TTTTCATTTTGAATCAAATGGCCCTAAGCATGGGGAAGGGAACCCTGAGAGGCCCATAGAGACATTGGGCCTCATTAGGAGTTTGGAGGTAGCCATGCCGTTCTTACCGGCATGGCTACCCCCAAACCGGGTACCGGGTCCCAAAAATAGGGAATTACTGGGTCATGCCGACTTTAGCGGGCCCGGTAATTCCCATTCTTGGGACCCGTACACGGTACATCCCCATTACCATTTGAGCCCCCGTAGGGGACCCGTTAAACCCGTTCCGCCTCATTACAAGCTCCCCTTGCGAGACCCGGTAAGTAACGCCTGGTCAAACCAGGCGTCCTTACCGGTCCCGCGAGGGGAAGAGGGCGCAAACAACGGGCCACTCGTAATCGGCCCGTTGTTTGCACCCTCTCCCATTCCCATTGAGCCCTATGGGGGCTCAGATGGGAATGGGGAAGGTCCGGGCCCGGGTTCCTGGAGGGAGGAATTACTGGGCCCTCCGAACTCGGAATGGCCCGGTAATTCCCCATTCTGGGAACCCAGACCCGGACCCGATTTCAGCGGCAGCCATGCCGCCAATAGCGGCATGGCTACCTTTGAAGTCGTAATGAGGCCCAGTGTCTCTCTTGATACCATGCCCGTCTCACACTAGGTTGGTCATTGAGGTCACCGATATCTTTTACTGTATTTTATGTTTTACTTTGTTAAATTATTGGAACACTCACATCTTATATCAATAAATGTGGGCCTCATCACAAGTTGGGCGGTGCAGTAGAAATGTGGCTTTAATAGCATTACCACCACATTACTGCACCGCCCAATTAAGAGTTTGGTGGAAAATTGGAGGATACACCTCCAGCTCTGAGCTAGAGGAAAACTGCCGACTTTACGCCCATTTTTGATGCAATTACCAGAGCGCAATTACAGCTGCAGTAATTGCACCAAAAAAGCCCCATTGCATCCTATGGACTCTAGAAAAATGGGGGCTTACACAGCCATTTGCCATGCGACGGTAATATCACCAGACCAAGGGCCTCATCACGAGTTTGGTGGTAACCCTGAAATCTGGCGGTCACGCTATTACCGCCAGATTTAAGCGTCTGCCAAATCAGGGCTTTGGCGGATTTCTCCCAAGCTCTGAGCTGGGGGGAAATCCGCTGAAAATTCACGCTCATACCGCCGGTGGAAAATCCGCTGCCGGTATGAGTACGAAAATTCCCCATTGAGCCCAATGGGGAATGGGGCATTCCCGAATGGGCTGAGTGGGGAATGGGGAATTCCATTACCGCCAAACCCGTGATCCGGCGCTAATAGCACCGGGGGTTTGGCGGTAGAGCAGATAGCACCGGCGCTATTAGCGCCGGCGTTACCGACCAACTCGTGATGAGGCCCCAAGTGGCGGTAATGGTAATTGCGTTGGGCTGTGTTCTGGCAGATTTACCACAGCTATACTGCCCAACTCGTGCTGAGAATTTGGCCTATCTTATCCAAGCTAAGACAACAGATACCTTTGAGGTCAAACACTAACCCAATTGCTCCTTTCATAATTAATTGATAAATGAATGTCACACTGAGTGAAGTCGTTGGGTGTGTGAACAGTCACTTAAGAGCATCAGGAGTGTGACAGTAAGTCAAGGAGATTTCACAGTCAATAGCGCATGCCAGTGATATCACCGAATCCACTTCACCTAAAGGAGAAATCTTCGAATTTTCTTTTCTTCAAATTCTTTTTATTATGCAGGGGAGAACCCCTGCCTACCCCACAATTCCCACTACCTTATCGTATCCCCTTATCCCGCACCATCTATGTTTTAAAATGTACCTACTAACTAACCAATTTGAAGAAGAAAAGAAATGGAAGATTTCTGAGTAGGTGCAATTGGATTCGGTGAAATCTACGGTATCGGTCACGAGCAACATGAAAATAAGTGCAAGAAATGAAAAGAGAGGAGATAGGGTCACAAGAGACCATAGGTGTGCCTTTCCTTATATAGAGTGTAGGGACAGTGAAAGGGTCTGATTCATGGAATTTATTGCGTGGCAAATTGGGACTCGGTGTGCTAAACCGCTTGCGAAACCCGTTCGTCGATTCATGAATCGACTGCGTGGGGGAAAATCAGTACTCTGCAGGACTTTCGCACAGGTTCGGACGTCCCTGTGTGCAGTAGATAGCATTGCGCAAGACACCTTGCAGAGCATGGGCCTGACCTGCGCATAGACCAGAGTAGGAGGTGGAACATGCAGAATGAGGAAGAACAAGCAAAATTGTGGGTGTTTCACAACTGTGCAGGTGTATTCATGGATTTGACCGTGCAACCTCACATTGGAGAAATGACCATTCAAAGCTCTCAATGTATCCATCACCTGAAGGCAGTAATACAGACACTTGCGCATAGGAATCACTGCGCAGATGTAAGATCGCATGTTGGATTTAGGGATGCGTGCATGCAGTCGCAGTACCGATAGAAGTTAGGGGTGCACGCAAGCAGTATAGCAGGGTGCAGGAACGGTTTACGGGAGTTCGCGGGCATATTTGCTTGGAAATTACAACTTCTATGACACATGTTACGCATGATGATGGGGTGCTGGGAATAGTTACTAGCGGCCCTGCGCAGTGTCGCCGGGGTGCTGCCTTGGTTGTGAGGGATCATATGCTACTTTTCTGGGGTGCGTTTCTTCACGGTCAAGGAGTGTGCAAAGGTCTGTATGCGAGGCTGGAATTGCTATGCACGGGGCATGTCGTCTAGCGCTATTTTGCATGGGAAATTCTATGAATAAGCGTAGCGCGCAGATTATCTTATTTGTGCAAAGGACTATTCGAGGCACAAACTTTGTGGGGTCAATGTGCCAATTTCCATTAATCGGGCCCAAAGGATGTTAAACCCAGGAAGCAAAGAAAGTGAGATCTTACCATAGTATCAAGTCCTAGTGTCAGCAGCATTAGGAAGAATATGATGGCCCAGAACGGAGACACAGGAAGCCTTGTTAAAGCTTCTGGGTAAACCACAAAGGCAATTCCAGGACCTGAAAGAAACATACACAGGCACCACATGTAACTGAATCTCTTTTCATAAAGAAAGAACACAATGGATGAGAACATATATCTTATATCTTCGCTCGCAATACGCATTCATACAATAACATTACACCCAATGGACTTTACTTGAGAGAAATATGGCAAACTAATATATATGCAAAAAAGTGGATCAAGATTCAAAGGGTAAAAGTCAGACAAAAATAGATTCACTGGATAAATAGATTCACTGGATAAATATTTTACATCCATTTCAGCAGATGTAAAATCCCTGCTGGGTAATGATGCTCGACGTCTCAAGTGCAGACACAGCGATTCTCTGCAAATCGTCCAATCTGAGCATGCCCCGCAGAAAGATTAAATGGACCACATTACCTGAAGCTTTGCACCTGCGAAAATAGAGCAAGTTCATTTTACACTACTTATGCAAAAATCGAGAGAGCAAGCTAAAGTTGCCCCACTTCTCATGTGTGAAAAATAGGATTGGGTTTGAACAAAATCAGGTCCATTCGCTCCCATGCAGTTAACTCCCAAATACATTGAATTCTGTGTATAATGTCCCAGATCTTTGTGCTGCTTTGAGAAAATTTGTCAGCCATAAAGAAGGCTCTATCCAAAGGCTGTTCCAAAACTATAAGAAAAATCCTTACAGCGATATCTAAGACAAGCTCTGGTCTCTTTGAACCTTGTCTAACTTGTCCGCTATCTGACAAAATGGCAAATAACGTGTTATTTTATAGTTTCCCAAAGCAGACTTTCTTCATCTAAGAGTTGGTGAAAGTAGGGCTTTTGTTTTTCACTACTTTGATGGGGATGGTCTTCTGGGCAGGACACATTTCTTCAATGAAGGGCATAAAAGGCTATCTAGAAGAGATACTGGGGTAGTGCAAATAAAGGTATATTGGTCACACATTCAAAATCCATTTGGTAACAGTATACTTCTACAGTTATTAGAGTGTTGTGCCTCATTAGTTATTTCCCATTTTGGAGGCCCGTTGAACAGCATTGGCAGACATGAAGTTACTGCACGCGTTTATTACCAAATGGGTAACTATACCATTGTAAGTAAACGAGATGCCTCCAGTTATAACCTGGCATTTTTATGTGCTTATATGCACTTTTACTGGGACATGTATTGTTATGCTAGGGAGAAAATGTATTTTTTCATTCTCTGTGTTAAACAAAAAATTTGCAGCAGAAACATGCGTAATGTAGTTTGTTACCAAAAGGATTTAATGTTAGTCCTATTTTGACCTTTGCCACCAAGATTAAGCTTCAGCATACACTGACATATCAGTGCTGGTTTTCCTGCTTTTAATGGTTCTGTAGGAAATAACTAATAGCTTTGTGTAATTGCTGGTTGCCCTTGTGTTTCTGTTTCATACACTTTTGCAATGCCCACCTGGAGAACCGTTTCATATCTCTTTTTGTTTGTGGTTTATTACACGGCCTGTGGTAGCGGCCGTGTAGTTATGGTTAAATTGTTCAACTCACAGGAAGAGCACTTTTTGGGTGGATTATAACTTCGCTCTCCCTGGATGAATCCTTACCAAATGTTTCCAAAAAAAGTATATGGCCCGCTCCAAATGTATTTGGTAAGTTTGGTGAGGTTATGTAAAGGGGGAGAAGTTATAGGGGATCCCACATTTTTTTTCTTCCTTGGACACAATGGAAAACAAATGTTGCTCACTCCTACAGCCTAAACTGCTGGATGGATTTTCACCCAATTTACGGCAGGGCAGTGACTTGGTCCCAAAAACATGCTTTTGTAAATTTGGTGTAAATCCATCCAGTAGTTTTCTTTAAAACACTCTAAAAGCAGGTAAAAAATAAATGAGTGATATCTGGGTTCGGTCCACGGACTCACTTCCCTGTTCGGTCCACAGACAGGCATCGGATTGACCTAGATGGTGACGTGATGTCTGCGGACATCCAACGCACCCACTGATTGGATGGTGAAAAGCGTGAAGTCATATTTTTGGAAACGCCCGCCATGTTGGATTTGTGGACACCGGGTGGTGTCCGCAGACATCACAGTAAAAACATATTAAAAAACACAACATTGCACTTGTCAAACTTATCAAACAATATCTGGGGGTGAGGGGTGATGAGGATGGGATGGGATAGGGCCGTAATAAGCCAAAAAACGGCTGTTTTTCACCCATGAAGTCCGCAAGCCGTCCGGATGTTCCGGTGCGGTCCTGTGAAGTTTCACAGACACTTAAGATGTTCTGGGACATCTATGACTATTTCTGCATTACAGGGTTGGTGAAAAGCAGTTTTTGGATGGCTTATAACTTTGGCATCACTCAGTGAAACTGCATGGAATTTAGGAATTCTATTCTAGAACTAATACTGAATGGGTTTGCAAAGTTTGGTGGGATTCTGTCAAGAGGGGGCAAAATTAGAGGGACGTCCCAAAATATTGAAAAGGCTTTTTAATGTGGTGGTATTTGACAAATCTACACAAAAGATTGCAAAACCATTATAGATCTAGATATAAATGTTTTTGTAAAGTTTGGTGGGATATTGTCAAGAGGGGGCTAAGTTATAGGGGGGTCCCAACATTTTTAAATGGCTCATAACTTTGTTGCCATTTGACGAATGTGGACAAAAGTTTCCAGAAAGATTATAGACCCAACCTTAAATGTTTGTGTAAAGTCTGAATGGGTTTTGTCAAGTTATATGACAATTGTATGTACATACATTTTGACACTTTTCAAAAAATAAAAAATGGGGAGCGGATTTCCAACAAACTCATGTAAGGAGCATTGACAAGAACCTTAATGCATGGTTTTGCAAATGTGCCCGTGTTTTATTTCTTGAAAAGTGTCATAATGTAGGTACAAAAAAATGTGATATACTTTTGGTGACTGAAGTATAGCCTGTGGCCATGGGGAGCGGCCAGATTGTCCTGGTCATGGCATAAGGTCATGACCTGGACAATCTGGCTTTTGGCCATGACCACAAGGGATGACAAATGGGGTTAAAGTGTCCATGTCCACCTGGCACCGGCTATGTGGTAAAGTTATTCGAAAGTGGGATAGGTTTGAAAGGGCAAAGAAATTTTGCTCGAGGTAATATGGTCACAGGGTTCTCTCTTCGCCTTCTGCAGGCTGCCATGGAAAGGGATGAGGGGCTCTGTACGGAGCCCCGCCTTCTCTTTCATGGTGGCCATCTTGGAAAAGGAATTTCTTTCCTACAGTGGGACGCTGCAGGCATCCCACCATAGAAAGAAAAATCCTTTTGGTTTTTTTAGCACCCTGGCTTACCGCTTTAGGAACCCGGGGTGCTATTTGACAAATCTACACAAAAGTTTGCAAAAACATTTTAGATCTAGATATGAATGTTTTTGTAAAGTTTGTTGGAATTTTGTCAAGAGGGGGCAACATTAGAGGGGGGTCCCAACATTTTTAAATGTCTTACAACTTTGTTGCCGTTTGACCAATGTGAACAAAAGTTTCCAGAAAGATTATAGACTCAACTTTGAATGTTTGTGTAAAGTCTGAATGGGTTTTGTCAATTGGGAGCTAAGTTGACAAAAGATTTTGTACATACATTTTGACACTTTTGAAAAAATAAAACATGGGAGCGGATTTCCAGCAAACTCATGTAAGGAGCTTTGACAAGGACCTTAATGCATGGTTTTGCAAATGTGCCCGTGTTTTATTTTTTGACAAGTGTCATAATGTAGTAACAACACATTGTGATATACCTTTGGTGGCTGAGGTATAGCCTGTGGCCATGGGGAGTGGCCAGATTGCCTGGGTCATGGCATTAGGTCATGACCTAGACAATCTGGCTACTGGCCATGACTACAAGGGACAAATGGGGTTAAAGTGCCCATGTCCACCTGGGACTGGCTATTTGATAAAGTTATTCGAAAGTGGGATGGGTTTGAAAGGCCAAATAAATTGTGCTCATGGTAATATGGTAATAAAGTTCTCTCTTCGCCTTTTGCAGGCTGCCATGGAAAGAGAAGAAGGGTTCTGTATGGAGCCCTGCCTTCCCTTTCATGGTGGCCATCGTGGAAAAGGAATTTTCTTCCTACAGTGGGACGCTGCAGGCATCCCACTGTAGGAAGAAAAATCCTTTAGTTTTTTAGCACCTTGGGTTAGCGCTTCAGGAACCCGGGGTGCTAATGGTCTTCATCCCCCATTGCAGGGGCTAGAATGGAGGATAACGGTGTGCAGCCCTCATTATCCACCCTCGCTTCACGTTGGCCGATAACTTGGAATGCCAGGCAATTATCCCCTGTTCCAGTGCCTGGATCGGGGGATGAATGCCACATTATTCCCATTAATAAAACCAAAATCTTATTGAATCTATGTGCTTTACTGAGGAATGTAAAGTAGATGGAGTCTTTTTTTTTAGTTCTATTTTTTAATTGTGAAAGGTGGTTCCAAAAGGAACCTTACTTGTGTTGTTGTTTGATGTCTTATTTTTTTTTGCAGGTAAGGTTAGAACGTAAGGTGTGGAGGGAAATGAGGGAAGAGGCACCAAGCCCTAATATGGAGGGGCAGATGGACAGGGTGCGTGTGTGTTTTTTCTATGGTAGGGGAAGTGTTTCTCATGCTCCTTGATTACAGCTTCCAAAGCACTTTGAAATTGCTTCCCCCTGCTAAGTGGTGTGTTGCAGTACATAAAGAGGACTGTTGTCTTTGAAAGATATCTATCAACAGCCTCTTTTATTGCTTGCAAGGTACTGCTGCGATTTTGTGTTCCACAGAAGTAGGCTGTGTGGTTACAGTATTGGTTGAGGAAGATGAGGTTGGAGGAAGACCGCCTAGTACTTGCTAAGAAAGCAACAACCTTTCTGAGAGCATTGCGGTGGTTGGATTTGGTGTGGCGGTGCATGGAGTTGGTCCCTTAGGAGTACTGTCCATGTAGTCCGCGACTGGGTGCATTTCACTTTGGTAGCTTTAGCCTTAGGTACATTCCCAACAGGGGTAAAGAACTGCCACACCCATGATTCTCTCTGGGTGCTAGAGGTAGGCACTTCCTCTACCTCATGTTCTTGGTCGTCTTCGTTGTCTTTGAAAGTACTGCGCTAAAAACCAATGAAATTCACTGAAAAATCTTTGTTAAAGGGACGTTATGATTAAGTTGCACTAATAAAAACCTATGAAATTCACAGAAAACATGTTGTAAAAGGGATGTTATGGTTAAGTTGCGCTAATAAAAACCTATGAAATCCAATGAAAAAAACATTGTTAAAGGGAAGTTATGGTTAAATGTAAAACCGAAAAACCTCAGAAATTCACCAGTTATGGTAAGCTAAGCAACCACAACTCGCGCAACCACTATGCACTGCTAAGACTAACACCCAGGACATCAAAGACGACATCACAAATGTCATTGATGACATCACTGATGATAACACATGTGAAATTAATTTTGATGAAAAGTCCCTACAAGGGGTTGTGTTTATAATGTTGGTAACAAGATGTCAGGGATGATCGGGAGACCTATCATGAACTACTTGATCTATTACAGAATGTACTCATCTAAACAACATTGTATTGGAGTGTTGTTTTTAATACATGAACCTAATCATACATAAACATGGGCAATGGCTGCAGCATGTACCATAGAAGTACAACATTTATAATCTTGTAATTTTGGACAGTACAATCATGAATGCTACCTTATCAGAGTTTTGAGTAATGTTAAACATGTAATAATTAGCTAACAATTGAAGACTAACTACACACTTGTGCCAGTACAAACAATACATGTGAAGACCCACAACATATATAAATCAGAGGCAGATACCCCCCAAACTAAAGTAACGAAGAAAGAAACAGCATCATAAGAAAATGTTAATTTCATTAAAGTTTGTCTTCGTGTATACAAATGAATTGTGTGTTTGAGGCCTGCTTATTGCCCCATGTATGTGCATCATGAGCTGAGACCAAACCCTAAGAAAAGTACTTTAAGAAAATATGACACAGTTAACGTCTAGATATATAGCACCTTTTGAATTTTAACATTCTGACTGTCAGTGAACAAAACCTGGCCTAGATAGGTCAGTGAATAAAAACAAGTGGTCCAGATATGTGATGTCATCAGTGATGTCATCAATGACATTTGTGATGTCATATTTGATGTCCTGGGTGTTAGTCTTAGCAGTGCATGGTGGTGGCGCGGGTTATGGTTGCTTAGCTTACCGTAACTGGCGAATTTCCAAGGTTTTTCAGTTTTACTTGTAACCATAATGTCCCTTTAACAACGTTTTTTCATTGAATATATTTATAGATATACATCAAATACATTATCTATATATTTATATATTACACCAGATAAATTATGGCGGGTTTAAAATGGTTAGAAAAAAAAACATCCACCTGAAATGTGAAAGTGTAATATTCCATTTGAGCCAAGTCGCACATTCCACCACACCACCTATTAACCATTGCTGGAAGTACACCTCCAGTTTAGATCCACATCAACCAAGCATTAGGTGTGCAAATTAGCTCAAACGCAAGCTGTTTGCTCCAGAAAATTGCATTTCCCCTTACAGGGCAGTGCTACCTTTTACAGAGCTTAATCAACCCAAAACAGTACTTTCTCACGACTACAGACAACTACATACCTGGTTTCACCGTTATTAAGGATCAAAAGTGTAGTATAGTCTAACAGTCTTCTTCGTATTAGAAACCAATTATCATTGTAGATAAAGTATTAACACTCAATTTACAACTGGTTAATATAGTGTCATCTAATTCGCTAATTGCTCCAACAGGTGGGAAAATGTAACTAGATCAATATCTCAATTGCTTAAAACTGCAACTATTCTGAATGTAATCCAACTCGGAAACACATGTATGAGCAATAAGACAGTGAGCAAAACCACTAGAAAATAGCGCTGTAGATTCCCATCAGTGATCCACTGTGGGTTATGCAATTCATGCATTCAACCAATCCCTTTTCTCACAAACCCAAAACATGTGCACCATACCTTGATCTGCCACCTTGTCAATGTTGACCTTGAGCTCGTGTGCCATGAAGCCAATGACCGAGAAGATGACGAAACCTGCAAAGATGCTTGTGGCACTATTGGTGCAGGTAACTATCAGCGTGTCTCTGCAGCAGAAAAAAGCAGTTGATGAAAACATGTTTAGCTTATACATGTATTGCACTGCCCCCAAATCCATACCAGATACAATGCTTACATTAGGTACATTGGAAAAACTGAAAATCACAGCGCATTTCTGAAACACGTTTGGACTCATTTCATACTTGTAGAACCTTTGCTATATTACTATACTGCTTTTTGTGCTTAGGCTGGTTTACCTATCTGAAGAAATACTCTCAGACCCCTTGCAGATGTTTCCAATAGCACCACTTGGCTCATCTTGGACAGTGTGCATGTGAGCATCTTGTAGTGTATTAGAGGCTCCAGATTGGCTCTTGGCACTTAGATGAGCCCACTAGTAGACCAGCCTATGAAGAAGTTTGCCTATGTGAAGGATTGCCACCTGGCAAGGGTGTATAAGCCATGGCTGTTTAGATTTTTTTTAAACATAAAACGATGCAGGTAATTCTCAGAGTGGATGGTCTGCTGACTAGACACCCCTCGTCACAGAAATCCATATCAAAAGCATAGTACACACCTGAGCCCGCCTAATCAGTATCCTGATCATTGTATCCTGATCTGCTGCTCTTTCTTTCAAGTAGCAGAGAGCAGGTTCAGTGCATAGGTGGCTTTTGACAGGTGCAGTGACAGTCAAAGTCACTACAGAGCAGGGGCTGCATTTAAAATATGTACGTCTGTTCCAAAACCCCATTATTGTTAGTGTACTGTCCTCATGGCACATTAAACTTTAAATAGAAGCCATACCAGTTTAGGGTATGGTGGATGGTGTTTCAAATAATTGTTACAACAACTTCCACTTGATAACACACGTCAGCCATGTGAGCTCACCTCAGCTGTGGAAAGTTTATGTGTATCCCACCAGCCAGGCAGGGTGCCTTGCTGCTGCCTGTTGTTCCTTTGTGAGGGCTGGTAACACTGGCCCCAGAGAGACTGCCACTCAAGACAAGCTGTCCTAGGAACCAGAATTAAAGGGCACATCCATTTGCAAAAGGAGTCGTCTCACACCAGGTTGCTACGTACCAAAAGGGTCTGTAATTCTATTGAGATGGGAATAGGGTAGGCTTAGTATATAAAGAAGGAGCGCCTTACAGCTGGAGGAAGGTTCCAACATCTTGTTTCTCTCTGTCTCTATCTTTCCTTTCTGCCCCGCACTTCCTGTAGCACAAAGCACTTTGGTTGGGATGTCAGGAAGCAATGTCCACTAAATCCAAGAACAGGGATTGGACCCCTAAAGCAGGCTAGATTTAGTCCAATTACCTGTGGACTTCTAGTTTTAAATGAAAGGGTATCCCACTCCTTCCCAGATTCACTTTGGCACAAACACCTAAGAAAGCACTTTGTTGGACCTCTGCTGGGAGAGACTTTCCAAAGCCCTCCACCAGTGAGGTGAAGACTGAGTGTCCAATGCAGAGGTGAACTCTGTTCCCTACCCATCCCCAGGGCACATTGGGGGTGTACCTGCTGCTGCAACAAGACCTGCATCTCTTCCAGCCACTCTGCTGTCAATGACCTTGACGTGGTGAAGGGCCCCAGAAAGTGTGCACCTGCCTCCCTTGCCATGAGAGCCTGAGAACAAGGACTACACTTGTTCCTGAAAGAGACTCTTAGCACCTGAGAGACAGAACAGCCAAGATCCCTACATTCCCACCGCTACTTGATGTGAATCGACCGTACGGAGCCATAAGAAATGTGTGGAGCTACTTTTGTCAATTACCTGCTCTTTGAACCACTGAAGTGCATGTTCAAACCTGCTAGCTGAGAGTGTCATTTTCTCAGCTCAATATAGAAGCTCTTTACTAGATCTGCCGCCTTCAAATTGCCATGCACCCTGCCAGCCTCTTCGCTGCCGATTCTCATCACCAGTCAAACGGACCCTGGTAGTTCATTGAGCCTCAGCCATCAGATGCTGTATAGAACCACTCAAACTGGAATACATACACAGTCTGCAGCATCTTTGCCATCATATTGACCATCAAGCTGACCCTGGTGACCCTCACTATCTGCAGTCATCATCGAACCGCTCACGTAGAATAACGCATCCAGCCACCAGCATCTTCACAGTCAAACTGCCCTTCAAACCATCCCTGCTGGCCTGCTGGTCTGCTGGTCTGCATGAAGCCACTCTTAAACATCACCTTCGAAACACTACAAGCTCCTGTTCAAACCCTGCTCAACACATCTCCCGGTCCAGACCAATGTGATCGCTGCACTCGAACCACTCGAATAGCATCAAGAAGCCTGGTTTGCCGTAGTCAAGCCACCAGGAAGGTACTTTTTATCCATAATGGCCCCTTTGTCCATTTTGGACAATAGAGATTGGTTAAGTCACTTGTGCACCTTTTTCATCAAAGACATATCCTGATAGAAGAACATTGAGGTAATTAAATTGCCTTTCACCTCTCTATTCTTGCCCAGAGCACTGCATTTTCTAATTTCTTGCGTATTCTCTGTCCTTTCCACACAATGAATCTTGTGCAGTCTTTCCATTCAGTTTTCTTGCAGATATATGTTTAATTTAAGTATATATATTTTTATAGAACTTTGATTGGTCATTCCCTTCATTTTGGACTGCTATGCTTTGCTGTTTAGGTTGCTACTGAATCACATTCACACCCTGCTTGAGAGTATAACCTTCCCTCGGCCCACAACACCACAAAAGGCAAATGAGGAATATCTCTTAACTGTGCCTCTTTACATTTTTTGATTGGGATCACACTTGCTTTGTAGAAGTTTGAGAGTTGAGCAGACACTTTAGCCACTACTCACCCTTGTACTCCTGCAGGGCAGAAGTCATTTCCTCACAGCCTAGCAGTACATCCAAGCATCCAGGTCCAGGGGAAGATGGTGTTAAGTGGGGTGCAGCAGTGGAATCAGCAATTCAGTGCCTGTTTATTTTCTACTTTGGCAAATCTTTATTGTCAATGCATTTCTGTCACCCATGAGTAGAATCTTTGGAATTCTCTTCTACATAGACCCAGTGCACCCCTTCACTTGAACGTACACTGAAAAAACTTAAGACAAACAAGGTAGCCTAGCCAGAGATGTCCATGCACCACATACTCTCATGTCTGTAGATGCCTACCCGCTATGCTCCATTAGCACATGGATTACATTACTGACCTGAATGTAAGTAATAATCTCTGATATAGACACCATTCCAAACATTATGACATGACCAGAAGCCTGAAATCATTCACTTTACTTTTCAGTTGCACAATTCCACTTTCTAATAGACCTTGGGAGTGACATGATCACTTACGATAATGACCATTCCTCAACTTTTGGCCCTCGGCTTAGCCTCAGGCAATAACTTGTGTGTGAGTCATTAGCCCATGATGGTTCTCACTCCCTCAGGCTGTTAGTCTTAATTGCAACATCACTGCCAATAAGACAGGCATTCCAACAGCCTTAATATTCTCTTTGGTAGAAGCGTAACCTATGGCATCTAGGTCAAAAATATTCAGTTTGCGGATAGTTATCTATATTTCTATGTACATATTATTATAACCGTCGTTGCACTCATAACATTATTTTTGGGAATCTAGAAAACGCTTTTTGAATATTATTTCTCTTGAGGTGTGATAATTGTATATACTTGGGTTATAAATGCAGAGATCAGCCTGCAGAGAACAGCAGTCGTGAGGATAGCTCAGGGGCAACGTGCTCCTCTTGGAAGAAAAACGAGGGCTGAGCAACACAGGTTCGATACCCGGGTCCACGCTCAGAAACCTCTGGGTAGTAAGCCCGTTTTAAATAAACCATTACAATTTACAATTACAATCCTAGAAGGACCGCAGCCAATCTACCGGGTAAGGTTGTCAAGCCCATCTCACTAGTTGGCACTAAGCATTGAAAATGAGCTATGTACAACCCGTAATTGAGAATGCGGGTAATATATTAAGCATTATAAAATTCTCTCTGATTTGTATACACACTTTGAATTGCAATAAACAGATTATATACAACATAGTTAATCTATGGTTTCATTAACAATATTTTTTCAATATAAGTAAAGATCCCTTGAGGATTAAACGAGCAAGAAGAAGACAATTGGCCCTCATTACGATTTGGACGGTGTCATATTAATATGCCGGTATTAACGTATACCGGCACTTTCCGCACCGGCCAACTACAAGTTGGCCAGTGAGGTGGCGGAATAACCTCCAGCTTACCACCTTACAGGCAAAAATCGCTGTTATTAATTGCACTGGTTATAACGATGCCTGTAATACCGACAAACTCTCCCATGGAGTCCAATGGGACTCCATGGAATGGGAGTTACACTGGCTACCGCCACTCCGGTGGACATTCCGAGTGGTGGTAACGGTAATTCCATTTGAGGGTATCCTGGCGGATTTACCACCAGGATGCTGGCAAACTCATAATGAGCCTCAAACACTGTACATTTGTAAAGTCCAAACAAAATGGGAAAGATGGCACAATACGTTCAGTGTCCCAGGATCCCCTTTACCTAAATGGGCACTGCTGAACACTAAGCAATGCTGCTGTGTCCTACATACATACAATATTAACATGATTTTAGCCATTGTGGCTAAACAGCAGAAAAACAAAAAAATGGAGTTCCACATTGATGGACATATGAGCAAAATGATGTGAAGGTGAAAGGGGAACCATCGGGGAAAGCTAAACATGCCTTTAAGGATGCATTCAGCAGAAACCGTCAACATGATCTGAATACCTGTGTTAATTTCATGAAAACATACTGTACCTGTAGCAATTATTGTGGAACTTGTTATAGGAAGAGAGTGTTATCAATCCTCCCCACGCAGCAGACAAGGAGAAAAATATCTGAGTGGCCGCATCCTTCCACACCTAGAACATCGCACAAAGGGAAGTGTTAGAACAGTGTCTCACCATCACTCACTTTTGTAGAGGATCACAACATATGTTTCCAAACACTATACATGGAGAGACTAAACAATGTACTTGTAGTTGATGCGAAGGAGGCACAATTGTTTTTGAAAGGGGAAAACTCTACCACTAGAAATAATAAAATGTCTCCTGACTGAGAAATGATGAAACATTTGTAAATAAATATGGCAGTAGAAGCCAGTGTGCTCACATCACAGATAAGGCTGCCCTGCTGTGTTCACAAAGAATGTTCAACCTTTACAGTTATCAAGGTGTGTTTATTAAAAAGAAAACAGTGATACTACATAGACCCTGCTGATTTTTACGTTCTTTTTAGTCAAATGGGTCCTTTTAAAATCTCGGATTCCATAACCCTATGATCTCAAAGATGCTATGAAATGAACTTTGGTAACTTTAGCAATTAAGCTTAGTATTTTATATCTGGTTTCAGATTTTCAAGGAAGGGGGATCCAGCTGTCTAGATGGCTGTAGGTAGCTTTGGCAAAACAGTAACTAACAACTATGGAGCAGATGAAAGATAGTAATTTAGAATGTCTCAAAATGGTTGTCACATGCAATCTGATGTGAACCTTCTGCTACTGCAATAAGGTCACAAAGATGATTCGGCTTTCATATAACTCTGTGCTTGTGGTTAGAGTTGACTGGCAGTCCTAAGCCTACAGTAAAAGGTAGATCCAGGGTTAGTGTTAGTCAATACCGTGGCTGTGCAGTCCTCTGTCCCAATGACCATTTGTCCAGTATCATCATGTTGTGCACTATTATGGGTGTCATCTAAAATCAAGCTTGGCACAAGTGGCTCTAAATTGAGGCAGATTGTTGGAAACGGTTGAATGTTAATGTTAATAGGTAGGGAGTAAGTACCAGACCGAGAAGGAGGATCTTAGCTCTGCCTGTGTTCACCCAAGTACATTCATACCTGGTGAGAATACATTATTTGAATATTCCTTTGCATTTCAAGGGGATTTGGGCAACCTTAATGAGAGTTTTAAAATATGTTTGCTAGGATTTTTTTAAATACCAAGAATACATTAAATTCTTCTAGCATGAAATCAAAAGATAGGCTTATTGAATATAATGATTGTTTTTATGAATGAAATCAATTTTAAAATCAGAGCACACTACGATTCATAGTAAACAAAATAAGTTAGTAACATACATTGGTGTACCTTGAACTTTTTCTTAATTTCACTGTCAACATATGCTCCTCAATATCTAATAATATCAGAGACATATGGAAAGAGTCACTGAATTAAACAATATCCATGAACGTGAAACAATAGAGTAAAATTGGGAATATTTTGAAGACTAGACTAAAAGTGATATTATTAATTTGATGACTGTGCTTACAAAAACAGAGGGCAGCAGTGCTGTTAATGTGTCAAACAAGGGCATGCAACAGGAACTGATGACATAGAAAAACACTTCCCTGGTGCCACAGCTAATAACTGCGCCATTCAGTAGCCATTAATGAATGCAAAAATAGCTGTCTGAACACGAATGCGCTAATTATGCAGGACTGTGCAATTAAAAATGTCAAACAAGTATGCCTTAAGCCATTTGATTTCTAAGCACTACAGCATCCCACCACGCTGGAGCTAACTTGTACCCATTCTGTTTTGCTGTGTATAGAAAAGGTAAGGCTTTAACATGATATTATCCATTTTATTTTGTGTTGAAAGGGGAAAAACTGTTCATTGGGATGATTCGTAGAAAATTGTAACATATCAAAGTTGGAATGTTAAAAATGTATGAATGGAACGCGTGTTGTATACAATCCCACACTGTCAGCTTTGCCTTGTTCTATTGGTGCATGTGCAAATCAAAAAATGTGCAATGTGTGCTTTCTCCGATTTTACACATGGGAGCCTTTTCTATTGATTTGCACAAATCAACACATTCTCAAATATTTTCCTGGCATAAATATAGAGCATACTCTTCATTCATTGGTCATAGAAAAGCATGTACTGTACTCATAAAGGGCTCCAGAATGTGTGCATCACAGATGTGCACACTCTAATGCAGTGGCGGCCCACCACAATGGCAGTTGGGTGCCAAACCCACGTGAGCATCAGGCCGCTACCCCACCTGAATGGCCGGCAGCAGATTTGACCTGTATTCTTTATTTGATGGGGGACTATGTTGCCTGCCTCTAAGCAGGGGCGCGTTCCCCACTGAACTATAGTTTTATTTTTTAAATTTTTTTTTATTCAGTAGTATAATGTAGCACATCATTATTATTGCGCTAGCAGTGTAGACACACTGGCCCTCATTATGAGTCCGGCGGTATTCGTGCTGGTAAAAACAGCACGGGTGCCGCCGGAGTCATTTTTTTTATGCCGCCCGGCAATGGGGACATACCGGGCATTACATCCCTGGCGGTCTCGGTAATTCCTCATTGCCGGGCACTGAAAAATATTGCTCCCCATTCCCATTCGAGTCCCAGTGGACTTAATGGGAATGGGGAGGTAGGATGCACCGATCCGTCAAGGTCTGCGAGCGGGTGCCTTTCCGCCCGACAGGTAATACCTGGCGGGCGGAAAGGCACCCACTTGCAGAACTCGTAGTTTGCCGGTCTGGTAACAACGGTGCCGGTAGCTTACAGGCACCGTTGTTACCAGACCAGCAACCTTGTAATGACCCCCACTGTCTGACAGGAGAGGAATCCTTTCCTGTCAGTCAGTGTGTTCATGTTGCGGAGACTCCCCTACATTAGTAGTGGCAGTATGTATTTACTTTTTGAAGGTGGCATGACATTTTTTACTTAATACAATCTTAGGTGGTGCACATCAATTTCATAACAACACATTCTAAACGCGTCAAGCTAATTACACATGCTGTGCTGCTTTGAAAAGGTTACACTTATGTGGATTTGAAAATCTACAACCTTCTTGGATGTTGAAGATGAAGAAAAATTAAAGATTTTCATTCATAAAAGTTGGACCACATTTGGTGTGCAGACCCTCAGTGAGGTGTTCCTCTACTTCTCTAATGGCTTTTTTTGCTGGGCATCAAGGTTAAAGCAAACATGATAAGTGTTTTTCCATTGATAGCTTGGCCTATGGTGTGATTGTGCTTTTACCTTCTTACTGTGGCTTGGCATGTGTTACATTTTACTTGGCATCAAGGTTAAAGCAAACATGATGGATGTTTTACATGGCTAAACTGGTGTACATTGGTGGCTCCAGTCTTGCCATATATTATTTGTTTGTCATGACATTTTTGTACTTTACATAAAGAGTAAAAGCAAACATGAGGTTAATTGTATGGTACACTGGCCTTTCTTGGTATAGCCAGTGTGGATATACTTTGTTTTGTGTTGCACAGAATATTTTACTGGTGGGAGGTTGTATGTGGTAATATTGGTGCACCATGCATGGACATGTATGGGCACAGCCATGATGAACATGTTTTATACTGTGGGCGAAGGCATCATGAAAAAATGTTGCACAATGGTACCGTGCACTGTTGGTGATGTGCATCGATTGGGATTATTCATGTGCTACCATTACAAACTGATTGCAAACTGTGTGGCTTTTTACCTCATTTTTCACAGAAAGAGTTGTAAAATGCACCACTTATTATTTTAAACATTTTCTCTTGGTGAGAACCCTCCATCCACGGAGCATCCCTGCTTCATTTGGGCTCCCCTGCTTCGCTTGGTCGCTCCTGCATATTAGGCACATACATTTACAGCCCGCCAGTTCAAAAATTCACCAGCCGCCACTGCCGTGATGACCTTTTGCCCTATTCATCCAACTCCAATAACACCCTAATTCAGAAATGGGATCCACCTTTAAACGTGCAGAAAAGAAAAGTATTTCTCAGCACCTGTTGGAACAGCCAATGGGGAGGGCACAATGCATGAGACTCTTTCATGCATTTTAAGTGGAACAGCACCTGCAGTCCTGCTTGTAATTCTTGCCCTGAAACAGGGCAAAACATGTGTTTTCTTATTTTTAACATTTTACAATGACAGATATTTTAAGGGCCAGTCTCTATTGATGTGGCAGGATTGCTATGTTATGCTATGCTATTATATGCAGGATTGCTATGCCATGTTATGTAGGAATGCTATGCTATGTTATGCAGGATTGCTATGCTAGTTTGTGCTATGTTATGCAAAACTATGTTATGCTATGTTATGCAATGCAATGATATTAGGCTCTCCCATACAGTTAGGCCTCAGACCCTCCATGTCACCTCCCTCTGCCTCCCTCTGCCTGCTCTACATGCGGCACCCTGGACAGGCCCAAACCCCTCCAAGGGCAGAAGGCACATCAGACCTTTCCTTCCGCTTATTCTCTACAAATATAGCTATAGCCTAATATAGCCTAATATATGGGAGATAACAGAAGGGGTTCTGCGAATGCCGCTTATCCATAGTACAGCGCGATGTACCTGCAGGTCTGCGTAACAAGTGACTTGTTGACAATTCTTGCCAAATGTCTGCAATATCGTGCAAAGTAACACCTCCATTGTGAAATTACTGAAACATACCAGTGTTTGCCTATGAAATGCTATATAAACTGGCACACTAGCGCGGGGGCGCTAGATGGAGCTCTGTGTGCCAACCTGCCTGAACACTTGCATGCTGTGCTGCCTGCTGATCCCACGGTATGCCGTGTATTTGCAATCTAATACAGGAAGCTTGATTTACCATCAGTCTGTGGCTCTCCCCTTATTTCCTGCATGGCTCTTGGCCACCACAATATTAATGCCTATTCCGTGCCCATTTGGGTGATGCAAGCTTTTCAAACATTAGTGTCAGTAGTGCTCTCCTGCCACATTAAGATATGCAAGGGGACTCGTCGGTTCATCATTTGCACAGAAATGGGTAGCTCACCTTTGTGAATCCTGGTAATCATGAAAGTTCAAAAAGTGCATGATTATTTGAGAAATGGGTACTCAGTGTGCACCCAGCACTCCAGTACGCATGTGGACCTGGCAACGAATTGTTGTTCACTTAGCCTGAAAGACTTGTTTATTTCTTAGGAATAGGCATCTTTGTGAAGCATACTATATGTACTTCACGCAAACGTTCAATTCTTTGTGACATGTCCCCTTTGTGGGAAACAGTGTACAAAAGATAAAATGCTCCAGTCAACATACACCATTGCCCAGCATTGTGGACAGACAAATACGCGTAACTGTTGATTGTAACAAAAAATGAACAATGGATCTAGAAATCTGTAACCGAACACATTTCAGGGGTCAAATGCAAAGCATATGTATGAGCCTCATCACAGGGGTAATGTCTCATGTGCTAAACAACAGCACAGATGAGAATATCCCAGCAGTAGCCATGACAGTGTGGAACCTAGAATCTTAAACTCATGGCATTGCATTATATCCCTTTTGGTGGCATAATCTCCAGCTGGCACCATTTGTGTGGTGATCACACCTAACCAGGGCGTTATGGGATAGCAGTTATGTGTGGCTTATCTTTTGAAATAATACCTATTATTTCAGGTGCTATGTTTCACCATTATGGATGTTAGTTCTTATTTAGTGAGTACAATAAAATTAGGAAACGTGGCAGCAAGTTTTGCATTTTATTTGCATATAATCTAAATGATTGGTGCTGTAGCAGAGTGACTGGAGTACTGAGACTGAGGCCACGCCCCCTGAAAAAGTCAGGCGTTCAAAATCTTCTGCAATCGCCCTTGCAGCGAAGCCCTGAATTCAAGGGCTCTTTCATGTTTGGTGCTTTTGGGTGGTGTTGGTGTGTGCCCCCCCTAAACGCACACTGAGATTTTGGTCTTTTGGAGCTTTAGTCGAGCAGTCGTGCACCAACTGGGAGCTGGAGTGGAAGCGTGGTGTCCTATCGGGCCTCGATAAGGACTTTTTTCTCAAATCTGACGTCCAGATTTGGGCCCCATAGCTCCTTAAGTTATTTAATGTAGTAACCGCGGATAACTCAGCACCTAAATCTTGGCCTAGTGCTGAGATAGTTCCCGTTTACAAAAAAGGAGGTCGGGACTCACCTGGGAATTACAGACCTATATCTTTACTAGACTCGATGGGGAAGATATTAGCTGAAGTTGTATTGGTTCATCTGAAAGAGTGGAATGCCTCACTGAACATCATTGATCATAGACAGGCTGTCTTTAGGGATGGAATTAGTACTAGGCGTAAACTAATATGAGATAAGTATGTAGAGTGAAGGAAAGTAAGCATATACAATGTATTTGTCGACCTTCGCTCTGCTTTGACACTGTACCCCGTTCTAAGCTATGGGCAACCTTGAGGGCCTATGGCACTCCGAATGCTCTGTTGTCAGACGTACTCTTCCTCTGTGACAATAATGATGCAGTAATTAGACGGGGCCTAGGCAGGGAAACCACCAAACTAAATGTTGTGCAAAATGTTGTCCATTAAGGATGCGTTTTGGCACTAGCCCTTTCCCTGCTATGTATGAACGGTTTAATAGAGAGGTTGGTGCATGTCCCTGCAGATGCTCTAGTCTTAGCAGACTTTTTTTTCATCTCACAATCTCCTGTGGGCTTAAAAAACCCATTTACACATGTTTTCAGAGTTTTGTGAGGAAATGGGTTTAGTAATAAAAACTGACAAAACCAAAACCATGATTTTCAGACAAAAAATGAAAAGACAAACATGATTTTGAATAATGAATTAATAAAGCAAGTAAATCAGTTTATCTTGTTGTGCGGTTTGTGACCTCATGTAGATGGGACCTCCAGCTGCTAAAATCCAAAGGGACATTAAAGAGATATAGGGGAGCCATCACTAAATTATTATTTGAATATGGCAAGGGCACTATAGGACCCTTGTTACAGGTGTATATGGTTCAAGCCAGGCAAGCTGCCTTGTATGGTGCTGAACTTTGGGGTGGCGCTAAATGTAGCAAGTTTGGGATAATTGAGAATGGGTTCTTAAAGAAGAATCTGGGACTCCCCTGTGGGGCACCTACTGTTTAACTTCGTGAAGAAACAGATTATTGTATACCTGTTATTGGGGATGTTGCTGCCTTAATGCCAGTTATGTACTAGATAAGAATGTGGAGTAACAGTGAGTGCTACAAGTTCTGAGAAGCTGTAAATGACATCTTGGGACAGCCATGAGCTCTGCCCCTGTTAAAACCTGGTTATGTGAGTTAGGCCACATCGATCTCTGGCAGTCCCCAGCTGACATAATTGCAAATGCTAAACAAATTGTTAAGACAGAGTTCTGGCAGAGAATTGAGGTGTCTCCTGGAGAATGGTGTCCAACTCTGCTGCTATGTCAGCCTATTGGGATGCCAAGTGTACCAGAGGTTACGAATCCTACTTGGACATCATGAGGCTTAGACGGCTGTGCACATTGTATTGAAGTTAAGGTTTGGAAACTTGCCCATGGTGGCAACGCGTAATGCATGGAATGCGGACTTCACCAGCAATTGCCCGTATTGTTTGAATAGGGCTGACACGAATGAGCACTTTCTTTTGGCATGCTCCTTGTACATTTCCTACAGATTAATGTGCTTGAAACCAATATTTGTATCCCTGGGTGTTAGATCTTCCAGAACTATACATCGTGTTATCCAGGCTTGTTTTGATCTTTTTAATTAATTTATTGATGATGAATATATGAATTTATGAGATTTTTTATGTTCACTTGTTATGCATTTGAATTTTAGGGATGCTTGGCAGCGGAATGTTGTCCATTTTGTTTAATAGTGTATTATCTAGTTTTTATGTTGTACCCATTACGAACCACTGAATGGCATCGTATTTGTAATGGTATGGTATTGTTTATTTATTTAGCGCCTACACACAGGCAAGTGTTTCAAAGCGCTCAATGGGGGTCATTACGAGTTTGGAGGTAGCTATGGCGCTATTAGCGCCATGGCTGCCTCCAAACCCGAGTCCGGTCTGGCTGAATGGGGACTTACCGGGTCATTCCGTCCTTGGAGGACCCGTTAAGTCCCCAATCAGTAAACCATTCCCCATTCCCATTTGAGCCCCCATAGGGCTCAATGGGAATGGGGAAGGGGCTAATAACGAGTTATTAGCTCCAAGGTCCCTTAACGGGACTCGCAGAGAACGGCTGGTCAGACCAGCCATTCCTGCTGGGACCTGCTAAGGGACCTCGGAATAGGGCAGTAAAGGTTTACCGGCACTGGCATCCTTACCGGTGCCCGTAAACCCGTACCGCCCAACTCGGAATGACCCCCAATGTGTTTTATGATATTTATGGCTTGTTGCCGAAATTGAGTATTTGACCTATAAAAGTGTTTTTATTTTTATTTTTATTTTAATAGAACATGACATCTGTTAAGGTGCTGGGCCCTGTAAAAAGACCTAAAGTCTCAGTGCTCTGTGTAAAATCATTGTACCAGTCCTCACTACACCTTTATCAGTTTGTGACCAGAGAAATAAGGCTAGGTTTTACTTAAAGCCTAGCTGCAGATTTAAGGTTATAGACATTTTAAATTATTAAGGGCAAACATGCCCTTCCTCTTTGCTCCAGACAAGAATGCATATGCGATTTAGCTTGTGTTGCAAGACTGACATATGGATGAAACCTATGGGCCAGTGTCTCTGGAACAGTCTAAAGCAGTTATCTGCAACCTGTGTCTCATCGATGTTTTCGACTAAGCCTCCAATTATTCCTCACTATTGACTTATGCTGCTTAGGGCTCATGGGAACTTTAGTCCAAACAATCTGTAAAGTCAAAGTTTGCAGATTGTCTAAAGGAAGACACTGTAGGTTTTGTTAATTAGGGTTTACATCAGTTCAGAGCTCTTACCCAATACTCAATTTGTAATCCCAAGAAATCCTTAGCAGCCTTTGTATCATTTCTGCCTCTTGATCATCTTATCCATTTGTCTTATGTTATTAGTGTTTTATACTGTGCAGACACAATTGTACAGGCTTTACAAACAACATGTAGGGGGAATGAAAACATAAGTGAGTGAAAGTGATCCTGGGGATAAATGTATATTTTTCAGTGTGTTGACAGGAAGAAAAGGTAATCAGAAGAAGGGATGAGAGCATCCCTTATTGGCCGGCAGAACTTTCATGGGGGCAATTATGGCAGGATTCCTGGTCTCGTGACCACATGTGATATTTTCTTAATTATTTATGCATTGTTTATTTATTTATCTAACAGATGAAAATAGCATAAGGCTCACCACAGGGAACAGCCGAGCGCTTTGCAAGGAATTGAACAAAAACAATAGGCTACATCAAATGGAAAAACGTAAGTAAAATATCCTGGTGAATGAAGTCCCACATATCGAAGGATGTGCGTTACAAAATGTCCTTGGTATAGTTGTGTTAAGTGTGCCCAAAAAAGGTGGTGTTAACCGCTTCCAGGGACAGTACAGCAGTAGATCATGGACTATGTGGATGGCTTTGGGGAAATTGTTCCATATTCTGAATGCCAAGCAGAGGGCCCATGTTTATAGACTTTGATTGATTGTCTGAAGATCTAAGCAGAATTGTACACATGCATGTATCTTAATTGGGATTTTTGTTTATGCACAGCAAGAAAACTGATTGGTTCTGGCTGCCCATAGATGAATAGAGAGAGGGAGACGCCATCGGGGAGTTATCAGAGCAGATAAAGAGGGAAAAAGGAGAAAACAGAAAACCGTTCAGGGTTGGGCCTAAGTCCATTTCCTGGGACTCACCATACGTGCTAAGACTATGATACAGACCAGGTGGTGGGAGGACACTGGCTTAGAGTGTGTGGTGTCTGTCGTGGTGGCCCTTTGGTTTGGTTGAAGGCTTGGTTAAACAGTTCTGCTTTGGTGGCCTTCCTGAATTTGAATAGTTGTATTGGTCTCTCATTTCTGTTGGTAGGTCACCCCCCAGACCACCTGGCTAATGAGGCAGGATTTTCATGTTTGCGCTCTCAAACTTATGGCAGATAATAGTTAGTCTTTTAGATATGATGGGAGAGCTAATTTCCAACATTTGCAAATGATACAGATTTTCAAAGGAGTGAATGTTTCAAAAGTGAAGCATCGATGATCAATGGGCAAGGGTGTAATATGGTCCTACTCTTGACTTTCATGATTACACAGCTGCAGAGTGAAAGGTAAGCCTTGAAAGGGGCAAGAGTGATTTTCGAAAGGGCTTGCAACAGGACATTACAGTTGTCACTATGGCATAGGACAAGTGATCGTAGTAGATATCTGTGAGGGTTGAGTTTCTTGAGGAGATGCTGTTGTTACAAGACCATTTTCATGTGTTTCTTGAGATGAAATTGGAGGGTTAGTGGAACATCTAATGTGAAGTCAATGGACTGGAGTTTCCATTTCTTTCCCCAACTCAAAGTGTATAAAAGTCCTCACACTGAGGTTAATGGATTACCAACTGCAATACTGAGGGAGCAGGGATTGTATTGCTAGACAGGATTGTCCACTTTGTTAGTAGAAAGTATAGTACCACTGGGGCTATTCATACTTCCTTTTTGACAAAAACCTTTCAGTGTCTTTATCCTGCCATTTTATTTTGTATTTCTTCCTTGTTTTCTTTCTTCCAGGATGGGTATTTTTCTCCATCTAAATGTGCTTGATCAGAAAATGCATGCACTTGTTCAACTCTAAATCAGTTGCTTGGATTGGTGTGGCCTTGACTAAGTGTTATTTCAAAGTTTAGCAATCACATCTTCCAGAGAAGAAGTGGGGTAGTTAATATGAAGAGACTGAGGTGGTTATGGTTGAGGACAGCTAACAAGCTATGAGACTGGATGATAATGAGCTAAGGTGGAGGTTGTTAAGGAGTTGTTGATGCACTTATTTGATATAGTTGCAAGGAAAATTAATACAATATTTCTAGAAGGGTTGCCAGGAAGCCAACTAGAATCAACACAAAGCAACCACAGACTGATGTGTTTAAACAGAGGTTTGTTAGGAGTATTTATAGATCTGGTTCAAATAAGAAAATAAGAAAAATGCAAAGCAAAACTTCAAAAGCATGATGGCTTCTCCTTGAGGTTAATATTTTGAGTCTTTAGCTTGCACATCACAATTTGGGTTTTTGGCCTCATTATGGATAATAAATTAATAGTCAGTAACATTCTTGTGACTTAGAGTTTCCCGCACACCTTTCCTTTTTCTTTCATTGATGACCTCAGGTCATATGCATATTCATCCTGGCTATCGAGCCCACATACAATTACCTATTAGGCCAACACAAGGGTGGAACCTGGGGCACTTTAGTGGTGGGCAAACTCCAGTGCTTCCACCAAGATGTTGAGACTACAGTTAACAATAGGTTCAACTTCTTCTTCCCCACAATATATCTGCTTCACACTGACAGCCTTATTCCCAAAGTACCCCCACCCACTTGGTTTCCTTCTGGATGGGCAGAAACCGTCTCACTCCTAAGTAAACTTGTCTGCATGTCCTGTCCTTACCACTCCAATCTGTATCACCTTCTGCATCTCCTCAATACTTCTCCATGCACTCCTACCTCCACCCTCCCTAATTCACCCTCATTAGGCAATTGAATTGCCTCCTATTGATGCATCCGTCTCCTTCCAACCTCCAGCATGTTTACTCTTTCTCTCTCTTTAGTATCTCTCTTACCAACATCTTCCTCAATTATCTGTCTATTCACCTTTATGTCCACTCTCTGCTCCCTCTAATTATTTCCCAATACTTCCTCTGCCTCTCACTTAAATATCTTCTTCAACCTTCTCCTGGTGTTTCCTTCTAACCTCAGCGAAACAAGTTTGGGGTTAGTAGCCCTCTTTTTTGTTCTCAGGGGGCCTCTCTCGTGAGGGACAAATCTATTAGAACAAGCATATAAGTGAGATACAGGCTACCCCTTCCTTACACACTGTTAGGTAGATATGATGCATCTCAGAAAAAGATGGACATATTAATTAATCTCTCTTCATATATCAGGTAATTATCTGACACTGGTAAAACAAGAATTTATTCATCATATAGTACAAATTTAAAAACAGAAAAACAACTACATTCTGAACCTATAAGTCCTTATAGGTTGATCCACAGGTCAATTGTGTGAGGTTAGTATTCAGTGACTTAGTGTGTTGTTCTATTCCAATACACTCCTAAAAGTCTTTTACACTCCACTAGGTTTTTCTGTTTTTTTCTGTTTTTAAATGTGTACTATATGATGAATACATTCTTGTTTTACCAGTGTGAGATAATTAACGGGGACAAGAACCAACAGTGGTAAGACGCAAGTAACCACGCATTGCCGGAAGTCCTTATAGCGCCAGCACCACAACGAGGCATGGACTGTAAGCAGTCTTTGGCAAGCTCTCTGGACACCAAGCATGCATGGAGCAAGGGACACAGCAGTTCACGCGTACACAGTGGCACTATGAATGCTGTGACCTCAAGGCTGCCAGAAAGCACAACACCATTATGCCCCCTCCCAGGAAGGCCAGGTGCACCAGGTTTCCACTGATATCTAAGAAAGAACTCCCGCACAACATGCAGGTCATGTACATGTGAACAAGGTTCCCAAGTGCAATTGCTTGCCGAGTAGCCCTTCCAATCCACCAGAAACTGAAGAACCCCGCGCCTGATACGAGAGTCACAAATATCCTGCCCCTCATACTCAGGATAACTATGGAACAATAAAGGAGCTGGGCGAGGACAGGCTCTCCCAAAGGAATCAGCGACATAGGGCTTCAGATGAGAGACATGAAAAACAGGATGTACATACCAGGAAGGGGGAAGCTGAAGCCGGTTAGCCACAGAGGACAGTCGCTTGGTGATCCTGAATGGACCCAAGAAATGGGGAGCCAACTTTGTGGGTAGTTTGGGGAGAGGCAGATTCTTGAATGACAACCACACCATAACTCCAATAGCGAGTTCAGATTGCGAAGTGCGATGTCTGTCAGCCTGGTCTTTCATCAGATTCTTTGCCTCCTCTAGGGTTTCCTTGGCGTGCTGTTGTTGTGACTGGATCCTGGAACCCAAGTCATCTGCAGACAGAACAAGACTAGGCAGAATTCGCCGCAATGGGACCACTTTAGGATGTATCCCATAAGTACAATAGAAAGGGCTACAACTGATGGTTGAATGCAAGGATTTGTTATAGACCACCTCTGCTACACCCCGATATGGATACCAGTTGTCCTAGGAAGCGTTGGCATAACAACGTAGGTAATATTCAAGTGTTTGATTAGTCCTCTCCATTTGGCCATTGGTCTGCGGGTGATATCCAGAGCTAGGAGCACGATGTATCCTCAAATGCTTACAGACTTGCGACCAGAAAAAAGAAAGAAATTGAGACTCGTGGTCTGAAATAATCTTCTCGGGATGGCCGTATAGACGATATATGTCATGGAGAAAAGACTGTGCCATATGAATAGCCAAGGGTATCTTGGGAAAAGGAACAAAGTGTGCCATCTTCGTGAAACAGTCGACCACAACCATTATACACGTGTGGCCCTCTGAGGGTGGCAACTCTACAATGAAATCCATGGCTATGGTATGCCAAGGAAAGGGAGGCAGTTCAGTGGGTTGTCACAACCCCAAGGCTTTCCTGCTTTGGACTTGGTTTGAGCACAAACACAGCACATCTTCACATAGTCCTGGATTTGACACGCCCATCCTGGCCAACAGAATTGTTGTGCGATCAGTTCCTGGGTCGCTTTCACACAACGGTGTCCTCCGATTTTCGAATCATGAAACCCTTGCATTATTTCCACACAAAAGTGAGCCGTTGGTATATACAAACATTCCAAATAGAATAGGAGACTGTCTCTCTCGCTGATGCGATTGCTCCTCAACAAAGTAGTCCTAGCAGGATCGGACAAGGTATCACGAAGCAGGGTTCCCAGATGTGACCATGAAGCCGATAGGAAGTGTTAGGGAGCAATAACTGGTGTGTCCAAATTGTTGGGTGTCTTCTCATATTCCAAAGACCGAGACAATGCATGCGCTTTCTGTTTCTGGACACCCAGAACATAGGAGATAGTAAAATCGAAATGAGAAAAGAAAAATCCCACCGAGCCGGTCTGATTATCTGACATTTAAGGGAGCGCAAAAACTGGAGATTCCTGTGATCGGTACAGTCTTTCACAGAACCCGACCACACAGGAGGGGATGCCTCCATTCTTCAAAAGTGGCCTTGATCACCAGCAGTTATTTCTAAATGATGGTATAATTCTGTTCACTCAGTGTCAGTTTTTGAGGAGGGAGCAGGGTGGAGCCACAGGGCAAGGAGACCAAGGGGCCCAGAACAAGGATTGGGAAGGAAGGCAAGGTGAGAAAAGCAAGGAATGCTAGGCAAGGACACAAGATTGCTGAAGTGCAACACAGGGACAAGAGCCAACTGTGAGAAGATGCGAGGAACCGGGCATTGCAGGAAGTACTTATAGTGCTGGCATCACAACGAGGCTGAGAGCGCAAGCCGTCAATGCCGAGCGCTCTGTACACCGTGCATGTGTGGAGGGAGGAACAGGGCAGTCTGCGAATGGGTGGTGGCACCATAATGGCTGTGCCTAAGGAATGCTGCGGCCTCACATAGCAAAGCCGAGGAAAACGCCAGCGTGGGAAGAGGTGTCGTAATCCAGACGGGGAGTGAGGGTGCCAGAAAGCGCAAAATGGATGACCCCTCAAGATAAGTGAAGCTGGGTGGGAGGCACCTCGCAGGGTGAGCGCTGTGACACTCTCTCTCTAGTATCTCCTCTAACCTCCTGTTGATGTCTCCTTCCAACCTTCGCCTGGTATTGCCTTCCTTTTCTTTGCTTCTCTCAACACCCTTATCACTTCCTTCTTTCCCCTCGATTTTCATATTGTATGTCTCATTTCTGCATCTCCAACCTCCTCTACAATGCTGGTCTTTACATTCTCTCCTCTCCTCCTGACCTCTTTCCTCCACCTTTATACAATCCCTTTCTTCTTCCTTGGCTCCCTGGGCTCATTCCTCCCCCCCTTGGCTCAGCCTCCTTTCTCCTCCTCTCTTTAGTCTCTGTCTCCTTTCATATAATGAGCTAAATGTTCTACTGCCGCCTGCTCCCTCCAGCTAATTCTCTCCTCACTCCTTCACCCACCTCTCTGCTCCCAACATCTTCTGCCCCTTACTTGAAACTCCCTGGGCTCACCCCTTTGTCAGACCTCATTCTTCTCTTATAAGGGCCTAGCTTCTCCCTTTGGCTACCCTTTTAGGGAGTATGAACATCGGTGTAGATGTGATGACTGTTACAGGATTGGGTCAGCGGTTCCTCCAGATTGATTTACAAGCTGGGCGCCCGATACCCTAGGCATATTGCTGCTTGGTTCAACATTGTCAGGAAAACATTCAACTTATCTTCTCCCTGTAGAATGCTGCAAAGGTGAACTATAACCTAAAGGTTCAATTGTGCATTGACCCTTCTGCAGCACCTCAGAATCCCACAAAGGGACAAGGAGTTTAAGTGAGGGCCACTTGTGATGTTCTTCTGCCTCGGTCCTGGGCAAGGTGGGGTGGTTTGTGCAATCCACTGTGCATCACCTCCAGATCCAGGTGTGGAAGCCATCTATGAGCAAAAACATGTCTTCATTGAAGATTGGATAGCCTGGATGTTAAAAACTGTTTTCCTGAGATACTGAGTCTCTACGAGAGGAATGATGTCTCACACCAAAATGGCTGCTTTCAGGAATTGATTATCATGGAATGGAATTTTAGGTGAGTTAGAATAGATGGAAACCATTTGATCTGGTGAGTGTGAGAAACCCAGAGACTGGTTGGAGTGTCAATGTGTGAACTAAGAGCTGCAACTATATGTTTGTTTGTTTGTTTGTTTGTTTATTCACTTATTACGTGCTCCAGACCCGGAGGTAATAGGGCGCGACAGTATGAGAATGCAAAGCTTACATAGTTATGCAGTATACAGATATATACAAATATAATAAAGGCTTCTGTAGTTACAAGGCACAATTCATTGTACGAATATGGCAGCTATATGGTTACAGTAATATATAATGTACAAGTATACAAAATGCAGAATACTTTGCTCCGTGGAGCAATTAGACTAGCAGGTAGAGTAGTTTACATATACGTTTCAGCAATATACCATATTCAGATATACAAATTACAGAGTGTTACCCTCCGTAGAACGCTTGGACTCGCAGGTAGAATAGATTCCACATGAGTTTCAAGTGGTAACAAAAAGTTAAGTGGGGCTAATGAGTAAGAGGGAATAAGTGACTCCACGCGGCCAGAAGCGGTAGGAGGCTATGGGTCAGACGAGATGATGTGTTTTATAACATTTTTCCTAAAGAGTAGGTAAGGTTGGTCAGTTCGCAAGTCTTGTGGAAGTGAGTTCCATGATTTCGCCGCCTTTACAGGGAAGCTATTACCACTAATAGTGGTGAGCCTATATCTAGGTATAGCCAGGCAATTCATATTACCAGCTCTAGTTAGTCTGGGAGAGATTCTTCTCTGAAATGTATCTGTAAGGTATCTAGGGGCAGCGTTGTTGAGAGCTTTATGAGTCAGAGACAATGGGCCTCATTCCGAGTAGGGCGGTAAGGGTTAACGGTCACCGGTAACGAGACCGGTGCCGATAAACCCTTACCGCCCTACTACGAGTTCCCTTTGCGGGTCCTTCCATAACGTAGCAGGCATTAAGGACGGGACCCGCAAAGGGACTCCGGGGTCAATAACGGTACCATAATTTACGGTACCGTTATTGCCGCCTTCCCATTGAGCCCTATGGGGGCTCAAATGGGAATGGGGATTGGCCCTGGTGAATGGGGAATTACCGTTCCCTCCGACCTCGGAATGGACCGGTAATTACTCCATTCACCAGGCCGGAGTTTGGATGAGTTCGGAGGAAGCCATCCCGCAAATAACGGCGTGGTTACCTCTGAACTCGGAATGAGGCCCAATGTCTTTAACTGTATTTTATTGCCCATAGACAGCCATTTATGTTGGCATCTAAGGGAGGAAATATGAGTTCTTTTATTTATGCCTGGGGCTGCTCTTATGCACTACAGGGTGAAAAATCAAGAAAAGGATGTTCAGCGGAGGGGTGTATATACCATCTCTGGCAAGAGAAGTGAGACTCGTGTCAGCATTCTGATTGTATTGGAGTGACGCATCAACAGAAAAGTAAAGAAGGAGATTTCATTAGTAGATGTAAGAGTAAGAGACCTATCAGGTGCTGTAAGCTTGAGGGGAAAGTTCGTGTTAGCCTAATTAACGTATCACCCCTTTCATGGTTCTAACAACAAGCTTTGCTTTTCTTTGGGCCAACTCAGCTTTCGAAACGCATTTTGAGAGATGAGTTGCTGATAGATAAGTGTTTTGGTATCCTGTAAGATGTCAAATTGCAGATATTGATACGTTTTTTTTGGAAGAGGCAGCGTTTTAGCAAATAACAGGATGTGAAAGCAAAGGACACCTTGAAGTCGACTGTAGCATTGAAACAGTGGGGATGGTGCATCCAGCCGTCAGACCCGCCTACCTATGGTGAATTTGTCGGTACAGTGTAGCATATACAATGTGCAATTTCACACTGTGTCGCTCATATATCAATATGCTTCTCACCCTGCCATAAATTGCTGTTTCAAGGGTGATGACTCCTGCTCTGTAGTTTGGGCCCCTGTTTGACTGACAAATCACAGGTTCAGCCCAGCTGACAAAAAACACAAGCTTTCTGATTCTTCCTCAAGACGAGTAGGGCGGCTGGCAGTGAAGCACACAGGGGTCAACAGCAGTGAATGAAACTCAAAAATTGCCTTTGGAGCTTTTCCCAGCCAGTTTTAAATCAAATCACAGTAATTAGAAATTAGGTAAAATATAGAGAAAAAAATCTGAAAAGAAGAGAATACCATTAATTAGTCATATATGTGTTAGATGCTTGATATTTCCATCCTCCATTAAATAGGTTCAGCAATTCAAATGAGTATCTGATATTTAATTGAAAACAATGCGCAGGGCTTGCAGAGGCTGCAGATCTCGAGAAGAGCGGTTTTGAGGAACAAAGCAGTAGTGTCCATCACTGCAGGTGTTTGAGAAGTTAGAGGGTGTATTTGGTGTCCCCCTCAAGTCCCTGATGAGAGTTAAATGGGATGTTGTTGGTGCTCCCTATTTTGGATTATGTATTTGAATTGCTGGATTATATATGAAAGGGATTTGAAAGGATTGTCCCTGTGGATTTTCTACTCACAGCCTGGCCATCGTGTATCATCTTGGCCCTCGTGGCCTGCAAACTTGGGACTCATTGATTTTATTGTTAGACTTATCCTCCCCTCCCGAGTGCTCATCTAAATTGTGTGTGGGGTCAACTGATTTTGCTCTGCATGTACATTGTACTGTTGGACTTTCATCGTATCCGTTTCGCTAGTTATTCATGTCATTGTTTTGCAGAATGGTGTCTTAGGTCTTGCTCTCACTTTTTTTCTGTGTTCTCTGAGTATTTTCTTCATCATTTCATATTTTTGTATTATTTCATTAAGTCATTGTTGAGCACTTTGTCGTAAAAAAAACTATAGAAGTAAAATAAACAAAAAGTAAACATGGGCTTGCACTCTATCAGTATCTACGTTTTCGTGTTGACTGAGAACGACTCTAAGACTTTTCTAAACGAACAGATTCACTAAAACATTTTCTGAAAATCACGAATTCTGTATTTAACACATTACACACTGTAAGTCTTAATGAGATAGCCTTCCTATGTAGTTGCAAAAATGAGCCCACCGTTGCATCCTTAAGCTTCTCCCATTTAGGAGTGATGAAATACCACATTCCTGCTCCTGCCCCAGGCAAGGTAACCCCTCGAATAAGCAGGATGATCAGAACAACGTAAGGGAACGTTGCTGTGAAGTACACAACCTAAAATAAAATACAAGAAGAAAAGGCGAATTATTTCGTAACAGAACAGGTAACACTGAAAAGAAATAGAAAAAAGCACTGACAGCACAGAGACCAAAGTTCAGAAATGGACACTTCATACAGTACCAGACCCCAGACCAGTGGATGCTTCAAAAACTGGGGAGGTGGAATGCTGCAAAGATACTGGTTCATACATCATCCTGCAAGGATACCTTACAATACACGTATCTGTACTTCTGGTACCCTAGGCTGGTATGAAGTATTAATGGTTGTGCTGGAGTTTTAATAAAAGAAGAGAGAAATTGAATTTGATCAAAGTAGAAATATCTTACTGGAGATCCAAATATGACTCAATGTACGAAAAAGGTTCATGGGATGTAAGGAGAATCCGGGCTCAATGTCTGAGTGTTTTATAGGAAGGGGATACAAATCTGAAAGTAGGTTAATTGGCTCATCATGCAGTTTTCAGAAAGGGATTCTACAGCAACATCTCTTCTCCCCAATGGATTCAATGAAAATCGGGGTAAACCTTCAGGCAAGTCATCCAAGGGTAGGGGAAAGGAAGTGCCCAGCTGGAAAAGAAAAGGTGCACTAGAAAACTTCACCAGCACCTGAAAGTCAACACACACTGGCACAACAACCACAGAAATCCACGACAGCTATGTGCACAACAGCACAATCATGACACAAAGGACAGATCCCACTGTTCACAGACACGTAAAGAACATGACATCCATTTAAGCAGCTGTGTATGTGCGTATGCATGTTCTGTGTGCGTGTGTGTGCGGTGTGTGTGGTGTGGTGTGTGTGTCTGTGTGTAAATATTGGATATGTTGTGAAGTATTGGTGCTAAATAAGCCTGTCTGTATGCCTGATGTAGTTAAAAAAAAGCTTATAAATTCAATGTATGTGGCAACTATTCTGATTCAATATCTCTGGGGAAAGTTTTTTCCTAGCTTCCTCTCCACAACACTTTCATGCATGCTGCAGAGAATTATCCCTACCACAGAAAGGTAGGTAACATAGCAATGGGTGGCAACAGCTGTTACCATCCAATAGTATGCTCTTTCTGGGTGGTCACCATGGGTATTTCCTGGGTGGCAAAATGTACCCATTTGAAAAAGGTGGTGGAGCCGACTATTGTCCATGGGCAGGCTCCTGCTTGGTGGTCACAATGTTTATTGCGCCAACAGTAAAGCTTACCCATGCTGGTGGAGCTAAAAATGGTGCCTTTGTATTTGGGATTAGCCCATGCAAACGCAGCCACCAATCGACCTCAGCAAACATCGCCATCAAAACCTTATTGCACAAGAAGTGGAAGCAATGAGAACACCAGAGAAATAAGGCAAATGAAAGCCTGAATGTGTTCTAGTTGATGTTTGTGTAGCAACAGCCAAGAAACCTTCCAATGTGTGGAAAGTAGCCCAACGTCACTGGGGGGAACAGGGGGCAAAACATGCCCATCCAACCCCACCTAGCGGTGACATTCCACCTGGCATACAGAACACCAAACAATAAGAGGGCTGATGAAAGGTGTTGGCCGTTCAAGCAGCGCCAATGGGAATCATTTCGTCATTTCTGTTTGCTCAACTTTCCCAGACGAGTGGGTGGCATTTTGTTTCGATTGTGGCCCCCTGATTTCTACTTATGAATCAAACTCTTGAAATAGCATTTCCTATATGGCAAAGTGACAGGCATTTTACCAATCGAATACGTTTAACACAATAATCTCCTGAAGTAAAATGTTTTTCAGTATCACCACCTGGCCAAATGCACGGAGGCACTTGAGCAGAGAACCGGGGTAGGGGAGTACCACTTTCTTCCCCACAAAAGAGTAAAAGGGAGACGATTAAAAAAAGTCTTAAGATCCTAACATGGCTGCTCGAACCCAACTAGCAAGGACATACATCCTCAAAACTAAACTTATCTGTGGTTTCTCTTCTGTAATCCTAAAAGCAATTGAGTTTTCAGAGTTTGTGTGTTAGAAAATAGAAAATCAAATTAAATCGCTTACTAAACTTGTGAGGTAAACGAGTGTAAGTCATGTGGTAGGTGTGTCTTTGGATGGTGCACTGTTGGTGCAAGAATGGCTAGAGTTATAGGGTAGGCAGGTGTGTGAGAGTTCAGCCCTTCCTGCCAGACTAACCAGGCTCTCCAGAATAACTTCCCAGTAACTAACATGGCTTCACTCCAAAGCTGCCCGAGTGGACCTGCAAAACGTGGAAAGTACATCTTTTCAAAAGAGAAAACACTGCAGATGTCTCACAGTCAAGGCGCGAGAGATTTCGCCATGGAGCCCTGAGCATTAGACATAATGATGGTATAATTACATGGCACATCTGCATTAATACCAACACATGAATTCATCAGGATTCAATTTACGACAACGAACACCAAATGAATTAATAATGACGGGGCACTTATTTTTTAATGCGTTTCCAGATCATGAATCCGGTAATCACCTCTTTATTAGAGTCGTCCCAAATAATTTGGCAGGGAAGGTTACGGGCCGTACGCTGCCAGGCTGTCATATTAGAAGATGATGCCTCATTCAAAATCAGGACACCTCGCAACCAGGGAAATGTAGCTGTATTAGTAATCTCAGTGGAACATCCTTCAATCAGGGGCAGTAATCCGCTGAAGCATTATCTTCACAATAGAGTCCTACAAGTCATTAGCATCTCAAAGAGGTTCGCATACGGGTTAGTTATTATGTCTGTTTTGCAGTAACACGTTTCATACTCAATGCCATAGCAGCGGGGTCCAGGGACTAGCAGTGATTCCAGCAGCTGTCTGGGCTGACTCCTGATGTCTCCCAGAGAAGTACATCATAACACATCTCTCTCTGTGTCTGTGTGAATTTGTTATATGCTGGAGGGAGTGAACATCTGTGCACAAATGCCCAGCACACTTTTTGTTTTACCTGGATCACTGTGGGGGAGGGGGCGGCTGGTGGGGGAGGGGGGCGAGCTCACCTTTTTTTCGCCTGTGATATAAAAAAATGTTACTCACCAGAACTTACTCGATTACTCCAATCTGCAGCGGTCCTAAGCAAAGCGATGATCACGCTACCTTGTGTCCAAACATCATTGTCTCTCAGCAGTTCAAATAGTGGGAGGCCCGGAGAAACTAAGCATGTCCTTCCCTGGTGTGCCATTTACATCTTCTACACAGCTCAGAAAGCCAGCCTGGAGGAATCACATAGCTATTTCTGGACAGGGATGGTGGGTGATCATGGAGGGCGCCTATACACTAAGGTGGGGGTCTCCAACCTTTGGCCCTCCAGATGTTTTGGACTACAAATCCCATAATATATGGCTATTGACTATGCCAGTTAGGGATGATGGGAGTTACCTGGTTACAGGTCTGGAGTATGGCATGGGGTACACAGAATGTTCTGTCGGTGGTAAGTATGTTATTATTTACCCCATGCAGTACTTGCAATGCACCACAAGCTGTAAATAGTCCATGAGATCCCACCTGAAATTAGTTGGCATTTTAAAAATAGGAGGTATATAAAAATGGCACTTGTTTTCTCCATCAACGCCATACCTTTAATCAAGCCTTAAGTTTGAGGAATAGCTATCTGGCAAGGATTTAGAAACCCTGTTTTTTTTGCTATTTTTTATTAACTAACAAAATGATGTGGATAATTTAATCTCAGAAAGGGTGATCTACTAGCTATGTCCCCCTTTTCCACAGCTCTATACCAAAAGCATACCCAACAAACACACCCAAGGCCATGGCTCCACCAGCCCTAACTAGTTGCAAAAAGAACATCACTATCACTAACCTCTTACCTTTAATTCAACCTATTACCAATCACACCCACCTTCCCATTGATCCTACAGAATTGGTCGAACTGTATAATAACACCATCAACTCAGCCATAGACACCATCACCCCATTAAAACTGAAGAAGGAAAAACCACTAACCCATCTCAACACATGGTTTCCCCCTAGCCTAAAAGCCCTCCACAAAGATAAAAGACAGGCAGAAACTAGATGGAAAAAGAATCCCTCAACTCAGAACAAACACCACCTCACCTCCCTGTCTGATAGATACAAAAAAGAAATCATACAAACGGAAAAAGAAACCTTCAATGATAGAATTAAAAAAGCAAATTCAAGTGCTAGGGAAATCTTCTCTATTCTCAGAAAACTAGAATCCCCTATTGCCCCCAACGACTCATACACTAAAAACTAAATCTGGTGCACTAATATACAAAATGCCCTCTGTAACAAAATCACCACACTCCAAAATAAAATAATAGCCAAAAAAACTTCCCTCCACAAGATTGCTCTTGCCACCCAAGAAGCCATCCTAACTTGCCGACAACCAAACTAAACCACCTAATCAATTTAAATTTAGGTCAATCTCAACCATTGAGGCAGAAACCATCATCAGATCACTCAAACCCTCCCGGTGTCTTGGGGATAGCTGCCAAGCACCCATTATTAAGGAAGCAGCAAAGGACCTTGCTCCCTTTGTCACTACCTTCATCAACTCCTCCTTCAAATCTGCTCTTTCCCCACCAACCTCAAAGGTGCCTGGGTACTACCCCTTCTAAAAACACAACGTAGACCCTAGTGTCCCAACCAACTACAGGCCAATTATGACAGTACCGTTCCTCCTTGAAATCTTAGATAGAGCCGCCAATCTCCAGATTCAATCATATCTGGAGCTCAATAACTGACTAGGCACCTGACAATCGGCTTCAGGCCTAGACATGCAATGGAAACGGCCATTCTCCATCTCAAGAACCAACTGGTTGACCGGAAAGACAAAGGAGACATTTCAATCCTCCTACTCTTAGACCTCTCAGCTGCATTTGATTTGGTTGACCATAAAGTCTTGTGCAACCACCTCAAATCTGCCGCCAACTTCTCCATAGAGGCCTCCACATGGATGAACTCCTTCTTAGACAATAGAACTATAAGAGTCTTCTCGCCCTCTTCCTCAGCAGACCCAGTACCTATCACATGTGGAGCACCGCAAGGGTCATTGCGTCTCCCCCATTTGTATAATATATTTACAAAGCCTCTCTTAGATATACT
The DNA here is from genome assembly GCF_040938575.1 of Ambystoma mexicanum. Classification (NCBI taxonomy): domain Eukaryota; kingdom Metazoa; phylum Chordata; class Amphibia; order Caudata; family Ambystomatidae; genus Ambystoma; species Ambystoma mexicanum. The sequence goes on along the minus strand of NC_090934.1, from coordinate 607,052,954 downwards.
GGATAGCCTGGGTGTCTCATACGAATTATGCTGACGACACCCAGATCCTTATCCCTATCCAAGGAGACTATAACAATGATGTAGGGCTTATCAACAAGATTTACCAAATTAATCAGACGTGGATGGCCACACACGATCTATGTCTTAACGATGAAAAGACCAAACTCCTAATCATAGGGTCCACTAACAAACTAAACAAACTCCCCCTCCAATACAACTCCATCACTATTGATGGTATTAAGATCAAAGTTGCCAAGGAAGTAAAAACCCTAGGTTTCTACTTGGATTCAGCACTCAATCTCAACAGGCAAGTGAATGCCACTGCCTCCGCAACCAGCTACACGTACAAACTAATCTATGCATGCAAACCTTTCTTGACTACAGATAGCTGCATTACTATTGCACATGCACTAATTCTCTCCAAATTGGACTACTGCAGTGCACTCTACTTGGGCACTAGCAGTCACAATACTAACAAACTCCAAGCCCTCCGAAACAACGCTCTAAGCACTGCCGTAGGCATTCCCAAAGGCCAACATATCTATGGCGAAAGACGATCCATCAACTGGCTAGCCATCAAAGACAGAATCAAGTACAAAACACTAAACCTGATTTAAAATTGCCTCAACAACAAGGCACCTATATATCTGACTGAGAGGTTCACCAAACATACATCAGAACGTCCTGTTAGAAAAGTATACTCTAATAGCATCCAAATCCCTAATTTCAAACTAAAAAATACAGGAGGATCTAGCTTTCCAGTCTTGGCTGCTCAACTTTGGAACTCTATACCGGACACCCTGAGAGCTTCACCCTCCCTCCATTCCTTCAAGACAAATGTCAAACAGTGGCTGCATGCCAATGACCACTGAGGCCACCTCCCTTGAACTGTATATATGTATATCTTTGTACTGTACCTACCCTGTACACTTAAATATGCCTGTACATTGTCTCTGTATATTGTCTTACTCTGTATTCTGTATATTACCTATGTACCTGTAACCTAAACCTTTGAAAGTGCCAGATGCCCGACGGCCCGGCATGCTTTATAAATAAATAAACAATACAATACAATACAATACTGTGCACATGTGCTTAGCTGCTTCAGTAGCCTGATATGCAGCACCTGCTCTCCAGTGGCCCATAGCAGATTCAGGGGTCACAGATACCATCTTGACAGCTGGAGTGAAAGCCAAGGCTCTGTAGAGTAGGGGCTGCATTTAAGATATGCACCCCTGTTCCAAATACTACTGCTGCCTGCTGGCACACTGAACTGTAGATAGGAGCCATAACTGAGTTTAGGGTATGGTGGCCAGCATCTCTCATAATTATCCCAGCCACATCAACCTGATATCACAAATGTGTCAGCCTTGTGAGCTCAGTTCATCTGACAGGGTTATGTGCATTCTCCCCAGACACGCCGTCCTTGCTGCTGCTAGCAAGACTGTGACCTTGCAGGTTGCCTCTCCATGTTCTTTTATGAGAGAAGCTGTTTGGGGAACAGGAATTAAAGAGCACGCCCATTCACAAAAGGAGTAGCCAGTACACGTGTTCCAATGACAGGGATTGGACCCTTAAAGCAGGCCTGCTTTTGTCCAATCACCTGAACACTTTTGCCTTTAAAAGAAGGGGTTGCCCATCACTTCTTTAAACTATCTCTGGACTTCAAACCTTGAAAAAAGTTTTTGTTGGGCCCTGTTGGGAGAGCAGTTCTTTCCAAAGTCCGCGGGTTGTGAAGTGAAGTGAAGGCAGGTGTTTCAAGACAGAGGCAAGTTCGCTAACCCTCCCCAGGGTCCATTGGAGGTGAACTGCTGATGGAAAAAGACTTACATCTCTGCCAGCCACACTTCTGCCCGGGCCCTCACTGTGCTGAAGGACTCCAGAAGGTGTGTGCCAGCGTCTCCCAAGTTTGGGTCTGAGAAAATTAATCATCTTGTCTCTGAGGCCCTTTAGTTGAACTCACAGATCATGCAAGCCAAGACAGCAAGGATTCTTGGAATTTTGCCATCGAACTGCTGCAAACCATGATTCGAACATGTTTGACACTGATCGAACTACCAGGACCATCCAGAGATGCCATTGGCAGTTACTTATCTTCAAACCGGCAGTGGCTTATCTTCAAACCGCTGTCCTGCACTTTCGAACACATTCACTGCTACACCGGTCCCTCTGAAAGTGTGTTGTTGCCTTAGCTCAAACAATGGAGTACTGCAGCATCTCCGCTGGTCAAACCGATGTTTGGACCTTCAGGTTCTTTGTCACTGAACGAATCTGTGATCGAATTGACCCTGGTGTTCTTCCCAAATTGCATCCTTTGAGACTCTGCATTGAACCGACTCAGCTGCACATCCCATCATCATCCCATCTGCCGTTGAACCTCTACCACTAAACTGAGCCTGGTGACCTCCATGATCCACACCACTTGATTTTACTTTTCAACCACAGTCTTCTTCGGTTGAACCCCACTTTGTTGTATGTTTGCCACTAGACTACCATGACTGTTGCATTTCGAACCACATAGAACCTCGGAACAGCACAGGCAAAGCGTGTCTCGCCTGTAGTCAAACCGCCAAAACACTGCAAAGATATTATTGACTGATAACTGCCCCCGGTCCATTATGAGACCTAGAGACTGTGAAGGTCACAATAATCCCCTTTTGCAACTCAAGAACATATCCTATTGAACATTTTGGGTTTTACTGCCTTTTCTCTCCTGTCTCATTACCCAGAGTGCTGCATCTTGCTATCTTGCTTATTCTGCGTTCTCCGTATAAGGGTGGGTTTCTGCAGTGTTTTTTTTTTAATTTAGTTATTATTGCATATGGTGTGTTTAAGTACACATATTTTTATAGAACTTTGATTGGACATTCCTGTGTTTTGGACTGTTGTACTTTGCTATTTGGCTCGCTACTGTTTCACATTCTTGAGTGTATAGTCTTCCCTCGGCAGACATAACCACAAAAGACGAAGTAGGTATATCTCTTAACTATGCCTGGTTCACCTTTATGGCTGTGTTGGCTCTTGGTCTGTAGATGTGTGAGGGCTGAGTAGGCTATTTAGCCTATATTCATCCTTGTACTCTGGCAGGGCAGAAGTAAATGTATCTGACTAAGACTGTACATACTGTACTCTCCTATGCCTGGCTGCTGAAACTCCTCACATGTCATGTCATGCCCTATAACATGCTTCAGGTAATAACACATCCTACCACTTTGCACCCGCCAGTGCCACAGAAGCTGAGAATTTGATTGCCAGATCTGGTATTCAATGTTTCTGCTACTCTGCTTATGCACTGATTGTGATGCTGGAAAAGCATTGGAGGGACAGGGCTGCCATGTCCTTGTCATTTAGTCCTTTTATCGGGTGTGTTCTGTGTTATTGTCTGCACAGGGGGCAGTGCAACTCTTCCTCTTTTTGGTTGTGGTGAACAGACCCTTGGGATACCCTTACGGCACCCATGGGTGGGGGTACAACCCTGTACCCCTAGTGTATGTTTTGGGCACCTGTGTGTGGCCCACAGAGCAGGTTATGGGCTGGTGGCAGCTCCATGCTGAATTTGACAGGTACTCTGCATATCCTCCATTTTGGGATACCCAGGCCCTGCCATTGGAATCAGTTAATTCCTGAAAGGAAACAAGATGGCCCCTGTGGCCTCTTGCTTTCTATTGCCTGTTTCCTTGTTTTCCCAATGTCCTGGGAAGCCCTGGCTCTGTCCCTTCCCGTGATTGGCTGTTGGGTGAAAGTTGCATATATGGTATTGTGGGGGGAGGGCAGGCCAGACTGGCTGGAGCCTTCCCAAGGACTGTATGTTGTGGGTATGCCCTTGGGGTGGGACCTGGGTGAATTGAGTGTGTGACCAATATACATTTCATGTTATGGGTGTCTAGTTTCTAGTGTGACACAATGAATGAGACAGCCCTGCCCAAAACTGGTATGAATGCAGTGTGGAGTGCTGAATGGCTGGGTGCTTGTCACAATCCACATTCCTTGTTGTGAGTGTCTGGACGGAGAAGAAGGACTGAATGTTCTGTGAGTGTGATTGGCTGCCTGCCTGAATGCCCTTCTGAATGATTGGTTGCCTGAGTGTGACCCAGCACAGTGAATGAGAGAGCGAACAGTATATCTGGGGACGTCTCACTGATGGAAATCGTTCAGAAGCTGAAGTCGAAACTTGATGCTTGATTTCCAAGCCAAGCCGGAAGAAGAAGGTTAACTGCTGTTTCCCTTCGACGCAATCTGAAAGCAGCTATGCCTTCAAGGACTGATCCAAGAGAGGACCTGGCTAGGAGTCCTCTTCCTGAGATACGATGAAACATCGCACAGACCGCTAACCTTCGCCGAAGTGCCCTGGAAGCCAGACTTCGAAAGACTGTCGACCGGAGACAGGGACCGCCGAGGAATCTCGAAACACAGCACCCGGACATCAAGGCCATCAAAGTCCATCATCGTTGACCAGGGTTTGGAGGATCGCTGTAACTGTTGGAGGCCCGTCAAAGCCATGTTGCCCAGAAGCGGGGACAGCTTGACGCTGTGCCGCCAATGACCGAGCCGCAACGCTCCATTGCATAAGAACACTTTGAATCAAGAACTGCCTTGCTCATCACCGTCGACCGCTTTGTCCTGCCGGAGAAAGTCAAGGTCGCCGACAAACCGAGGAGAATCCGCCGGTAGGTTTCCCGCGACCCGAAGACCACAAAGATGCTGATGACCTGACACCCTTGCTGGGCCAAAGTTCTTCATTGACTCTTTGCGGTAACAAACTATCGTCGTTGAGGTGCACCGCATGCCTCATCCTCGCAGGTCGTCCACGACCGATCATCGATGAGCACTGCCAGGACCAAAGCTGCTGCCTCAACGCCATTGTTCACCCTTTTCTTCAAGGGATCTCGACGATCCATGGCTCCCGCCTTAAAGGGAGTTCACTCAAGAAGGATCTGTCAATGACCCGATGTCAAACTCTACTAAACCAGGTGGTTTAGAACAATTTCAGAAGAAGATAAAACTCTGAAAAGCAATATGTGGACTGGGCTTGTTTATTATCTTATTTACAGGTTGCCCAGGTGAGGGGATCCTCACACAGAACTGTGAATTAATAGCTATAGTACTATTCTGCCAATTGCTTAACCAGTTTGTTTTCCTCCTCAAGAGTATTGTTGGTTCACTTCATTAATTGATTTGTATGCCATTTGCAACTGACTACAGTTCATGCATTTTAATGGCATCAAATGAGCAATTGTGGTACCACATATAGACTGTATATAGTTATCATTTTAGAATTTCCCGAGCACAAAGTTGGTTATTGTATGTGTACATAATCAAAGCCTTATTTATATAAGGAACTGTGTTTTCACTAACATAGTGTGTAGACATTCCTTTGTGGGTGATTGCGGACTACACTTTACTTAAGAACCAGCCTGGATCACCTCCTGAGAGCTAAGACTTGATTGCTCGTCCATTGCTACCAACAACAGAGAATCTTAGCTGGAGTACTCTGTGCTTCTACTCTGCCATATAGATGGCAGGAGTACAGATAACTCCCCTCCAGTCTTTACACTGATCTCAATGGTATTAGGCTGATGGTGGTCTTACATTTGGGGTCAAGAAAATATTGGATTGTGTGCCTCCTCTGGTGGCTTGCATTGTCTGATTGATTTACACAGTTATGACTCAGAGAATGATTTCTGGATGTTTTCTTCAGTGGTGAATGTAGCTTGTAGCCTGCTCATATTCAAGTCAAACTTCTGAGTAATCATGCTGTTAGTACAATCATTGACGTGCACCCACATTCCCCATACATTTCAGGGTGTTTCTGAGAGCCTCTCTCCCCTCTGACACCTTGCAGTGTTCAACTCCAACGTCGGTATAGTATTACAGAGGTTTGCTACTTTGGTCTCTACATTGGGGACCTTGGGGTGGTTCACACCTCTTCAGATTTCCGCTACTGTAACTCCTCCAGACTTGCTGTGGGTTCCACTCTCTTCATGCACATGGACTATTGCATACAATCTGCATTCACCACATCACCTAATGGACACCGCCACTGGCAAGCTTGTGCTGGAACTTTGAGCCTGCTCTCTCCTGCATAAATAGCCCTGCTCCCTCGCTGATTCTCCACATCATCGTCACAGCATGTAGTATGTTTGCTTTCAGTTCTTATTTGCTCACCCATTTCTGATCGTGTATCTACGCTTATCATTTTGCCATCCTCTGGACTCAAGGCTGTTGGCAACGCATTCTTGGATTTTCCTTTTGGATGCAGCATTCTATTTGAACTGTGCCTTTCGACCAGCCATCCTCATCTGGTTTCATTTGTGTTGTGTGTGTGTTCTAGTTCCACGTTCCCTCCCTTCAGAGCACTGCAGCTCACTCAGGAGTACTTGACGCAGCCTGCCTGGGCGGCATTATGTGCTCTGGCCCCTAGTATCCCTTTCTGTCCCATTTCATTGTGGTTTTAAGTGACCTATAGAATCTGACACCGTGAAATACTTTCTGGCTCATTTTGGTGACCCTGAAAATGACCCACAGCTGGTAAACATGCAGAGATAAACTTTCTGTGTGTTTTTGCTCCCCCGGGCTTGTGTACAGCCGTGTTATAAATGCCAAATCATATCATAATCATAACTCTGCTAGCATCTCTACCCACATCACACGTTGAATTTGGCAGAGCAGATGAGGTGCCTGGGAATTCTGCCTCCTTCTTTGCATCACAAAAGAACAGGTGAAGTCCAAAAGGATCACATACATTGGGCCTCATCACAAGTTAGCCGGTCCAGATTTAACGGTGCCTATTGGACTCCACGGGAATGGGGAGTAACGGAATGCCAGATTTACTGGACCAACGGGACTGTAATAGCCCAGTAATTCTGGCACATCCAGCGCCAGTAAATCCCCACGAGTGCGGCGGCAGCCTGCCAGTTTTACCGGCATGGCTACCGCCGGTCTCGTAATGAGGCCCAATGATTTCCACCCTGCTTGCACATAGTAGCTATGGTTAATGATCTCCGCCAAGCACGGAAATGCACATGGTGGTCATCCTATTGCATTTTTACATTGAGCATATAATTCAAGGGAAACCCAGAGATCAATTGGATAGCCATGCCATCATCTGCTCCATGCAGAAAATGAGCAAAATCCTGCATAGTAGACCCCAATTCGAGTGCACCACCTGGGCCATTTTGGTGGACTGTATAGGTTTATTTGAATGTCCTTGTCAATGCTGGGGAGCCAATATACGTATCCCAGTCATGGGCAGGTCAGAGTGGGAAGGGAAGAAGACACATGGTTATGGATCCAGCTCTACCTATGCTGAGCCCCAATGATAGCCCTCCCCCAACCCGAGGCACACTGGGAGCACCAGTGAACGTCCTCCTAGACCTGGCGAGGTCATGAAAGTGCAGGTGGAAATGCCCAACTATGAATTTAATATCCACTACAGCAGGGGTCTGCAACCTGCAGCTCTTCAGATGTTTTGGACCTTGACTCCCATGATCCCTCGCAATTGATATGCTGGCTAGGGTTGATGGTAGTTATAATCCAAAACAATTGGAGAACCAAAGGTTTCAGACCCGTGCCCTAAGTTGTGTTATGCTTCCCCTGCCTACAACATGCAGGGGATGCCCTGTATAGCCCTGGATGCCATGTGTATGGCATATAGTTCCACCATCAGGGTGCTGATTCATCTCCACAACAGGGTGGGCACTGATAAGTAATTTATTCCCTGATCTCAGCCTCGTCAGTTCCTGGATAGAACATGAGAATAGACTCGGACTGGGAGGGTCTGTAAAAAATGAACACAGGAAGTGATTGTTACCATTGGTCGGCCATGTCAGGTGGTCTTTGACATCAGTTGCCAGTCATGTAAGTTGGAGAAAGCTTCCCTGGGATGGCCTTGACGCTTTTGGTTACACACTTTCCTCTAATCCAACTGACCAACTGAGGAGACTCTGGGAGCAAGGAGGAAATCCCTGAGAGTACCAGGGGGAGATGCTCAGACCTTCACAGGGGAAGGACCTTGATGTTCTTCCTCTTTACTGTGGCATTTGAAGAAGCTGAAGAGAGACATCAGGATCTGAGGGGCGAAGAGATGGTCTGTTGTCTAATCTCCAAGAAGGCTCACCAGTCTACTCCTTCTCTCCATCAGAGGGAAGGCTGCCATCCTTCAGTCTCCACACCAAAGGAAACGCATTTGGGGGGGTTCTGTCCCAGATGCCTGTTCATCCAGATACCAACGAGTGATGGTAAAACTGTCACATTTTGAGCGGAAGGGGATGTGTTGGACAGAATGGTCTAAGGGACAGACTGTTTGTTCCCTACTGATTTATTGGATGGTTTCTAGAGATGAGGGCGACCAAAGGTGCGTCCTTGCCTGTCACTGAGTATTATTCCCTAGAATACAGAGGTTTCTTTGTTTACCACCAGGAGTTCTTAGCACCTTGTGCAACACATCTCCATCCTTCTTGGGCTCTACAGGTTCAGGAACCTACTTGTATTGAAGGTTGGAGCTGGGAGGTCAAATCCCACAGCCATAGATTAGTAATTGGGTATGCCCCTCCTAATTGAGTGCTTGTATTGCCACCACAAGTGTTTATTTATCAGATAATGATCCAACATCATCATTCCGGATGTTGGATGTTTGCTCAAAAACACCTGCATGCCAGTGGAAGTCTAGTGCTAGAAATCCGGACTGCGGCACGGGCACCTCCTAACAGTGAGTCTTCATGAGACATCAGCTTCTGTATCGCTGTTAACACAAAACACATGGCATCAACAACCCAGGTGGTGACCCACCAGAGCGGGACCCTGGAACACCTGTCTGCTGAGTAGAGCCTAACTCACTCAGAACACAGGACTAGGTCTCACAGAGTGGACTAAAAAGGCTAAGGCTGAGGGCCCCACCACCCAGCAGTACAACAAGTGGGTAGCCCGTTAGATTGAGAAAAATGAGGTTCACTTCATCCCTGTGGTCTGCAAGAAGTGCATCAGCTCAGGTCTGGGCACTCACACTAGGATGGCAAATAGACAGGCCATTTGTTTCCAGATGATTCCATGGGCTCCAGCATGGTGTCTTATTTAGTTTCCCCTGGTTCTCCAATATGGACCTTCATAGAGGCTATCTTGGCATGACACATTAGCTAATCCTTGTTACTTAATAAATGATCACTCTCCAATATTAGAGAGACTTCAACCTCCACAGTCCAACAATCCAAAGTTTCACGGGAGGTGACCATGTCCATTTGCACTAACTTGCAGTGATCACCGCCTATCCAACAACTTGCAGTGGTCACCGCCTATGCAATTTTTGTCATTTCCAAAAATGGACTGGCAATGTACATAGTAGAATACAGTCAGATTTGCCTTTACTCTTTACTTTCAAATCAATTTTGCAACAGGTATAAATAGCACCTGCAATACACTTTTCAGGGGGCATTTACAATGGATTCCTAGGGAACCTGCCTGCTTTTACGTGGTGGAAATGTCAGGCGGATTCTATAAGAATCTTTTGTTTTTCTGCCAGCAGGAAAGTACATGCCTGCAGAAAATCACGGAAGCAGAGTGGGAGAGGGACATGGAAATGTATATCCCGTTCTGTGCCCCCGCTCTGCCTTCAAATCGAATGAAAATTCCATGGATTGTAAAAGTAAAGCGTGAATAGCAAATACCTTGCTTTATGCTTTGCTTATGTGATCAAGGAGGGGGGTTCGAAAAGGAGCCCCCAAGTGCTGAAACTTTATTGCAGACTACAATGAAATCAAGACCAGCTCATTAAAACCTCTGGATTGGCCTGCAAGATGACACAGGTCTGCATGTCCGCTCACACAAGCTAGTCCCTGCTATCAAAGCCACACAGGATGGACTCACATGAGAGGATGCTGACACCACAATACAAACCCAGAAAAAACTAAATTCACACACTACTTAGGGAAAACAAGCAACTAAGGCTACTCTCCTGGAATGCATCTGCCAATATAACCTGCTGTTTCATTTCTTCATGCCTCTCTACAGAGCTCTTTCTGTAACATGCCTCTTACACCAACGCTCATCCATCACGTTGGGATGCTCCTAATTAAACAAAAACTCCTACAAGGAGCACCCCAACCCAGAACTCTCTGGAAACTTCCACTTGAAAATGTATTTAAAAGCTAACCTCTTGTGGTTGGCCCTTTAACTAAGATCCCGCTCTTGGAATCTTCCCAGCATTTCCTGTCCACCCCTACTCCATGTCGGCCACGTCCATTCATTCACAGTTTTTGCCCTCAAGCCAACAAACCAGAATATAATCAATAAAAATGGAAATGGTTTCCCATTTGAAAATATTGTGTGCAAATTTATCTCATGAATGTTCATGTTGAATAACCAGAAACAATGACTTGTTTGCAGCACAGACAAGGACAGAAGTTCTGGAACCTTTTCCTAGTCAATGCAATATCTGCAGCCAACAAGACTTTGATGCCTGCTGACCGCATTAAAAAGGCACAAGGTTTAATCGTCAAAAACCGACTTATTCAACTACAAGCATTGCACCCTGGATGGCTATGACTCCTCCAAAAGAACAGCATGGGCAAGGGAAGCATCAGAGTAACCCTCCCCTGAACCAGATTCCAGTCATTGCTTCCCATCTTTTGCATTTATCAACATAAAAATCCTGAAAGATGACTTCACCACAATCATATTTGAAATCATTTGCAGAGTGCAAAAAGTGTTCTTCCTATGATTTGAGCAACTTAACCATAACTACAGGGTTGCTACTGCAGGCCCTGTAATATATGTTAAAAGGACATTATGGTAATGTTGTACTAACAAAAACCTATGAAATTCAGGGGAAAAACTTTGTTAAAGGGACGCTATGGTTACAAGTAAAACCAAAACCCCCCAGAAATCTGCCAGTTATGGTAAGGTAAGCAACCATAACTTGCACCACCACTTTCAAACCTTCATGGTACTGGGTGATCTTGTAATGCAGTTGATGGCCTATCACTCTAGGATCCAAATAGTACAACACTCATCAGATATGTCAATGTTTGTGGTGAAGACAAGGCCTCTTCCATAAATTATAGAAAGTTCTAACTTCAGCACACATCTCTGAAGCCCTACCCGCTCCAAAGTTCACTTACTGGACCTGATCCTCTCAAATGGTCTTAACATCAACTGCCCAACTACCAATCTGCTGTCCTAGAAAGACTACTACTGCCTTATGTTTCTATTAATTCCTTAACTCAGCCTCGTTAGATGCCACACTCATGCACAATGGCACCTTCAAACGCTGGAGCAATATTGCCCTTGAGAGCTTGCACCATACATTCTCAATAGTCAACCCTGCAAGCTTTCGTCTTCCAGTCACCACACTTTTGAAAACTCATCCAATACAATGAAATGCTGCATTTGACTGTTTTACACCCCCAGACCAGTAAAAGTCACAATGTTTACAATATTGGAATGAGAGCTCTGTTGACGTAATTGCATCAACATTATTGGGGAAGCAGGAGTGACATCCGACCCCCTACAAATCCCTTCACATGTCAACACAGAGTAACATCACATGGCATTTGTCGCCAGTTACATCACAAGCAGGGACATCAGACACCTTTGCCAGTGAAGAATTCACAAGAAGTATATACAACCATTCTACAAGGTGGCATTAAAGAAATCCTCGGCGGGCTGCAATGGGAGTCATTGGACCGTCCCCTAGTTAGTAAACTGAAGTGAAGTTGAGGGCATTTAACGAGGGCGGCAGATAATCCATTACAGCCCTCCAACGTGGGCTCTAACAGCATTATTTCATGCCTGTCCAACTTAGTGAAAGTCATTCATCCGAGCCTCTTCGGAATGAGACACAGATGTGAAGCAGGGCACGAGACGTGGCGAAAGCTGATCACTGTTGCTTCCCTTCATGTACTTGGATGAGCGGGTTGTGTGTTTCAGTGGGTTTGCACAGCTTTACAGCTTTTCAGCTTTCAGTGTCAGGAGGTACGACCAACCAGATGAAATGTCTACGTTGAAGCAGGAGCATGCATTGCATTGGTTGTTAATTATAGTTCCCAATCCACTGTTTACTATAGTCCAGCTAACATCCAACTCCTTGATAGGCAAATAAAGGGCATTAATAGAAGCTACTCAGAGAAGTATAGGGTTATGGTTACAGTCACTGGCGATCTCTAATTGACGCCACTACCATAACATACTGTGCCCGCAAATGTCTGCGTGCCAGCTAGGTGTTGGATGCTAGTGGATGGGGATGATCCATAAAAGTAATCTAGCACTGCTTCCGTGGATTCTACAGACTCATGAAGTATCACCTCTGAAAGACTTTAGTGTTAGGAGCCAAGGGGTTGCTAGGGAAACCAAAGAAGATGCAATTGTGACCTCTAGCAACATACGCTCATAGGACATCCATGAAGAACTCATAGCTTGGTCATTGACCAATGGGCCATCATCCCCTATCTTTTCTCAATAGCACAGCATGAGTGTCTAGCAATGCTGGAGGGAGAGCTCCGATAACCATAACATCCAAAAAGGGGAAGCTTAGATTTCAAGCAAGGTCTACCCATCCTCTAGAGCTGTTGAACACACATAAGTAGTAATGTCGAAATCTGTATCAGAATAACCATGCAGACTTGCTTGCAAAAGACTTTGAAGTTCAGACAATGTATTATATGCATGCACAAATATTACTCAAGGAGTATCATTGTAGTGTAGCGCTAGGATCCATGCATTATCAGTCCCGTATGAACAAGGAAAGCACTTACTTTTCCGGAGGTCTTGATGCCTTTAGCCAGGGATGCATAGACTATCACCCAAGCCAAGAGAAGCGACATGACTAAAGGCCACCTGATCTCGCCAGGATATTCAATCCCTGCGGAAATCTTCAACATAAAGTACCTGAGAGTCAAAAAGTCAGTGACAGTGACTGCAGGCTGCATCCATCAAGAAACAGTTCATACCATTCTTGCATGTTCTTTCCATGGGGCATGCATTGCCATGAGTGCTGTAACGGGTGCCATGGGAAAACAAGGGCATACAAGCAAAATAAATACAGCCAACACTTGGACAATATGTTTAATGCTCTTTAGCTAGTCAGTACGATTACAAAGACTCCATCCAATGAACAAAATCTATACCTGGAATTCGGCGTCCTTCACCTTATCTCACATCACTAATAATCCCAAACCCTAAGCAATCCACAAACGGAATAGTGTGCCATGTGGCCGTTTGTGTGAATGGGCCTGGAAAAGGAGGTGCTAATACATCTTATTTCACCTAGTGGGCCCTTTAAATTATTCGATTTGCAAAATGAGCTGGTGTGTAGAAGAGCATTCTTGCATGCTCATATTGCCCAATGGCTTATTTCCCTTTCTTAAATAGTGATTCAGGTCTAACCAATGCCATTCCAAGCTAAAATATCGCATACAAATTACAAAGATCATTGTGTTCAGTAGAACAGCCATGCATTGTGCACAAATTGACCAGATCTGATCTGCAGAATACATTGGTTAAAACTAGAATTTCAAGCAAATCAATTAAAGGATATGCAGGTATTTGCTCAGAATCAGATGAAGATCTCTATGTCCCATTGCCCAGTAAACATTAAAAAAGGAAATCACAGTAAGATGGACATGCTACTTGTCCCTGGTTTCACATTCAAGAGACACAGTTTGCAGAATGTATAATTTCTTCTATCCCGCCTCTTCCCACTGCAATACGAGTCTTTTAGCTGGCAGCGACGTGAAAGGAGGCAAATGGTGGCTAACGTATCTTCCTTCATCTGCCAGCTCAGAACCAACTCTGGTCCTTCCATCTTACAAGTGATACTGAACACACCCCAGCCTCGTTTCAAAGACCAGTGCATACACCTACACAGTTTTAGATATTACCAGCATCACTGCTACCACACAGATTTAAAAGGCGCTCTTGTTTCTATAGCAGGATGTATGATTTAGTTGTCTTCTATTTGTAAGTTATTCCAAATAGAGATATGCGTGTGTCACTCATTGAATTTGTGTTCCATTATCCACCACCTCCCTGCTGATCGCGCGCATACACCTTTGCAATTTTCTCTTCTCTATACCCAACATTTCTCCCTGTGGCTGAGTAACAAGAGGTTGGGCCTGGAGGGTGAGATAGAGGTCATGAATGCGTTCATCCCTAAAATACGCTGATCTGCATTACTAACTGTGATGATACATTGACTGCAAGCCGGCCCATATATTCTCTACACCCTAGACGCTAAGCTTTTGTCTGTATCCTCGCCACTACAAAGTGGTGATAGAACAGTGGAGGGAGCAGGGTTTGATGCCAGAGAGAGGGAAGGACTTTCTGCTACTTTAAGGATGGCCTGAGGCTCATTAGGGTTTAAAAGGAGCCCTCATGTCAGGGAGTCTTTCACCCATCTCCTAGTACTGCCAGTGTTGGGGAATATTATAAAGGATTCCATCTTCCAAGAATGTTGGCTTTCTTCGGCTGCAGTACAATAAAAGCAATTTAAGTAATTGGAGTGTGTTTCTTTAAAATCAAGCAAGAGCCCCTTTAAAGTCTATTGTTTTGCAACCTTTAATATCAAAGCACAATGGATAAGGAGTATGTGTTGGGAAACATGAGCCAAGCCATTGATTTTATAACCTCTCCACCTTGTCCTGTCTTCGCTCCAAACTCCCAACAAGATAAACATGAGTGGGTGAAGCGACTTGAGGGGGGTGGTTTCACAATACATCGCTCTTATTGACCCTTCTCCCCCCTCATTAAAACAGGAAACAGCGTCTTCTGGAGGCCACCGAATGAGAGTTTTGGATTAAAGTATGAACACAGAGTTGTGAGAAGACCACGTATTCACCCCTAGATTCCACTTAGTAGTTACTGTAGCTCCCCGCAGCTGAAGAAGTGAGATTTTGACTTTGACTAATATTGTCTGACTGAAGCCTAGGTGTCTAAAGAGACAATTCTTTGTCAATGTGCGACAAACTAAAAACTGAGAGACAGTGTAATGTGTCTGAGTAGCATCTTCACAGTAAACTACTGGGAACCAAGCGTAGGCTATGGCAAGTAGAGCAACTGGCTAGTGAAGCAGACTCTTCCAGACAACCAATGTGGACGAGCAGATGGCAACTGCAGTAGTATGTGTTCTACAGTCAGAAATATTCTCTATAGTATGTGTTCTTTATGTGTGGTGATCAGGTCATCATACAATAATGTTCAGCATAGAATCAAGGAGCAAATGGTTTCCAAATAACATAAGACAGTAAATATTGACAATATCCTATTTCCTTATGTTTACTGCAGTAATCCAGTACATTAGGTTAATGTCGCAAAAACATTTACCCACAAATTCTGCTATATGTCTTCAGTATAATGTTAGGTTATTGATTTTTCTGTACCACACTATGCTGCCCTTAGCATGTCATCTTGGCGCTACTTCGAAATCTCTAAAAGCTGTCCCATTGGTTTTGAAACTCACATATGGGCCCTAGATACAAAGTCTGACCCTGCGATGCCCTTTCTGACATGAGACAGTCATTATCGGGACCACGACGCTTGCTCCTAAAACCAACCAAACGAGAATCGTTTCATTGGCCAGAGCCAGAGCTGCATGACCTCAAGCAGAACCTCATGCAAATGTCTTCAATATGATATGAATTTCCACAGTTCCCAGGCACAGGATTTCATGAATCAGCAATGTTATCGATTAATCCCATGACAAACCATCTTGCTTCATATGAACATAGTGCAACGGTGCACTATATAGCAAGCCAAACCCCTGCTGTAGGACAAATTCTTATGATGAACTATGGAATAAACTCTCAAATACTGTACTAGCTGAAACAAACAGTGGCCTGTTTGAATGCTACTGTATCCTCAGCATACAGCTGTGGGTAAAACAAAGCTTAATTTATACGTAGTCCTGTATGTCAATTGCATTTGTTAGAATAACATGCCACTGGACAAGCGGTTTCCTGTCGTCTTCTTTGCATATGCTGGCATTGGAGAGTAACATCTTCTTCTACAGATTATTAATGACCAGTTTAAAAGAGTGCCTCTTGTTAGCTTCAAGAGCCCTTCATGGGTTTTATAGTGTGCAACAAAAGAAGACTCAACTTTTAAAAATGCAACAATGCTCCCCAAAATGGAGGTCATCAACACAGCCTATCTACCTTCCTGGGGTATCATAAATAAATGAAATGCTCGTGGCATCCCCTAAGGACCCACGTGCTATCAAGTCTGTTACTTCATCCCGGATATCAAATCCATCCATTGACGGTCTCTGCTGTGGATTTAAGATCACACAATCAGGTCACTGTTGGGTGGCCACAAGTACATGACACACCTGCAACCACTGACTAGCATTAGTGGTGCACAGGTGTTATTTTCTGATTGTTAGAATTAGAGTACTGTTAAAAAGGGCCTTCAAAGATGTATGTTCTCCTATGTTGAAAATATCATGCCAAAGAGGACCAAGTCATGCACATTAAAATAGCATCGCAAAAAAGAGAAAGTTTCTATGTCCCTGTTTATTCATGCACCATGCAATGTACATTTCCATTTGGTGTTTTTGAGAACACAAAAGTAATTCCTTAGTTTTGCACCCTACACACAGAACTAGAATTGCACCCTATGATAATATGGGTGTTCGCACAACTCTTTAACTAGAAATATTTGCAGGTCAACGACTGTGGATTAAAAGGCATGTTGTTCTCTCTTTGCGGGCGATTCCCAATAACATATTCGTCTTACTTGAAATACTCTTCACTTCCGCTGACAAAGGTTTTGTTGGCTTGGCTGGTGAAATTAACCATCGTCAAGTTAGGGTATTCAGCCATACAGAATGTGCTGTTCTTGATCAGAATTCGCGGGTGATCGACAATTATGCATGAATCTGTTAAAAGAAGACTTGACATGAAATGAAGGATATACTTGATGTTGTCCTGGACTCATGGGGTCATTCTATCAGCAATTAATCGAAACCAAAATCAAGTCATCATTTCACAAGAAAGTTGCATTAACATGTTAAGGCAGAAACAATGTTGGCAGAAAGTCAGTCAGTGGATTTAAGAAAGGTAATCTGGCTTGTGATTACGAACAATAAAAATAACTGGTCACATTTCGGCTTCACTCAACGAAGCAAAGAGTACAATCTTATCAGGTTCGTGATCCAGCCACAAGGCCATGCATGAGGAGTATTTACAAATAATGAATTTCAGTCCACGTTGTTTGGATAGTTCTTGCTCATTCAGCAAAACCCAACTAGATGTTGGGTGAATTATTGAGCCCAACCTTATGACACATTCTATCAGAGAACTGCATGGCAAATTCATGGAGCTGTGTCAACTCACCTCATAGGACATTTTACCATATTCTACAACTGCATCTTTAATGGGGAGGTCAGAGCACCACCCTACCACACCACCCTCCTTACTGCCCAACTCCCACAATGTCACTATTTCACTCACTATCCACCCCCAACTACCACGATAAAAAGCAGTCAAATGTCCCACAACCAAAGGTGGAGAAAGGGCTGCAGTGAAATAGGGGTGATACCAAATTAATACAAACTCTGCCCTTTCATTGGACAATATTGTGAGATTTGTTGCATGGCTTTTGTGAGTTGCAGGATAAGTTTATATGGAGTTTCAACTTTTAATGAACATAACTTTCTTTAATAATCAATACGTCACCTGTGCATCGCAGACATAACCAGAGGCGGAGATGCTGCAGGGCCTCGGCGGACAAGGGCCACTCAGCAGCACTGTGTGGGCATTTACAGATGTTAATGTCACTGCGGTGGCCCAACTACATGAGCTTCAGGCCCCACTTGCTAGACAATCCTGGCTACGCCTCTGTATTTAACTACTTTTACTTTGTTACAAGAGAGTCAAACGTGTCTGCTAAATGTGATGAAATGCACAAGAGTAGATTTTAATCTGGTTTAATCATGTTAACCAAAAAGTCCAGTAAAGTATCTCACAAAAGCATCTGTTTTAAGCATACATTTTTCTAAATTTCCTTCAAAAAGGTGTTGTGTGTAAATGTGCTAAAAAAGATTTTGTTGGAGATTACATAGTTTCCAAGTTTCCCCATTCAATGCGTGACACCTCGAGCCTGTCGTGGGTTTTCCTAGTGCAACCTGGGACATGTAGGCCAACATTTACATTTACAATCGGA
This sequence comes from Ambystoma mexicanum, assembly GCF_040938575.1. Taxonomy (NCBI): domain Eukaryota; kingdom Metazoa; phylum Chordata; class Amphibia; order Caudata; family Ambystomatidae; genus Ambystoma; species Ambystoma mexicanum. Next base: position 607,034,807 of record NC_090934.1, on the reverse strand, counting down.
AAAACAAAACTCTAAGTGTTGGCAAGTGGGCCTTCGGGGGAACAGGAAACTGCCATATCTGGCCCAGTTGCGGGCAGCTGGTGCGGTGGCCTTCATGAGCATGACAGAATAAAGAAAGGCCACCCAGAACACGCAGACCCCACACCCGCCGACCTGCTGCTATCGCTGCCACCCTGAAAACAAATACAGCAAGGGGTTTATCTATGGCAGCACCAGCTCTGCTTCTGACGCATAAGTAATTCGGCCAAGGATCAAGCCAGCTGCAGAGCAGAGGATGGGCCACCCTCAGTTGCATAGGACATTCTCTTATGCAAATGAGTGGCATCAGGAGAGAGGATTGAATACGTAGTGGTACACTAATGCATGTTATGCAATAAGACCCCAGCATGGGCCTATCGAGAATACAGTAAATAACTACTATATCATTTTTGGTATTGGAGTGCTTAACACAACAAATGGAAAAATCATTGAAAATGTTTTCCCATGAAAAACACATAGCTTCAAAATGCTATGCAGAGTGATATATACGAGTGGGAATAAGACAGCCATTTTAAATATACCTTCCCAGTAACTAACTATGATGGCTGAACACCAACACACATAGAATTGCAGAGTGTAGCTATCAAGAGGCGGGATTTATTCTACAGAGGGGTTCCAAGTCACATCTGATAGAAACAAAAGAGTTGGCTAGAATGGTATTTCGAACGCTGAAGAGGAATGTACGTAATTGTTAATACGTGCCCATCTGCAATTTGACATTGTGTAGGCCCCCATCACTCTCTTATTTCCCTTTTCTACTAGCTAAGTGGGTAGAGATAAGAGAAACAAAAGTGATGGACAATAAATGACGTATATCCTGCCAACCTCTCCCAACTCTCCCTTGGTCCCCTCCCAAAATCAAGAAAACACTAGGGTTCCTGCCACTCTCCACCACCTCCCCCAGTTTCTCCTCCCCTACTCTTCCATTGTGGCATTTTTTTCTGCCAGCTCTGGAGCAGTGTGCCGGTCAATGTGACGGGCACCCTGATCAAGCACTGCCAGGAAGCAAGTCCATGCCCAACAGCTGACCTACGACACCGACGGGCTAACAAGTGAGTCCATCTTTGCTAGGATGACCAGACATTCTGGTTTGCCGGGACTGTCCCAGAATTTCACCCTCTGTCACCCAGTCCACAAGAGTTTCTTTTTTAAATCCCCAAAACCTATCCCAGTTCTGGGGAGAAGGAGGATGACACCAAGTCCCACCTATGCAATGAAATCTCTACTGCTCTGCAGGAGTAAAGGGATGAGTAATTTGCGAAAGTCCCTACTCGGCCCCACACTAATTCTAAACAAGCAGCAATTCCAATCACAAAGGAGAAACAGGCACAGCCCCACAGGTGTACCTCCTTCGTAGTTTATGGTAGGGCAGGTTGAGTACAGGCTATATTCTTCAGGAGGGGTGTGAGCTAGTACAGAAGCAATCCAAACAACAATAGTACAGCATACCAAAATAAAAGAAGGTCCAACCAAGTTTCTATAAAAAATAGGATCTTTAATTAAAGTAACAAAAATGCATGCAACTAATAACATTACTGGCCCACCCCTGCAAAGGAAAACACAGAGAAAGCAGACTTTAAATTAAATTGGCACCCGAGGTTGCCAGACAGGGATGCTCAGGCAAAGATGTCAGCAGCTAAATGTCAAAGTTGATGAATATATGTCTTTCAAAATGTAGAGAAGGTGGCTTCAACCTTACTGCAGTACTTTAAGGTAGAGCAGGGGGACAGGACTTTCTGTGCTTGACAGTGTTAAGCCAAGATGTCCAGTGTAAGTGCCAGGCTGGGGTTGAGTCAGGGAGTGTTAACAATGGGTTCCAAAAATGTCATGTTGTTTGGCAACGAAAATTAGTCAGCAGAGCTAGAAGACTAAACAAACTTGAGCGTGGAAAAGCAGGGATTTGCTTTAGCAACAACCGGGCTCAACTGGCTCAACAGAACATCATGGTAGTGAAGCAGAAACAACTTGGAGCTCGAAGAGGCTGGTAACTAGGCAAGGTGGGGATGCTAGAAGACTCAGGCCCCGATTCTTAAGTGGGTCCTAATTACCGAAAATCTCGTAGAAAGTGGTAACAACATTTTTTGGTAATTAACACCTATTCTGCAGGTGGAGCATTCTTCTGAAGTCAGTATGAATGTGCCACTTTCGGAATATATGTGGTGGTTGCTAGGATGGGTGGGAAACCAACCTAGCAACTGCCGCATTCGTAACCTGCCACTTAAGACAGGTATTCTTGTGGCACTCCTCCACTTTTAAATGTGGGCTAAAGTGGCGCACGTATACAGTACCATTTTGGTGCGTATTGTGGAGGAGTGCCACAGAAAGGCGGTACACCTTCTTATTAATTCATACAATTGTGCCTGTGTGCCTATGCCCTTCTGCCTTTCTATACCTTACTATATCCTTTCTCTTTAATTGATTTCCTCGCTTTTTGGTAAATTCGAATCCTGGTGGGGTTTTAACAACTCTACAACCCCATTCTGCCTTGTGTTTCTGTGCTTTTTGGAAATCAGAATCCTGATGTGTTTTTAACAACTCTTGACCCCCACAAGGCAGGTTCAAAATGTATTAAACTATGAAGGGGTCTCAGCAGGACTTTCGTAAAATAACGAAAGTGCTGCCGAGATTTCTGCATGCGCCTGTTGTGCCCAAAAACAGGTGCAATGACGATGGTGCACTGTCGTGCACTACGAGGACACCCCGGAGCCTGGGCGACCTCATTTGGTGCAGCGATTCATGCTCTTTAGCACGCTCACTGCGCCAGCTTGAGAATCAAGCCCTCAGAAGGTCTCATATGCACACACAGTGGAGCTTTGGCGTCAACCGAAACTCAGAGATGTGGAGGCTTTTGAACATCAAGGTTGAACATGACTCTGGTCAGTCCCTTGCAGCAGCTTGGATTGCGTTGAAGGATCTCAAACCGGCATCAAGGCAGTTTGAAGATGCAGGGAAAGCCAGGGTTAGCTTCCTTGGTTGCTTGGATGCTGAAAGACCCCGTCCTTGATTTCTTCTGAACTTCCCAACAAGGAATGTTTGCATAAAGTACTTACATTGTTCTCTCACCTCCAGTGAGCAGTGTCCTGGTTACCAATATCTCAGTTGCAGTAGGCTTTGTCAAGGCACTTAGTTATCCCAAATACACCCTGTAGATGGATAGGGAAGGTTTCAAACTCTCAGGAAGAGTTCTTTGGAGTGGGCCCTACCCCCAAACAGGTTCCAGTGAATTCCTCAAGCCATGTTCAAAGATCAATGAACTAAGAGGAGTGATCCCCCTAAAATAGACAAAATGCAACATTGAATAGGTCCAGGGCAAGTTTGTTGTCAAGGGTTGAAAACAGGCGGTTGTTACAAATGTCCTTTGTCTTCTGATGTCATACTGAAAGTGCTTTGTCTGCAGGAAGTGTAGAGGTGGACACAAAGTTTGGGAACCATAGCAAAATCCAAAATGGTAAAACTCTTCTGTGAACTGAAGATCTCTCCTGGGCCACATAAAACCCACCCCCTAGCTACATTAAAAAAGACTCCAGTTATCAGTACCATGATGAGAGACGGGCATTGTAATTTCAGGGCTGCCTTTGACATACCAGTTCCCTGCTGAACTCCAGGATTGTTTCCTATTCCCTGGGGATGAGATAAGCCTTCCGAGGGGATCAAGGGAAAGGCTTCTTGGATGGGCCAAAAAGGTTGTTCTGGGTACAGTCTACCCAGATAGCCTGTTATAAACCAGGCCCTGTAAATAGTTAGCTACTGTTTACATGCATAACAATAAAATAACATGAAATGCTTGTGGTTGTATAATTGTGTAATCTCAGCAGCCACCATCTCAAAACAAGACTTGGCTTATATTTAGTTTTTATCAACTGCCACCAGACTTCTGAGGTACACAACTATGATATTTAAAACCAGAGGTGCATACAATTAAAATTCAATCTCTATCTGACCTTTGAACCTGCCCTGATGCCACTACAGGGCCACTACTGGGGATGTCAGTAGATGGTCACAGCTGGGTACATGATTTCATTTTTAGCATGGAAAAATGAACATTAGCTCCCAATGTTCTCGCAAAATCCCATCTTCCTTTCTTTACTGTGCTAATCCATAGACAACAATTCATTTTCAAGAAGTACTAACAGCAACAAATGTCCTTGGAACAAGCTCCTCACTAAATCAAATAGCTAAACATGAATTGCATGAAACATTAGGTGAAGCACAGGTTCTGCTGCATTGTAGAATATCCCCATTTTGAAAGTTTTCTTTCAAATATTTAATTCCTGTCAGTAGCAATTACCACCAACATTACCACCGGCACTAGCAATGTGCCACCTCTCACAAAGTGGAGCAGGTTCAACATCAGATGGACAGAGCTTTATAAATTGCATTAACAACATTGGGAAAAATTGAATAAAAACTTGAAGGGACTTCCAGTATCCTTGATAGACTTCCCTTTCTAACACTGGAAATCAACATGGTGGTTTCTCATGAGCAAAGGCAGGTATTCAAAAACAGGATTGTTTTGACTTCCCTTTAAGCAGCATGTTTCTAGGTATTGTATCTGGAGATCCCTTCCTGTGATATTTAGACACTTTCTAATCACTCACAGGCTTGCGTGGCCATGCACTTCTTTCTTGGTGCTTTATTCTAGAGATGTAAGTCCTTCGCTTAGCATACTCAACTCCTGGGAGAGCCTTCGCCTTGCTGTAAGGGACCCAAGAACATTTTCATGTGAGGCATCGACAGCAGTAGAAGTTTAGGGCTAGATGATAGTGGGATGTGTACCAGTGCTTCCACCAGGGGAATGGCTAGCTGAGCTTCTCTGTAGATTTGGTCTAGGTGCCTTCTACTCCTCCCTGTTTTAGAGCCCCGACTCCAATCCCCAACAACCCATCCTCGCCTGCCTTTATGATGAGTCACAAGGGTCTTGTGCAAAAGGGGGCTTTTCTTTCACCTCCTGCTCTCTCATATCTCTTTACTTCTTCATGTGCTCACACCTCCACCCTTTGTCCTGTTACATCCCTCAGTCTTTGGGTGTATCTGCTCCTCCCTTCTCCTCCATCCTCCTCTTTGATATCCCTCTTCTCCTCCAGAACCCCTCTCTTGACCTCCTCCTTAGCACACTCTTCCGGCTCTTGGCTGCATTTGTCACCAATGCCTTCCTGGTGTTCCTCCTCTCCCTCACCTTCTACCCCAGCCTGCTACTTCATACAGTCCTCCGTCTCTCTTTCCAATATCAACTCCAGCCTCCTCCATAACACACTTCTTCACATCTCCCTTGTCACATCCAGCATCCTACTCATCACATTCCTTCACATCTTACCTTGATGTCACGTCCAACCTCCTCTGTACTTCTTAGTCCTTCTCCTCCTTTAGATCTCTCCCCAACCACCTCACTTCTTCGATTTCCCCTTACCACCTTCTTATCCAGGCTCTGCCTCCCTCTGTCTGCCTCTCTCTCACGCTCTCTCTCTCTCCCGCTTCTTTCACTCTCTCTCTCTCTCTCTCTCTCTCTCTCTTTCTCTCTCTCTCTCTCTCTCTTTCTATCGCTCTTTATCTTTGGTCACTTCTCTCCAACCGCCTTCTTCCTGCTCTGCCTCATTCTCCTCCTTACCGCCAATATCGTGATGAGGCAGATTGTATGTTTTGACTTTAAGAATACCTTACACAAAGTGTATATTTTGAATCTAGTTCTGCTTTGAATAGAGTGTATGTGTTGACTATAAATATACTTTGAACACAGAGAATATTTTGAATCCAGGTCTATTTTGCAAACAGTGTATATCTTGAATCCAGACCTACTTGGCATACATTGTATGTTTTGATTTTAAATATACTTTACTCACAGTGTATATTTTGAATCTAGATCTATTTTGCAAAGTATTTTTTGACTTTAAGAATATCTTGAACAAGTGTATTCTTTGAATATAGGTCTATTTTGGCACACAGTGCATGTTTGAATCTAGGTCTATTGTTCACAGAGTGTATGCGTTGATTTTAAATATACTCTGAACACAGTATACATTTAGAATATAGGTCTATTTTGCACAAATTGTATGTTTTGACTTTAAGAATACCTTACACACAGTGGATATTTTGAATCTAGGTCTGTTTGAATACAGTGTATGTGCTAACTATAAATATACTTTGCACACAGTGAATATAGGTCTATTTTGCAGGCATTATTTTTTGACTTTAGGAATACCTTGCACACAGTGTATACTTTGACAATAGGTCTATTTTGACACAAGGTGCATGTTTGAATCTACTTATAACTTGCACACAGTGTGTTTTTTAATATAAGTTTCTTTTGCACAGAGTAATATTAAATATACTCCGCACACAGTGAATATTCTGAATCCAAGACTATTTTGCGCAAAGTGTATTTTTTTTACTTTAAGAATACATTGCACACATGGTATATTTTGATTCTGGGAGGATTTCTATTTGGTCTCCCACAGTACCAAACCATGCAGCGCAGTTGATCTTCCAATGCATTGAACAGTTCTGCGTTTTTGGACTCTCACTGTATTGAACTGTACTGCGCCCTCCCCTATATCCCCACTATATTGAACCGTAGTTCACCTTTCATTGGGTCTTCCACTGTAGTGAACTGTACTGCTTCCTTCCTCTGGACTCCCACTGCACTGAACCGTGCTGCACAGTTGATCTCCCACCGTATTGAATCGTGCTGCACTTTTTGGTCTTCCATTGTGTTGAACTGAACAGCTCAACACAGACCAGAAACCAGAATACAGCATAGAGTGTAACCAACCAAACCAACAAAACATAGCCAATGCTAAAACCAGGTAAACCTCTCAGAAACACTCATTCTGGTCAAGGTAAGCAGCACAAACCCTATCAGTGGAGGCCTACACTGCATTTAGGTACATGCAACCATAACGTTTCCCCAAACAGAATAACTCAAAGCTAACCTGGCCACACATAAAACCACCTAGCACACCACGTGAACCGATCGCCAACCCAGATCTAATTAAGGTAAGTAGCACGGACTCTAGCAGTGTTGGACCCACTCAAGAACAGATCAATCCGAAGGATGACACAGGCCTACAACACGAAACAAACAAAAGGGCACTGCAGCAAGGCTTTCGTAATTGTGTACACGGTGTAAATATTACAGCATCACTGTAGATTCACACACAAGAAGATCTCATCCGAAGGACACAAGTGTGAACCCGACAGAAGTCAGCTCTCAACCCCAACCTACATTAACTGAAAAACAAAGCAGAGTTATTGCTGGAACCAAGTAACAACAGTCTCAAAGGGCACGCACCCCTAGAAAACAAGCAACCAACCATAAAAAAACAAATCCAGCGAATTCAAAAGGATACCACAAAACAAGAAAATATCAAGAAAAATACAGGGAGATGCAAGCCTGTAGAAAAGAGGGAAAATAAAGACGCACCACTGGAGATCAGGAAGCAAACTATCCAGAAAGGCATATGCCCCTGGTAACAACAAATAACAAGAAACAACAAACAAACAACCTAACAGAAGGGAAAACCAGGAAGCCTCCAGCACAAGGAAACAGGGAAACCAAAGAAACTCCACTGGGCATCAGGAAATACAATATCCAAGAGGACATGCACACTGGAAACAGCAGAAATACACCACAAACTCAAAAGGAATCCAAGGAAAACTGACACTAGAAGACATCAGCCCCCTCCAGAAATCTACAAGATGAATTCTACAAAAAATATATACAAGTACAACACCGGCATACCACAAAAAACAGAAACAGGAGGGAGATCTTAACGGAGCAAGACAAAAATTACCCACCAGAACTCACAACTCAGAGGAACATAGCAAGGACACCACTAAATGAAATAAGGATACAGACCAAAAAAAGAACAAGCACAGAATACTTTGCTCTGTATCTCTCCACCCACAACCCCAACCCAATAGATAACAGACAACAGGCATACAACCGACTGACAGGAACCCAGCTAAAACAGGATTCCATCTGAACACAAAGCCGAACACATCAAAATGCAACCCTGAGCAACCCGGAAAACATCTCAGAAAAAACCCAGATAAAGGATAAAAATCAGAGGCAAACTTGATTTTGCAACCATCAATACACCCTACATCATCAAAAACTGGAACAAAGCATCAATGCATAACCAAACATAGTATTACTCCTGATCTACAGACCACCTTCTTACAACCCGAACTATGCAACGCAACTCGCTGATGCCTTCCCCAGCCTCTCCATCTACAATGACAACCTACAAGTCTGGTTTGAAAGAGAGAATGAAACCACACGTAATTTGCTGTGTGGCGTTCTTGAAACACTTCATTTAAAGCAAACAGTCAACAGATCAATCCATGATGCTGGACACACCCTGGATGCAATCTTCTGCAGAGAGGGACTCTGTGAATCTGCCCCACCAATACCAATTGTATGGCGTGATCACCACCTGATACTGGTTTCACACCATATGGAAGAAAAACTGGAAAAACATGGACTTGGAACCCTTAACAGAACTGCTGGAATTGACTCAACCAAACCCCAATGAGTTGGAAAGACTGACCCCGGACTCAGCAGAAAAAATATTCAAACCATGGATCACTGAGGCCTTAGACCATCTTGTACCCTCACAACCATTTAAAGCAACAGCAAAAACAATAGCAGCAAGATGGTTCCCAGAAGAGCTGAGACAACTATGAAAAACAACCACAAACTGGAACAAATATGGAGAAACCATTGCAATTAACCAGACAAAATATAATACCAAAGACAACTCAGAATATACAGGTTTTCAGACCTCAAAGCAAAAAATGCATACTACTCCACAAGGATTCTATCGGCAAATAACCCACAGAAGGTACTCTTCAAATTCATCAAACAAATCAAAAATCCCACACTCCGCAATAAAGGCGCCATCCCCTCACAAGCACTATGCGACAACATCACCAGCTACCTTCGAACAAACATAGAAACAATTCTACTGACCATCCAAGTAAACCGCACAACTAGAAACACAACCACAGGACCACCAACAACAAATGACCCACCAATCACAACAATCCTCTAACGGGTCGAACCAATAGACGAAGAATCGTTCTCCGCACTAATAAAGGAAACCAACCTCGCCAGATCCCCTAGCGACCCTTGTCCACCAAGCAACTACAGAGAAATCCTCAAACACAACACCTCAGCAACACACTTCAGCCTGATGATGAATCAATCACTGAACAGAGGAGATGTACCGAAATCTCTCAAATCAGCATAATCCAACCTCTAATTAAAAAGGAAACAGAAAGCGCAGAAGACCCCCAGCAACTATAGATCGATATCCAACCTGCTATACCCAGTGAAAATATTGGAGAAATCTACTCAACTATGTAGAAACAAATGGATTAATCGACCACTCACAAGTCGGCTTCAGACCGAAGAGAGAAACAGAATCAATGCTTCTATCAATATGGGACAACCTAAAAATAAACACAGACAACAATACCATAATTTCACTCATACTTCTAGACATACCAGCAGCATTTGCACAATCAGACACACAACGCTAATTGAAAGCTTGAGTAATATGGTGTAAAAGACTTAAAATGGCTTTATTCCTTGATCACAAAATGAACTGAAAGAACCTACCTGACACCTTTTACATCAGAGGTCTTCAAACTGTGGGGCACTCCCCCCTAGAGGGGCCAGGCCGCATCACAGGGGGCATGAGAGTTGAGCATGAAACTGTCCAAAGCAACCAATGAAAAAGAGTCCTGCAGTTGCAAATGGATATTCATTCCTTTGGTCACAGACTGTTTGAATAGTACCTAATAGGGGGGTTTCTTGTTCAATTTAAGCAAATTGTGATATTTAAAGAACATTTATTCAGCAACAATGGTCAAAACTACTAGCTGCATAGTGAAGTAACTCATCACACTGACCCACATAGGCCAGAAAAGTGGCCCATTTTGACTGGCCCACACTAGCATTTTTGGCATGGGCATTGCCCTATTGCCCTATAGGCCAGTCCGAGCCTGGCGGCTCATCCATAATGGGTGGGGGGGCGTCCATCCAGTGCCCCCCTCACCCATTATGGAGGAGCTAGCCAGTGAAACACTGAGCACTCCTTCAGCACATTTTTCCACCTGAGGGAGTGCTCCTGGTCTGGCTGAACTGTCAAAGGGAAACACTGTTTCACTTTAGCAGTTTAGTTTGGTTCCCCAGCCGCACATGCTCACTGAGCCATGCAAGGCTGCAGGCATTTTACTTTGCCAGCCTTGCATAGCTCATTGGAAATTCTGGCTGGGGCACTGCATGTCTGTATGTGCGAGGGGGAGCTCCTGCACCTCCTTGCACATATGGACAGAGCAGCCTGGAGCAGGGCCTTTCAGCACCCACTCGCAGGCCCCTGCAGAAGGTATGTTTATGTTCATTTATTTTTTATCTCCAGAGATGGTATTTTTTACTGGACATCTATCATAGATGTCCAGCAAACTGTTTGGCTTTTTACCCATTTTTTTAAAAAGTATGCTCTAAAATGCAACATTTTAACCCATGTTGTAAAACAAATTCACGGCGGAAAAACCCTGCGAAACCCCCGTGATTGGTTTGGGCTCCCTCGCTGCGCTCAGTCGCAATGGCATATCTGGTAAAAATATGTATGGCCCTCCACTTAAAACATTCATCAGCCACCACTGGCCCTTGGACGGTGCTGGGAGCAGGATGGTGGAGCCCAGGGACTGTGGTATGAGCAGGATGGGCGGGAGCCATGGGAGAGCCCTGGGTCTGTGATGGGGTGGGGAGAGCACAGGGACTGGGCTAGGAGTGGAATGAGGGAGTCCAGAGACTGTGAGGAGAGAAGGTGGGGGAGCCCAGGGACTATACTGGGAGCAGGGTGCGGTGACAGTGCGCTCTAGTTCAGAGCGATTTGGACTTACTGTCCATTTGGAACTTTTGGGGGGCCCGTCCTGCCCACATTTTGCTCGGGGGGCCCAGGCCTAATAGGTTTGAAGATCACTGCTTTACATCAACCTCCAAAATAGTCTCCTGCAGAGGGCCTTATGAGTCCAGTATCTCCCTTGTCCTTTTCAACTTTTACTTGTCCCCATTGATGAGAATCATCAATTTGGAACCACAGACTGACCCCCTACAAATACGCAGATGATACACAGCTGATTGTCAAGATAGCCACAACTCAAGACCCAAATGACACCCTCAACAAGTGCCATGCAGACATATACAGTTGGATGACAACCAACAATGTCAAATTAAATCCGGCCAAAACAGAAATAATTATCTCCCCTCCAGGGGACTCCACAAGCAACTCATAACTGACCTAGCCACGTGGCATGGGATCATAACTGGAGACATGAAATGTGGTAAAGAACGTGAGAATTCTAATGGACAATGGACTCTCACTGCAACCACAAGTCAACGCTATTACAAAGAAATGCATGTACCTCCGGAGATTAATCAGAGGGATTCTGCCCTATCTATCCTTCCCACATAGAACCCACACAATCATTTCCCTAGTTTTATCAAGAATGAACTATGCAAACAGCTTCAGAACGACACACACAAAATCTCTAGCGCTTCCAAAACACTGCAGCATGAATACAGGTGAGACTAAACAGAAGAGACCACATCAAACCAGGACTAAGAAGCCTACTCTGGCTCCTGGTGAATCATATTCATATTCATATGCAAAGCCCTCTGCATGGCCCACAAATCACTACATAGACAATTTCTCCAGGCCAAAATCAACTGCTATCATCCATCCAGGAAGAGACCTATGATCCAGCGACGAGTTGCAAATCGAAAGGAAACAATACGTAAAAAGGATATTCGGGGGAACAGCATTCTCACGCCTAATTACCAACTTATGGCACACAATGCCAAAGGAAATCAGGACAATAGAGGACCATCTCACATTTAGAAAATGACTGAAACCTTGGTTGTTCAACTCACAATGACCAGCACAATGTTGACACCCCCAATGACACAACAGGTACCAAAACAAAAACCACCAATTACTAACCCCCGCTCCTTACTCCTACTCTACAGCATAACCCACACTTACCTCACGTGATCCTCATGATCAGCATAGTCTGCACCAAAACACACAATCCACTCATACACCACGAAAACAACCTCTGCAAACAAACACCCAATCACTAGATGCTACCCATCCGGACACAGTAGCCCTAGCGCACACAGCCCAAACACATGGAGGGCCTGATTCATGGAATTGTTTGCACAGTTCAAAGTGACTTTGCACTGCTGAAAAGTGACTTTGCACTGCCGACACAAACCCTGATTCACAGAACTGTGCCAAATGTATTTTTGAAGTGTAAAGTCAAAGCTTGTGCAAAGTCAGTGCAAAGTCATTTTTGTAGTAGAGTGACTTTTCACCATAAAGCACGTAGGAACTATCTGCAGACACATGAGGTGTGGAAGCATAACAGAAAATATCTCTGTGCCGTGGGACTGACTTACATTGCAGGAAACATGGTAGGAGATCAAACAGAATTGAGTCTGATGAATTCCATTCAGATGCATATAACATATACAGCAGATACTACTATCGTAGGAGAGGTAATCCCACGAAGATCAAAAACAAAACTATCAAAAAAGACCAGGCAGACATTGAGAGCGTTAATAACCTTACAATAGTCAGGCATTTGCGCCTCAGAGCATACAAAAAACGTTGAAAGAACCACGACCACATTGGATGTAAAATTATCTCAATTCATATTCAGATTTTATGTCATGCATGTTTGATGTTACATTATCCATATTTGTTAGTTATTTTAAATCCCAACGCCTTTATAGTTAAAAATCTTGAATGGGGGGCAGCAGAAAACCATTTGTACCTTTAAAAACCCCACAGGAAATAAAATGGAAGACAATAGCATTTAGTGTTCTACGAGCAATCACCTCACAAATAACCACATGTGCTGAAAGGTACTTTCTTAGCTGGGGCACCACATGTTGATTTATCGAGTACCAAATGCTGCTATCCCAGAGTGTATTGTTACTCAGCGGGCAGGATATTGATAGCGTTGCTTTACTTGGATTGTTAAACAGGCTTCCTGAACCCATGAAGACAAAAAGAAGAGTCCAAACACCAAGAGTCAAAAATCACCATAATGTGAGGAAACTACAGTTGTCAAAATGCAATGTCCTAGCAAATTGAAAAAATTATCAGAGATTCCGAAAAATATATCTTCTTCTAGTGCAGGAAGCAAACAAAAGCAAAAGTGCCTCTGTTCCAAGTACAAAGTGTCAAACATGTGTGATCACTCAGAATACCAATCCTAGCCAAAGGAGTGATTGCATCACCCAAAGGTACACAGGTAATTGGCCCATACCCAGGTGTATAAATGTCCCTTCATAACAGAAAGGACACAAGAAGAATACACAGAGGGTGGAGTAGAAACAGCTCCTGAGCCCATGCCGAGTTATTAACAGACACCATCATGGCCTTCTAGACTCCAACAGCCACGTCAGCCATCTATTTTTGGAGGTTTGTTACCACAATACATAGAGGGTTGAATGCTTAACCACGGAGGCCAGCAAGACTTCTATGTCTAGACTATATAGACCAGAATCCAAACAATGGGTATCAGAATGCCAGTGTGCCCTGCTGGAATTCAGGAACACAGACCCTTTATAGAGGGAATGGCACCAAATGGATAGCGATCACCCACATTGCACTAATTCAAAGGTGTATTTTATCATGCAGTGTAACCCCATTCAGAATCAAATTAACAATGTAACCAAAGACCTCACCTTGGGATTCCAGTCAGGGACATATATTTCTTGGGAAAAGGAGGTTCAAACCAGTGCCGACACTTTCAATAAGTACATAATAAAATCAACTGGACAAAGTCCATACCAGCACATAGAAAGAGGCACTAGAGGGGGCTGGGGACTATTAGTATCAGCTCCAAAGAGCATTTTGGAAAGGAAGAATGAAAAGAAGACGCATGTTGTTATTCAAAATAAATGAAATCACGTGATCACATGAAGCCACCTTGGCTTATTTTTCTCTGCCCATAGATATTAATGCAGAAATGTTATGCTCAGAAAGAAGGAGCTCAAAAGCAAGTATGACCTCATGATAGAGACCAGGGTAGGAGGGTAGGTTTGTAAATGAAGAAATCCACGATAACCTAAGAAAAGAGAGTGTGTTTTTAATGTAGCACATAGAAGCAGCCAACAGCAATAAAAGAGCTAAAAGCCAAATAGGGGAAAATTGATTAAATGGTTTTCTAAATTCTTTCCAAAATAACCTTGCGAGAACCAAAGCCCTATGCCACCCCATCTCAAATGTCTCTGTACAAATAATTTTAGAATTTAGGGGCTCTCAGAAAAAGGGGGACATCATTCCCAAAAGAGATTTTTGAGAATCCTATGTTCACTTCAGCATCTGGGCTTTTTACAAAACCTCAGAAATAGCAAAGTAAAAAATATGTTAAATACAGTTCTGGAGATCATAAAGACAGGGAATTGCCACCAGCTGAAACCGACGCAGAGTAACTTGTAAAGACCCAACCGTCAACTGTGATGCCTATTGAGTCATCACTGGTACCCCGTCAAAGGTCTCCTCCTGTGTTGGGATGGCACCCGCTTCCTGATCCTGACCCTGGGTGTGGAATTATGAGGGAGGATCACATAGGAAGAGAAGGTTGTCGGGGAGATGTGGTGACCTCATTAGGAGAGACGCAGTATTTTTCCATTACTAGAAAAGAAAACCCCATAGATTCTACATCCTGGATGACTTGTTGTCATCATACAAATCCCTCTCCTTATCAAACCCAGAAAACCCTTCCTGAAAATCACTCTAGTCAAGATACGATTCATGCCTCACACTTATATAGCACAAACCTAACATCTCCTGTTTCTAATATTTTCTTAAGTGAAAGTTCTGAACATTATCACTGTAGAAACCTTAGACACTATGTGAACTCCAAATCACATGAGGCCCCAGATGCTGGGGTGAGGGAGAGGAGTGAGGGGTTGATGCAGATTGAAGAAAACTCCAATCTGATTGAGCGGACTAGCTGTTTTGGAAGATCATGCGATGTGAGGGGCATAGGCGCGTTACAAATACCATATCATAT
Organism: Ambystoma mexicanum; assembly: GCF_040938575.1. Lineage (NCBI taxonomy): Eukaryota > Metazoa > Chordata > Amphibia > Caudata > Ambystomatidae > Ambystoma > Ambystoma mexicanum. The sequence goes on along the minus strand of NC_090934.1, from coordinate 607,019,672 downwards.
CATATCATATCATTTAAAAATACCGTCCGCACTTCGAGATGCAGAGAGAGCAGGAGAAGGAAGCATAGTGTGAAAGTACCACACCAGAGGAGATTGAGATGGCAGACAGGTCCAGAAGGCAGCTCGCAATTATTCGAGCTACTTACTGGCGTGGCGCGAGACCCTGAGAGGCACTGCAGTGATCGCTGGAGAACCGTCAGAACAAAGGCAGCAACAAGAGTTACCGGAGACCACATAAAAGCAACAGTCTTTGATCCTGGGCACTGAGAGTAGCTGGCGGGTGAGCTCGAAGCTGCGGGGAGAGCCGGAGGAATGTCTACATAGTAATAGAGGCTGTCCTAGAGAGGAAGCTTCATCGAGATGACATGACACGGGTCAGGAACATTACAAAACACCAGTGAGTCCACCCAAAGCCATAGGGGACCCCAGGGCATATTGACAGGCATGTAAGCCAACAAAACATATACGAATATTTGAATACCAAACAAATGAAGTATAAAAGCAACATTTGAACAAATCTCCATTCGTGGGATGTCAATATGAGGAAAGTTGGAGCAAGTTTAATCCTAAGCAAGTAAATGGTAAAGAAATAGGCACAGCAGCAGAACTAGAACACGTTCCCATATTTGGGATATCAATGGGGGGAAAGATGGAACAAGTCATACCTCAAGCAAATAGAAACACGGGAAAGTGATACAACTGTGTAGTGATAAGAGACATTGAATCAGAGAAGAAGTCCTGGTGAAAGGAATACGCCAGGCAAGTGAACATTTGGGGGAGAAATACCTGGCAGAGAGGTATACCAGGTGATCTACATAACCCAAAACGGGGATTCCTGGCAGGGGAGTATAATTAGTAATTCACTCAAAGTTTATAACAAGATACCTGGCAGGGGAGTATACCAGGGGATCCGAGGAGTCTACTAGAGGAATCCTGGCAGTGCAGTATACCAGGTCCATCAACGTTATGTAAAGATATTTATTTTACCAATCACATGGCAAAGGAGTATACCAAATACACTTTTGCCACCCTGAAAGAATAATTATTTTAAAGAAACACTTTTGTCATTCCAAAGGAATTATTATTTGAAATACACACCTTTTCGTTCCTAAAAGAGGTATTGTTTGCAAGAGACACGTTTGCCATCCTAAAGGTATTATTGTTTGGAAAAGACACTTTTGTCATCCTAAAGGCATTATTGTTTGGAAAAGAGACGTTTGCCATTCCAAAGGAACTGTTGCTTGAAAGACACTTTTTTGGCATTCTCAAGAAATTGTTGTTTGGAAGAAACACTTTCGCCAATTCTACCTAAATCCAGGGGAAGGGAACCACCCTCTAGATCCAAGGAGTTCTCCTTGGAGAAAATTACTTCCATTGGATTTATTTATTTGTTTTGATACTACAACTTTTTGCAAGTATACGTTTAGGATATTACTTTGCACCCTTAGTTGAATATTTCTAGTGTGAGGGTCAGATTAGTATGTTTTGGACACAAGGACAGTTGATACATTTTAATGACTTGACACAGACTGATCTTTAGTTTTAGTTTCCTAGGTAGGGGAACTCTCTTTAGGATAGGCACAGAGAGGTCTTTATCCAACCATTTTGTTTTATTAAAGATGCCTGATGTTGAGAATATTACAAATGTGTGTCTTCCTCTCATTTCTGACTCCTCACTCATCATGAATAATACTAGCTTTCTAAAAATCACAGAAAAAACCACCAGAATAAAGTATGAATTGACGTGTTGGCTGCATCAGTAAACAGTGTATTTCAGACATCTAAACGAAATCCAGTGTTTTCTATTGAAGACTAATGGCCTGCCCAAAAGAACACAAAGATCCATCAGTTAGCCCTCCCAAAGAACAGAAGTTCAGGGAACAATGAAAAGTGCACACAGTTTTACAAAATCAGGTCAGTTTACCAAAGAGGGAAGATTCCATTGGGCAAACATTCCTATGGATGGGTGAAGAGCAAATTATGATTCCCTTTGGATTCCAGTGAAAGGGGTTTCATTCCGCTGAGGCAAAGACCTTGGCATGGTTAAGAACTAATTTGTCCCGTTTTCTACCAAGTGATACACACACATAAAATTAATATTTCGCTCCCCTAACATATCAGGAAAGTAACATAAAGCAATCATAATGAGCCAGGCATTCATTTCCAGGCCTTCTGCTTTGAAAACGAGTGCAGGTGATAATACTTCCTGAATTGAAAAAGAATTTCCCCTTTTTATCTTAATTTGACATACATGGTAATCTATGTTATGCCCCCATTGCATTGGCAGGCCATTGCATTATAAAATCAATGCTTGTCATACAAGCACACGCTTTGATAATAGCCAACAATTATTTTACCCCAAAAATCAAAAAAGAGAAAAGAACCATAGCGTAAAAAGGAATGCTCTTGAAGAGCCTGTCGTGAATTTTAATAAATATTAGCTACAGTTGACATGGGTTGCTGAAATCACTAAAATAGTGAAGCTTTGCTTAACTCATCCTTGAACATATTAGCGACATGAAAATTTTTCTTAGTAATGATTTTGTATGCAGATTAACAATGTAGTAGTAGTAGTAATCATTTATATAGCACTTTTTCCCATTAATATGATTTCAATGCGCTTGTGATGAGAATGCTCTCAGGGACCGAAGTCCAGAGTATGGGAAAATTCTCAGGAAAGGTGTATAATGCATGCGTGCATTTGGCCAAGATAAGGAATGTAATGCGCTGAGCGGGCTCCAGTAAGCAACCCAGGAGATCAGGCGTGTGGAAAAGTGCTGTGGGAGGTCAGGAGAGTGCGCGAGTGCAAGCGACTCTTTATGTGTTCACCTGGACCGAATTTTTGTAATAGGTCATCGCTGTATTCTGATGTCAGAGGTGTTGAGGCTTAGTCTGGTGTAAAAGAGGCAAACGTTATGTGCTTAGCTAGACCAAATTTGTCATAGGTTGTCGCTGAATTCTGATGCGTGTGGGTGGGTAGCTATGCCAGCAGCATATGTCCACTGAAGTGGTGCATTTATACGCACCTCGAGGCTTGGATGGAGCTTTGTTGTCAATGCCACTGTTTGATCAGGTTGTCTGTTTGAGAGTCCTCTAGGCGCACTAGCCTTGTTGCCATAATAGGTCTTCTGGGCATCATAAACAGGCTATCATAATGCATCTTCTGAGGGTGATAGACCGGTTGCCCTACTGTCTTCTAGGTGCAATATTGAGGCTACCCGCTTACCTTTAAATGCATTTTGCGGGCAATCCTCATACATAAAGTGCAGTAGTCAGTCTAAAATCATGGGTCTTCTAGGTGTAATGATGGAAGTGAGGAGGACAGGCTATCCTTATACCGAGGTCAAGGTAACGGGATGATGTCTTAAAGCTTAGAAAGCATGTGACTTTAGGCAGAGATAAGCAGTTAGGCAGGCTGGCTGAGCCACAGTAAGCCTCCTAAGAGGTCAGGAATTCTAAAGGGTGCTGAGGAGGCCTGGAGTGTTTGCAATAGCTGTGGGTTTATTTATATGTCTATTTTACTCGTGGACATTATGGTAGTTTATAGTCTGTTGATGGATGTTGTGTACTGTGTATTCAGTGGGTTGAGAGTGTTCCTAGGTGGTCCACAGGCCACTCCACCGACCCCCAACCCCTGTTACCCTTTACTCTTTCTTTACCAGATGTCACTGACACTCTGACTCTCATTGACTTTCCTCCAAATACCTCCTCTGATATGTCCAATCTCTTGGTCTTCGTTAAATCGATCTATCCCTCATGTACATTACAAATCTCAAAAATATTTCCAGAGTCTGTCACTCTGGATCTCCAATCACTTTCAGCCTCATTTGTCTGGTTAAGTGGCCTTCTTTTTCTAGATTGCAATTGTCTCACCTCTGCTTAAAAAAAGTTATTGACCCGTTCACACCAGATAGCTATACACCCCTCTCTCTTCTTTCTATTCTCACTAAGATGCTTGAAACTAATGTTACACGCCATCTCCAACAGTTCGGAGAAGTCAATGAATTGCTTAATTTATTGGAGGTAGACTTTCACCCAAGCATTGAGTCTGCTGCATTGGTGACAATTGCTGACCTGTGTCTTATTTCAGATGTCAGGGGTGTAGGACTACTAGTTCTGCTCAAACTCTCATATGCCTTCAACACTGTCAACAACCAGATTTTGAATGCCGACCTGATCTCTTTTGACTTCTCCCATATGGTACTACTTTGTCTTGTCTATTTTCTTTCTGGCCATAAGCAGACCATCTTCCTTGCAGCCTACACCTCCAAATTGTATCCTTTACCATGCAGAGTCCCTCACAGTTGTGCAATTACCCTCTACTATTTCATTGCTGGGTTTGTCCTTGTGTCGTACTCATTCACTCTTTCAGCTTTACTTGTTTTATTTATGCTGGTGATAATCAGCATCATGTACATTTGGATGGCAATCTTGATGCGCTATGAAGCTCCAACATTATCTGACCACTATTTCCAGTTAATGACGTTCAACAGTTTACAACACAACAGATACAAATCCGATGTTCTCTTAGTTGGATCTGAAACTTTGTGCTGGGACCTTGGTTTTGGCCAACCTCTTTGAGTCTCTGTGGTTTAAAATCACGGATGTCTGTTGATCAGAAGGTCGTGTGGTCTGGAGTTTGGAGGAATGGCAGACCCCCGCTGTCACTTAGTTTGGTTGGGTGATTGGTTGTTTCCTGCAGCCCAACACATGGTTTGCTTGGGAAACAAAGATCCAAAGTTCCCAATGGTTATTGTATACTGGTGGGTAGGCAAACCTTGTTAGTGATGGCGCTGGTATATGGTTATGACCATGGATGCGATTGCTAGTTGAAGGATGTCAAAAAGACTTGAATTGTGTTCAACACATTGACATTTTTATTTGCTAATTGTAGTAACCATAGTCCTGACACAGAGTGTGCCAGGTGCATGTGAGAAAAGCCAACACGTGTTTCGACCAAAGACATTTTCAAAGCAGAGGATGAAGGGTTGATGATCCTTCTTGAGGATGTCGTCGATCTGGGGGTTGTTGTGGTACCGCTTCCTAATAGGATTGGCTGAGTAGCCACTGTTGGTCGGTTAAGCAGCGATTCCATAGCCCGTTGGCACTGATGACAGTGGAACCGGTATCACAACAACTCCCAGGTCTACCATTCATCCTCTGTCTTGACAAACACTTCGGTCGCAACCCGTGTTGGCTTTTTTCATCCAGTTCTCAGATTCAACAGGTTGTCAAATCCTGCTTCTTCCATTCTTCCAATGAGTCTTACTTGTGCCTGCCCACTTATCATTTAGCAAACAGAAATCCATTCAGAAAGCTGCAGCAAGACTTATCTCTACTGGCGCCAGAACTCATATTTAATCAGTACTCCATGCATTGCACTGGCTTCCTGGCAAATTTCGTATATGGTTTAAAGTACTTTACATTGCACACTGACATTTCAATGAAACCGATCTGGTCGTCCTCCCATCTCGTCTTCATAACTACCGCCCCTTTAGAAATCTTTGCTCAGTATCTTCCCAAATCGTCACAGTTCCTCATCACAAGTGCAGTGTGGTGGTAAATCTATTTCTCCCCCCCATGGAACTCTCTATCATCTTGTCTTATTCTTATTTTCATTCATTGAAAGAGCACCAATAACAGTCAGTAAGAGGACAATATCACAATAGTATTTGCACGCATAGGGACATGCGAAACACATGTGCATTATTGTTCATGTGGCAGACCAATAAGAAGCTGCTACCATAGTTCTGGCCATCAAAGAGGAAACGGGTTTGATTACTGACATGTGTTCCAATATCTCCATTAAAGGGAAGAAATAACATATTTCCCATGCACTTAAGTTGATAACTGGATGTGTTTGACTGGCAAAGCACATGATACGGAATGTAAATATTCAAACTTCATTTAGTAATAAAATAATTGCTGGTTGGGATAAATGTGTGGCTCATGTCACAGATGGCACAAGAATCACTCCGAGACTCAAAGGATGTTCTAGGGGTTGTATTGCCTTCTCTGTCGGGCCTATAGCCATCCCTCTCACTCTTGTCTCAATATGACCTCACTCCTTAACTCCGGCATCTGTAACCCTCAAATTAGTGCTATTGAATAGTAACCCCGACTGTCTAATAGCTGGCTTGTTCTAGATATGGTGTTCTAAATGCTGGCTATCTAAACTCTCTTAGGGGCTTACTAGCTGTCCCTATTCTATCCACTTGTTAGTGATCTGCTGGGCCTGCAATTGGTGCCTTGCAATCACCCTGTTGGAGACGGTGCCCTTATCTCATTCTCACCTTCTCCTTCTCTATTGTCAACCATTCTCCTTCCACCTCACTCCTCTTTTCTTTGATGCTCATGTCTCCTTGATCTTGCCCCCACCCTTTGATATTACATCCACACTATTACGAACAAACTACTACTCCACTTCCTCACCCTCCAAAACTACTCTACCTCTCTTGAGCACTACTCTACCACCAAACCACTACTCCACCCTCCAAGACCTACCACTACTCAGACGCCATACCTTCACCCTGTAACCATTCACTTCACTATCACTCATCACACAAACATGCACACTCAAACTGCCGTACCACTTCCACTACTTAGCCAAAGTCTTGCCTACTCCAGAAAGCATCCACACAACTCGCCGTTCCTTCCACCCTCTTGCTGGTCTCTTAGTCGTCCACCTCCTCCACCTATGACCTCACCCATATATCCCACACTTCCTGCTTCCTGTACTTTTTTTTGTATCCCCCTCCTCTTGTTGGTATTGGTTTTCAGTCCCTCTCCGGTAAGGGCCTAGCTTTTCCACCAGGGGCTTGTCAAACATTAGGAAGATCATAAATGGAGGTTTAAGCCCCACCCACTTTCTCACTGCGGTTCCACTTCAGAATGAAAATGGCAGTCCAGATATACGACAGTTCTTGTTCGTGTTTTGGTGACCTGTCCCTGGTGCCCCTGAGGTTAGTGTCCTGGGAAATAATCCTCTCGATGTCTCTGGTGGTGGAGTTATTATCCATGGGTTTGGGCAGGCTCTCCTGTCTTGCAGGTGAGCATCTTGTAGTCTTCCTGCTGGCGTCCCCCTGCCTTTGATCTCTCTCTCTCTACGCTGGGCTGTGCCAGTGCCGTAGAACCCCACTGATGTCTCAGCTTCAGTGTGGGGGTATCTGCACCAGTGGCGGCTGTATTCAGGATGTGCTTCTGCCTTTGGTCTGTAGCTGTGAGTTGCTGGCTAAAATCTCTGGCTTGGATGTTTCTGGGTCGGCGTATCTCTAAACAAAGAAAAATACTGGAATGCATATTGAAATCGAGCCATATCTCGAGACGAAGTGTACTGAAAAAATGCTTGCTGGCACACAGGGGGAGCAGAAATTGGGGCCCTTTCCACTGCCGCAATCTCTAGGCTTGGGACTAGCTCTGTTCTTCTCCCAACACCTTCCATCATCGCCTGTCGAGAGGTTCTCCAGTCACTTCTTGACAAGGCCATGATGCTGGCCTTATCACACTCTCTTCTCTCTCGCCTTCCCATTCTGCTACCCTGGCCTTGGTCTGCCTTTGCGGTCTTCCGCGCTCACAAGGCTCTCTCCGTGTTCTGCCGTTCCTGCCCCCTTGGCTCATTTGATGCATTCCTTTGCGGTGGCGCTCCCACTCTCGTCATATGTTCGGGCGTCTTTTGCACATGCTGCCTGTCTTTCCTGCTGAATTTCTCGCACCTTCACCCATGAGCTCTATCTGGAACAATAATGTTCCTCTGGCTAGAATTATGAGTGGCAGTTTTTCCGTGGGGTGTCAGGGTTTTTCTTAGCCTTTTATCCTGGAATACCGGTGACTGGAAGGGGCAGGTAGGTGCCTGTAAGGCACCACAATACCCCCTACCCAGTAAGCCCTCTAAACAACTCCCCTGTACGAGAGTCTGTACGAATGGACGTTGTCGGCTAATTTGTATTTTCCTCTTAAAATGCATCCTGTGAGCAGGTTGCTCCTGATCTTCCCCTTTTTGTCTACCCCCTTCCCGGTCTCCAATGTGTGGCATTAACCCGGGAGCTCCAGGAAGGGAGGATCTAGTATCAGAGTTTGCAAAAACGAAGCCTCCTTACAGTGGGAACCCTATTTCCACCCTGCAGGTAGGAGCTAGGGACTGGGTACTGGTAACAGAACAAGGGTTTAGCTCTGGATTATTAGCCTCCTAGCTTTAAGACCACATTACTCAGGTCGAGACAATTCCTCTCCAGCCCATTATTTACTGTCTGCAAGTAGCTCGTGGTCCTCACGATTTTGCCCAGGTATGCCCTCTGTACTGGCACGCAGAATCCCCTCCCGCCCTGGGATGCAGTCAGGTACTGGATCAATCAGATCCAGAAGCCGCCCCCTAATAGGGTGCTGCATGTTAAAAATCAAGACTGACCGAGAAATGACTAAGCCAAATGTATGGATCATTACAAATGTTAAACATACCTTTTATCGAGAAAATGAGGACTTGGCCATGACGACCGGCTTTGTCAGCAAACAACTGTGGTCAAGCCTTGATGTTGAGCTAAGTGATGTTCGCAATTATGCGCAAGCTGCATTATGCCAGAGAAACCCAGCCAAAGAAAGAAATATAAAGGGCATAGTATTCCAGGCAGTTTGCTTTCTCTTTACAGGTTAGGACAGGTCACACTCCAGTCAGAAGCGGTAAATGCATGTATTTATACAGAAATATGAACCAACAAGGACTCCATCTTTCTCATACACCTATTTTGCAAATAACTGGTGGTGCATTTTGCATTCCAGAGGACAATCGGTGACCTCAAAAAATTGGAAGGGCAATCGGTGATCACCACTTTGCCGCTGAACTGTTTAACCCTGTAATTAGCAGAATACCTGACAGGTTTGCTGATGGATTTGGCAAAATGTATTTATTTTTAATTTACTAGTTTGCATAGCCCCACAGCAGCTGAATGCATCAGTCATCTGCAGAGAAAAGGGTCCAGAGGTGACAAATAGTTGGGGATGGTGGCAAATGAGAAGGACACTCAGGGTGCTGCCTAAACATTAAAGCTGAGATGGAACAGAGGTGTTTTAGCTGTTTTTTAACAAGGCACACTGAGGTGGTTCTGATTCCTTAGCTTTATGGGAAAGTTTCTTCAGATTCTAGAGGCCTGAACTGCAAACCTTGTTGCCCTCAAGACTCCAATTTTTAATGTTGGGATGTTAAGAAGTTGGGTCTCCAGGAACTAAGAGTGCTGCCTGTCTTTTTTTTCTTTTTTTTTTTTTTTTTAAAGTGCTTTCTTATATCACACTGAATGCCGATTTCAGCCTCTAAGCTTGGGTCCGGGTTTGGAACTGTTCTGCTCAGTGCTGTCTTGTTCCCAAAACAGGTGAGTTGCCCCTGACCTGTCCTCCCGGCTGCGGGTAATACGGTAAGAGGTCTGTATTAAGTACATAGCAATTCCTTGAGTAGACAGTTATAAGTCAGAGTGGCTACTTTGTGTCTAATTCAGGCTCCAACCTGCAGACACTTGACTTTGTATGAAATTGGTGTTATGTGAGTAAAAGTGTCAGCATTGACCACTGTTCAGACAATTTTGATCTGGGGATTCTGGAGCCTGAATACGTGCTTTTGGGCACAGCCCAGATAGATTGGAATTACAATAGTCTATTTTTGTAGAGGCTATGTCTCGAGCTATGTGTCCGATTGTCCTTTTGAGGGAAATGGACACACATTTTTTTAAGGAGACAATTACAGGAACCTGTGGAACACTTGATGTGGCTCATGTGGGAAGTCATGTTAAGCTGGAAGTACACAAATGTGTTTGTCTTTAGCGAATTCGGAATGAGAGAAAAGTTGATTGGGTTTGACGGCAAGTGCAGGCTGTATTTCTTGGCATTTGCTGAAGTGCCAATGATCAATAGTTTTGATCTTCGTGCTGTTTAAGCGCAGCCAGGTATTTTTCATCTAGATTTTTAATGTACTGAAATATCAGAAATGTCACTGTTATCTAGGAAGCTAGCCTTGGACCATCTGAAATAAACCTAACCAGCATATCTCTGAGGATGCTGTGTGGTGGTGCTAGATGTAAATTAAATAGTAGGATTGAAAGTGATGACCTACGGGTCAACAGCACAAGATGGTGGGCACATCGTTGTCAGGCCAATACGGCTAATACACAAGTGTCAATTCCTGAAGCCATATCACCTTGACCCAAGTTAAGATTCCTGGCCCATTCTATGTATCCCCGTTATGCTGAAGAGGTAACATGTAAAGTGCAAAATTAAGCAACCAATTTCCACACGAAAACTAATATGTGAGTCTCATTACTATGACACACATCAACAAGTGGAGAAAAGGTTGCAAAGAGATATGCTCTATATAGCAAGATGTTCCCACTAAGTTCGAGGAAGCTCCATTAATTCCACATTTTGAACTTTTCCCTGAATTTTCAAAAATCTTTGAAGAACAAATTCAAAAGGCTTATGACTGTAATACGGATGAGAAAAGACAGGAAATAAGAGAAAGATGTAAAGAACTACATGGGGTTTTTACTTTCCATCCGTATTACTGAAAGTTCATGCATCTTATCACCACCATTATATCTTTAGTTTCCAAAGCACCGCCACTGTCTGTGCATCAATATCTCATCCCATTGGCCTCATTGGAGAGTCTTTCTGAAGTTATACAAAATGTAGCGTCTGGAAGAATCATTTACTAAGTCCACAGCACTTCCAATAATCCTATTTTTAGAAGTTTTAAAAATGCAGGGATCAGTGATGACTATGTGCGGATCTTCAGGATCTGAATAAGAAGGCCACCTTTCCAGTTTGCCAACTGCATGCATTGAACAAGGTTTGGCACAAATTCAGCAGGGGTGCAAGGATGTAATAAGCTATTTAAGGATTGTACCTACCATAGAAAAACATTGCCATACACTCTCATTTCGTTTTATAGAGCCTTAATACTGGTTAATATGGCACACCTTTTGGCGGTGCAAAGATTGGCTATTAAGTTGGGGTGTTTCTACACAAAGAAGCGCCAAGTGTAAAATCAAGGGACACATTCCCCTCTGTGGATGATGTTTTAGTAAAAAGTGGGGAAAAGTAAATGTAGCTGAAATCATGCATGTGCTTACAAAACTGAGAGATGCAAACATTCAAATGTCATTACCAAAAGCTTACAGGTGCACAAAGAAAGCAAGTTTCTTAGGCCATTTGATAACTGTTGATAGTCTAAATCTCCAAAGGAAAAGAATTAAGGCCTTACTTAAACCAAAAGATTTTATAACAATTGAAAAACTTAACACTGTCAAAGGCATGACTAATTACAGTTACAAATGCATTAAATGTTATGCATAACTTGTCAGGGAAGTCCGTTTGCATGTTGATGATGTCAGAGTCATCAACATTGAAAACGGACTCAACTGACAAGCAACAGTACGTGGAGCTGAGCCACGGGCTGAATGCATTTTATTTTTATAAAGACACCATTTGCACCCGTGTGGGGAAACGGCATTGGTGCTAATGGTGATATGCCCCTTGGAACAGGCCGACCCTCCCAGTAATGGCACCCCTGCACTCATTAAGGGACCCTCGTTTTGCTCAGGCCCTTAACTTGGGCGGTGGCCCGTTGCCAGCAGGGTCAGCCTTCCACCTCGGGGCATATCGCTTCAATATGATATGGCATTTATAACGTGCCTGTACACAAGTGTTCCTAGGCATGACAGGACAAGGAGGGGGAAGCAAAGGGAGGACAAACAACGATCTTACTAGGCTTTGTGTCATTCAGATGAGCAAGGGTGGGGAAGAGGGAAGGGGAAAAGTGTCAGGGGGGAGGGGAAGAGGGAAGTGCAGTTAATTCACAATTGCAGCCCGTTTTGTGACTCATAAGTGCAGAGAGAAGGCACTGCATGGTTGCAGATACAGACCTTTAGGTGGTGAGGAATGCGGAAGCATTGCAAGGGCAACTGGACATGCAGGAGCCTGGGCCCAAGGCTGGACAGGTGACCAGTGCGTGGAGCAGTCAAGTGCATCATCAGGGGAGTGGAAGAGAGAAAGCTGAAGCGAAAAAAGGAAGGTCTTGAGTTGCTTCTGGAAACGGAGGTGGTTCTGCTCAAGTTTGAGAGAGGCAGGGAGGCTGTTCCAGAGGGAGGCCCCAGCCGAGGAGACAGATCTGCCCCCAACTCTCTGCTTAGAGAAGCGTGTGACCCTCAGAGAGTTGGAGTTGAATGAGCAGAGAGCGTGAGAAGGAGGATGTTTTGGAAGAGAAAGTTGAAGGTAGAGCGGTCCCAAGCCCCAAAAAGCCTTGTGGGTGATGCAGAGGGTCTTGAACTTGATCCATGCAGCCATGGGGAGCCAGTGAAGAGATTTCAGAGCTGGAGAGATATGATCCCTGGGCTTAAGCCCAAGGATAAGTCTCCCAGTCCTGTTCTGGATAAGTTGCATCGGTCAAACAGAAGGAGCAGGAAGAGGAATAATAGCTTGAAGTTGTGTAACCACTACTGACTCCTGCATATTGGCCAAATAGGTCAGGTTGAGCATTGGGCAAAAATACCTCGCATACCTGGGATGTCTTTTTTAAAACAAAGGTGTTAGAATTATCTTTTTAAATGGGTGCCAGCCTGTTCCCTGATTAAGTGAAAAATTGAAAATATTTCGAAGTATTGAGTTAGTAGGTGACTGGAAGGCTAGCTGTTTAAAGTGTTACTTGCTGTAACCAAACAAGTAACATCATCAGTGAATAGTTATCTTAAAAGCTTTTAGTGTGACCTAAGAATGGGATGTCGGAGAAGGAGACTGACTTCAAATTTCCAGCGTTATGCTTTTCGCAGATTTCCTGCTAGATTTTCTGCATTTCCATCCTGAATAAAAAGGTAAGATCATTGTATAGATGCTAACTTGGCTCAATCTTGGATGTACCTGAGCAAGGTGAGATGCTGAGTATTAAAGTCCTCCTTTCAACAGGCAGCGCACCACTTGCGTTCTGTAAAGTGCTTTTTGCTTTGGCTGCAAACAGTTATCATGTGAAACATGCATTGCTCTGGTGAGCCATTGTATTCGGGTTTGATTCCTTCAAACAGTGGGCGACATCTAGGAAATGGAGAAGATACTGCAAGAAGTATCCAGGAGGTAGGTATGTACAGAAAGAGCCTCAAATGGCGCACCAGGAACAGTTGGAGACATGGTCAAAGCTAGCAGGCAGGCACACACATTTCCCAAGTCTCTGCTTCTTATTTCCGTAAGTGACGAAAGAAATTAAAAGTTCAATCAAGGTGCTATAAAAAAATACTTTTATTAAACTAAAAGGACATACAACTATTAAAATCATAACAGCCCACCCCCAGAGTGAGGCACACAGAGAATGCAGGCTGAGGAAGGAAAGGGCACACTGGTATTGAAGAACAGAAGCTTGCAGTTAAGACATCGGTAGAAAGTAAAAGTTTAAAAATATGTCTTTAGGCACAGAATGATGCCCTTAAATGTCTCTAGGGCCCATACAACAGGGCCAGAGGATCGGAGCCACTGGTTTATACGTTGTTATCTTGTTTAAGGGTCTCCACTAAATCAAGCTTGGCATGTGGGAGCTTTGCAGAGCTTCAAGTTAGGTTTGAGTTGGTGAGCTTGGTCGTCGGGATTCAACAACACGGCGCGGTTCAACAGGCAGCATTGGCTTCAAGCTTGAAGACGTTATGGACAGGCATACAATCTTTCAGCCAACATATGTGTATTTTCCACACACCTTCTTGCTGCGCCACAATTATGTATGAACAAAGTTCCACAATCACATGTGTTCGGTGATCCAATTAGTTTTGTTTATTGGCCCTTTCCGATTACACGCATTTCGGCATTGACTAAGCCTTTTTCAAATCAGGGCATATCTATAATCTCCAATAAGTGAACGAATGAGTAAGAACAAAATAAACATTCATGCCATATTGTAAAACCAAAAATATAAACGCTATAGTGACAATGAGAATGTCAGAATATGAATGCAAAATAAAAATAAATAAAGAATGATAAAAGACAACCCCCTCCAATGGGGACAATGTCCAACACCCCCATGGGGCAAAAATCCCAAAACATGACAAGCAAATATAATAAACCATCATATTTTCATCATATGATCCTTTTAAAAAAAACAACATAGAATAAAAGTAGCAACAATAGTACAAAAACATGAGAAAATACCCAATGGGACAAGAAATTGGCAATGGAGAGACCTACATTAGAGGGGTGGGGGTTCAGGAAGGAAAAATGAGGAATTGGAGAAAAATATATAACAAATGGGGAAAGAAACATTCAAAAATAACAATTAGTGCATTATTTTAGTGATTATAAAAAGCATGAGGGCATTTTACATGTTGCATACATATCAAACATTTCCATAAAGAATTGCGACTGGGTTCATTTGCAAATTGTATATATATGCGTTACTCTATCTGTCCCACGACTCCTGTCCTGTCCCACTTTACATAATGTAATAGTTCAAAGGGTTCCCTTACCCTTCAGCGTTATTCATATATGCATGTATGCATGTTTGTAGAGATGTTGAGATAGTACTGGGGTAAATCCCATCTGCTGCAAAACGACAATAAAAATTAACACTTAAAAGCCATGTGGCATATGATGGTCTTTATTGACTTATCCATCTTGACATTGTGTTGTGTGTCCCTCTATTGCTTTTAAGTCGTACATAAGCTTAAACACTTGTGGCTGTTTAATATTTGCTGCACCTGTTTCCATGTAACTTTATATTTCATCTCTCTCGTGCAGTTGTGCACATTTAGGTAAATAGGGGCCTGCGCTTGGGCAATAAATTAAATTGAAGTAATTGCTTGTTTATTGTTCGTGCAATTAAACACGTTTGGCTGAGTTAGGAATGCGCAAATGCAAGGAAATTAAGTTGGAGTTTATACGTTTCAAGAAAAATACAACAAATTCACCAAAACTGTGTCAAGAGATAGTATGCCTAACACCTCTTCTGCCAGTTCAGATGCAGAAGAAACTGCAGAAGGAGACACAGCCATTACATAACATGCAAACAAAACAGGACATGGTTTCCTCAACCAAATAAGATGATACAAAAAAGGCAATAGAAACACAACGCAGAAACAAATCCGTTTTCAACTGACAAATCAACCGGACATGAAACAACCTTTGCTCGGAGGAGAGGAAGGAGGGGGTCAGGTCAACTCAGGCAACCCCCGGCGCCTTAGAGGATTACCGAAGACTTACAAGAGCGGGGGCAAGGGAAGCAGCCAAGAAAACCAAACGAACAACCTAGTCATAAATTTGTCAGATGCAACTCTGATGGAAGATCAGATAAGTCTCCTGAACAGGGGCCTTTCATTCACACCTACATCATATCTGGAACACTTTCAAGTGCATATTGATCTTTTCAAATTTGTTAGAAATCTGAAACTTAAAAGATTCTTTGCAACACAAGTGGGCAAACAGAAGAAACAATCTGAATCGGCTACCATCAGTTAGGTCACCATTGAGGACCTGGGAAATATACACCTTCATTACAGGAACCCGAGAACTTTCCGATTCATCAAACTTTGCAAGAATGAAGGATCACACCGCTGATCCTGACTCAAGAGGAACTTAGACCTAAATCGAGGTTTGTACCGCAACTACCACCTGACAACATGCTTGACACATTTTACAAGGCTGTCACACAGGACCTAAACAAGACCCATGCAAAACAGGGGAAAACATCAAGGACGAAGAGTGCACGCAACAACCTTACACCACAAAAAATACAAGCCCTCCGAATACTAAAAGGCAACAAGGAGATAGTTAAAAAAAAAGCTGACAAGGGCGGAAACATAATTGTGCTGAACAGGAAAGATTATGTCAAAATGGCACATTACCATCTTTATATACCTAATTGCCATGAGATACTACTAAACAATCCCAAGAATGACATTGTAAAAGACCTAAATAACTCAATAGAGGGATGGCATCGGCAGGGCCTGATCACGGATGAAGAATAAAGATTTCTGTCTGTCCCCAAACCAACACTACCCACAATCTATTTTCTTCCAAAGGTGCACAAGCCATTCACTGATATTCCAGAAGGGAGGCCCATTCTTAGTGGCATCGGCTGTGCCACGGAGCCTATAGCGGAATATATTGACAACATACTACGACCAACGGTATATACGGTTCCAGCATAACTAAAGGATACCACAGCAGCAATACATATCGTAGAAGGAATACAATGGCACCCAAATTACTACCTTGCAACATGGGATGTGAGAGCCCTCTACACTTCTATTAGACACGATCTTGCTTTAGAAATGATTGACTACATATTCAAAGAAGAATCAGCATCTCCTTTCCCCTTTGTTTGCATGCTCAAAGAAATGCTTATGGCTACACTTGACAATAATATTTTTCTATTTGAGAATCAATTTTTTTAAACAAAAAAAAGACATTGCAATGGGTGTAAAATACGCACCAGCTTTGCCCAACCTGGTAATGGGTATGTTTGAAGATCTTTTAGTTTACACAACTGAAGCATACAAGAAAAGCGTCATCAAATGGACACGCTACATTGACGATGTCTGTTTAATATGGAGCGGCACACTTCAAGATTTGGAAGCTTTCAGGCAAAAAATCAATGAGAACAAACTTGGAATTGAATTCATAGGAACCTAGAGTACAGCAGAGATCAATTTCTTGGACTTAACAATCTATGTATCAGGGGACCACTTAAAGACAAAAACATATCGCAAAGAGACTGAAGTCAATTCAACATTGTTTGCCACCAGTTGTCACTACCAACCTGTAATTAAGAACATTCCAAAAGGAGAATTCATTAGAGCTATAAGAAACTGTGGGGACTCTATACATTTTGACACAGAATGTGAATTGTTGTCTAGACGATTTTCAGTCAGAGGATATTCACATAAAAGCATTCATACAGCACAAAACAAAGCGCAACAGACACCGAGAGTACAAACTTTGACACAAAAAGACAAAGGACTACCATCCGACAACAAAGTCAAATTTATCACCACATACTGTGCTAGTAATTACCTTATCAGAAGGATACTCAAAAGAAACTGGTATCTGCTCAAGCTGGATCCCCACATAGGGGACTTCATCAATGACCGTCCATCTATAATTTACAGGTGAGCCAGAACCCTTAGAAGCAGCTTCAGCCCCTCACTATTACCAGAAGTGAAAGAGGAGACACCTCAGACATGGCTTCAGCAACCAGATTCAGGGTTTAGAAAATGTGGCACATGCTCCATGTGCCAATATGCAATGGCCAGCATAGACACCTTCAAGGATCTACATGGTGTTCAGATCAAAATAAAAGAACAAATCAATTGTCAGTCGAAATTTGTAATATATGCAATCATGTGCACTTGCAAACAAGTCTATATTGGAAGCACGATCCGAGAGCTACGGATCAGAGAACATTTAACTGCAATTGGCAGTCAGGACAAAAACCTACCCTTAGCAAAACACTGGCAGAATCAACACCAATTGAACGACAAACATTAAATTTATCGGACTAAAAAAAGTAACCTTGGGTCACAGAGGGGTCAATCAGGAACTACTCCTAAAACAAGAAGAAGCAAAGCTCATCTGTCGTTTCAGAAGTGTAGAGTCGGGTTTGAACACAGATAATGAGATAGCATATTTTCTTTAATATAAACCAGCACAATATTAGCAACAGCACTAACTGTAATAACATTCATGAATTTGTGAATAATGCTTTTATAGCAAGACCTACTGCCGTACACCTGTACAAGATCAGGCATCGCTAGAATGGTAAACCAGTTACTAATAACGTTTAATGTATGCATGCATTAGGCAGAGAAAATTAGAAAAATACATGTATCTTAGAAATATACCTAGTCAAATGATGAAAAATATACAACATTGTTGCTTTTGCCAAATTAACCTAACAAGCACTCCTCATGCTACTTATAGCATGCAGCAGGATATTTGAAGCTGGGATCACATTTCCTATTAAGTATTGAGGGTCATTGACAAATGGCCCATTAGCATTCAGGAGAGTAGGAAATCAACATAATCTTTCACTGTACCATCATAATGTTCTCGGAGATGTGCATGCACTAACATTGGGACCACATTTCCCACAAGACACCACTGTTAGCACCCGGGGACCTTGATTTAGCTCCCAGTCGACTCTTCAAGGGATTAACCTTTGCCAAACCATCCTAACAAGCACTCCTCACGCTATTTATAGCAGGTATTAGGGCATTTGAATTTCACCACCTTGGAACTACAATTCCCATAAAGCATTAAGGGCCAATGACCAATGGCCGCACAGTATTAATATGAGCGTTCAATTGACGTGATGTACGTTTTTACATCATCACCTTTCAGGATATTCGAACCTATTAACCTTGGGACTGCATTTCCCATAAAACACTAGTTTTAGCACATGGAGATTATCATGAATCATCTCCTAACAAACCATTAGCATTCAGGAGAGTAGTAAATTAACATAACATTTATCTTTCACGGTACCATCTTAATGTTCTCCGAGATGTGCATGCACTAACATTGGGACCACATTTCCCACAAGACACCACTGTTAGCACCCGGGGGCCTTGATTTAGCTCCCAGTCGACTCTTCAAGGGATCAACCTTTGCCAAACCATTCTAATAAGCACTCCTCACGCTATTTATAGCAGGCATTAGGGCATTTCAATTTCACCACTTTGGGACTACAATTCCCATAAAGCATTGAGGGCCAATGGCCACGTAGTATTAATGTGAGCGTTGAATTGACCTGACATGTACGTTTTACATCATCACCTTTCAGGATATTCAAACCAATTAACTTTGGGACTACATTTCCCATAAGACAATAGTCTTAGCACGTGGATATTATCATGAATCAGCTCCTAACAAACCTTCCATGGGGCCAGCATCAGGCAGTTTCAAGAAACTACCAGGGACAAGGAACACTTAACACGGATGCATCATATATTTTACGCATATGTTTTGTTTGAAATTATGATACACATTTATAATTAACAATCCCTTTTTGGAGGCATCTTATAATGGTATATTGTTTAATTACTCTCCAAGCATCCAGAATTGTAACTGCACCAATCAAACTGAGCATATATTCCTCAAAGTATGCTTAGAGCTCCCAAAGTATGGCCAACAAGCTCCAGCAGTCCATGAAAACAATGGTAGGACTACCATGCTTCCATGGCAACAGGAGATAAACATGACCTACAAGAGGACCGGAGGCCAATACACACAACGCAAGCTGCAAGAAACAAACATTTTCAGGTAAGCCCTAGGGGTCTCAACGAGCACACCCACCGCATTACCCAATTAGATTAACATCCGTGCTGTAAGCGGCACTGGATGTTAGGTCAATAATGCACACAATGCTGCATTAAGCAACTTCATATTAAACACAAGCCTTTACTCCAACTTAATTTCTTTACATTTGTGCATTCCTAACTCAGCCACACGTGTTTAATTGCATGAACAATAAACAGTAGAGGAGCAATTACTTCAATTTAATTTATTGCCCAAGCGCACTCCCCTATTTACCTAAATGTGCACAACTGCACGAGAGAGATGAAATATAACGTTACACAGCTACAAGTGTTTAAGCTTACGCACGGCTTAAAATCTATAGAGGGACACACAACACAATGTCAAGATGGATAAGTCAGTAAATACCATCATATGCCACATGGCTTTTAAGTGTTATTTTTTATTGTCGTTTTGCAGCAGATGGGATTTACCCCAGTACTATCTCAACATCTCTACAAACATGCATATATGAATAACGCTGAAGGGTAAGGGAACAATTTGAGCTATTAGATTATGTAAGGTGGGACAGGACAGGCACCGTGGGACAGATGGAGTAACGCATATATATACAATTTGCAAATGAACCCAGTCTCAATTCTTTATGGAAATGTTTGATATGTATGCAACATGTAAAATGCCCTCATGCTTTTTATAATCACTAAGACAATGCACTAATTGTTATTTTTGAATGTTTCTTTCCCCATTCGTTATATATTTTTCTCCAATTCCTCATTTTCCTTCCTGAACCCCCACCCCTCTAATCTAGGTCTCTCCATTGCCAATTTCTGGTCCCATTGGGTATTTTCTCATGTTTTTGTACTATTGTTGCTACTTTTATTCTATGTTGTTTTTTTAACAGGATCATATGATGAAAATATGATGGTTTATTATATTTGCCTGTCATGTTTTTTGGATTTTTGCCCCATGGGGGTGTTGGACATTGTCCCCTTTGTGGGGGGGTTGTCTTTTATCATTATATATTTATTTTTATTTTGCATTCATATTCTGACATTCTCATTTTCACTATACCATTTATATTTTTGGTTTTACAATATGGCATGAATGTTTACTTTGTTCTTACTCATTCGTTCACTTATTGGAGATTATAGATATGCCCTGATTTGAAAAAGGCATAGTCAATGCCGAAACACGTGTAATCGGAAAGGGCCAATAAACAAAACTAATTGGATCACAAAACACATGTGATTGTGGAACTTTGTTCATACATACTTGTGGCGCAGCAAGAAGGTGTGTGGAAAATCCACATTTCCTTACAAACAAACGGAGTGGGGGATCTCTTAGTCTCCGTCTTTCACACACCAATGTGACACCTACAAATCTAAATTAAAATGCTGGTCGCGGGGTTTCACAGTGATATCAGAAAAAGCTCCTCACACCAAAGTTTCAGCCAGCATAATTTGGGGGCTCAACAGGGTCACAATGCAAGGAAAGCAGAGATTCGGCTGCGGCACTTCGTGGCGTTGAGTCAGTTTAAAACAGCGATCAGTCAGTGTCCTCAATGTCTGCGAAGGGCTTGAAGCAGTTTGAAGTTGCAGAGAGAGCCAAAGGCAGCTTCTAGAGGAAAGATGAGTCCGTCCTCTGCCCTTCCCAGACAGGAAGATTTCAAGGGACACTTGCAAGGTTGCCACTTCAGCAGGCAGAGTCCTGGGTACCAGTGTGCAGCAGCAATCAATCTGTCCTCAAGCAGGTCACTTTAAATGTTACCAGATGTTGTTATGGAGAGAGCATATGCACCCTCCTATAAAGCTTGGTTGTCCATGTCTTCAGCCATTGGATAAGACTCTGGCCAGTATTTTCAACCAAAAAGGTTCCAGTGAAATGTTCTTCACTTAGTTCCAAGATGGTCCCAAGATCATTCTTCAAGATGGTCTTCAGGGTGATAGTCAGAGATGATTCAATTAAGAGAAAAGAATGGTCTGATTTTTCCACAATGGATTGGTCACTTTAAGACTTCTTTCAGGGGCCAATCCTTGCTGTTGAAACACAGGTTTTTGAGTCTGTGATGTTATCTCCCACAGTGCCTAGGTCTGCAAGAAATTAGGGGATCTCCAGAAGGAAGTGAGGTCTGAGTCTTTTCAAGATGGCGGACCCCTTCTGCAGTGTTTAAATCATCTCCCACCTTGTAATGGGTTGGCACCTCTATTCACTTGCACTAGCGGGTTGACGCCAGTCTTAGATCAATTGGTTGCTTGCATGGCATCTTAAACAAGACTTGTATGTTTGGGACTGCAATTCCCGGTCCGCATGGTGCCTGATAATGTCACAGCATATGATGGCCATTGCACCAATCATGCAGACTGTACTGCCTTCTACGGAGCTAGCACAGGCACAAACGATGCAAGTCCTTGCGGAAGATGCTTCTCATCTGATGTCTCTATGTTCTTTGTTGGCCATCTCTCCTGGGGATCAGCTCTGGCTTTTGGACTCTGCATTGGTTTGTTTCTACCCCTTCGTTTATACGTCTGGTATCAAGAACAGCCGAAGGACTCATCTCTGAATTTCTGCACTGCTATGGATGTAGAACCCAGTTAGAACTTTGGACTCCTTTTTTAACTCTCTGAGGTATGGTGTTTTGGAACTTTTATCTATGTTTCTGTCCCTTAGATTTTGAAGGTCTGGCTGTGTTTTTCCTTTCGTTTACCATTCTTCTTGAAGATCTGATCCTTTAGAGCAAGTCTTTTAGAAATGCTGGACTTTTGGCACCACCGCCTCACCTTCTTACTAACAACCAATATTACCGAGTACTGTAAATGGGACAAGGTAGTGCGGGTAGAGGAAGTAGTTGCCAATTATTGCTGATCACTTGCTTAATGATTGTGTCTCCACTCTCCTCAAAGCAAGGGAGAGCGGCTAGTGGCATTCTTCCCATCTTTTCATTCATCCTGTCAGTGTATCGATATCACATCTTCTTGCACTGTGCTGTCAGGTGGAGAATTGTGCAGCCCAACCCTTCTTGCACTGTTAGACTGGGACACAGATACACGGTACGTGCCCTCTTGCCTGTCTGCCTCAGATCAAAGGGACTCCAGCAAGTCATTTCTGTTCGACATTGACATCCTCCCTGTTCTGCAAACAACTACAAAATTCAAATAATGATCTCCCTGGTGTCACTTCCCTATTATGTTGCAGAGGCCCCTTTTCGACTCCCAATTCCAATTTCTGTTCCTCCTCCCAGAAGAGGCATGTCCTCTCCTACGGATGGTGTCAAAGCTTCCCAGCAGGGGACAGAAGATATCCTGGGCAGGCCCACCATCCGTTTTGAGTGAAACACGCAGGTCAAGACGCAAATACACAAATGGCTCTGCAGCTGCAGGTCACAGAGGAACTCAAGTGGATAGAACAATGATGTAAGACTGGGTTTTGGCTATTTAACTATATCTCCTCATATAGTACTATATATAACTAGGCATAGCTTTCTATTTATTTTTAACCAAAGCGCTGCCACCAGACAAATGAGGATATACAGTGAAAGGTAGTTTGAACATGGGTGCCAGTACTTTCACCGACAGCCCACAGCTGTTGGGAAGAATTTGATTTTCGCACGCTGTTTTCACGTGTACATGTTCCTCTGTATCTGCCATGTGACCAAGTCCCTTTGCACCTTCTGTTGGATCTCTAAGCAAGCTCCAGAAGAATACACATAAGTGCATTATGCTTTTCAGTACGGAGCATTGGAAAGTGAGGTCTGTTTAGCAGAGTGCACTTTCTGGGAGAGAAAGCTACCATCATTGTGCATAGCAAAAATTGAAAATGCTCACGTGTGCACAACCTCGCAGGTGGCATTCTGCCAAATGACCTTTGCTCATTGTTTCAATGTAGCTTTCAAATAACTAATGTGATGGAAAATGTTTTGAAAAGATTCCAAAAATGGCAAACGTTCACAAAACATAATTCAAGTGAATACTCTGAAATGTTTGCCAGTTTCGCTTTGTGCAAAACCAATTCTTCTGATTTTAGCTGGGTTATGGGTCTAAATGAGCCACGGCTTGCAGAAAACTGTCATGATTGGAGCTTGGGCGACCACATTCCCCCTCTAGTGTTCACGCATGTCTATAAAGGCGTACAGGCTAAGGTAATGTAGAACCTGCGCCGGCACTGCTGGTGGAAAAAGCTCCCGCCCTCCTACACTTCTCTTCTATGCCATGAATAAACACTTCCGCGGTCAGTGCAATCACAGACTCGACTCTTACAGCATACTTTAACCCTTTCTTATTTGACCCCACATACACATACATTACATTCATATGTATGCAGTTTAACCAGTTCCCCACTAGCACTCGAGCACTTTTGATGGCTTCCGGCCTTCTCGGGGTGCTCTCAGTGGCCTTCGCTGCACTGCTGCTCCATGGCATTTTTCTGGTATTGTGGTAGGCTACAGTGTTTCAAAGTGTTTGAAAAAAGCTGGCGAGCAGCATGTTCATCTGGCATAAAAATCCAACAAAAGCAAAAAAGAAAAAAAATAGCTAGCAAAGTGAAGGATGAATTTAAAAAGTGCATTCTGACATTAAAATATACAGACAATATAGGGGCGGGCGCCAATCAGATATTAGAGGCGAGTGAGAATAAAGACGAGGCTTGAATGACTGAAAAATGCTAAGGAATTAAATGTGACTACATTGGCTTATGCTACTGAACTTGGGAAATTGATTAAAAACTTTGAAGCAAGCCCAACATTTCTTGAATTTTTTTTAACATGTATTGAAATTGTAAGGGAAACATTACAAGGGTGTTATTTTATATGAGGATTCCCCAGAGTAAATACACCAAAAAGCCTCGTGTGATAAATGCCACTTCACACACATATTTAAAAGAACACAACCCCGACAACAATCTCTTGAAGGAGAAACTGGAGAAACGTACACGCTAAATTTACATGGAACAAAAATATCATTGTAATGGATGCGGTGCTATATTTCTAATGGCCACACGAGGGCAGAACTCACTAATACATTCAATGCTATTTAAAAAAAAAAAAGAAAAAGAACAAATCAAGAGACATGGATCCAAGGGAACATCCTTCTGGAGAACAAAAGATTAACAAAGACGTTGTATGTGCCAGGGAAAAACACTAGGTGAAATCATGTAAGTAATAGAAACTATGTTCAATTGGCATGCACAAACACAAGCAATAAAACATACATTGTCTTCTAAAATTCGTAAACTTTACATTCTTCGGAAAAATGGTTTCAAATTAAACATTCCTGTTCACAATTTAAATTGTGTTAGGAACTTCTCTCGTGGTCTATTTACTTGGGACGCGTTTTAAAGGCTGGCCCTTGGATGCCTGCCATCTATCAACCTAAGCCAGCAAAACCTCGGACAGCAGTGACCAGGCAACCAGGCAACTGTATGTGTGTATAGTGGAACACAACATCGTTCACTAGCGCCATTCTGGCTTCAGACCATTAGGGGTACAGAAACAACACTGTCCAATGTCAGGGAGTAAAAGCGCGAATGCCTGGACGAGGATAAAGGGGCAGTCCTGATCCTCCTCGACCTTTCTGCGGGGTACAATATGGCAAACCATTCCTGAAAAGACTATAAATAGGGCTGGGTTGACTGGCAATGGCCCGAAATGGAATCAATCAGTTCTCATTAACGGAAGACAGCCAGTTCATACCAAAAATAGGGTCTCAGAGACTGGCCCAGGTGGTCTCACTTTCTCCCCTTCTATTCTAAGTTTACATGTACCTGCTTGCTTAGGCAGTTGAACAGCAGCATTAGGGGCAGATGAAAACATATGCTGATGCCATCCCCATTCAAGCTGCCTGGGGGTCATGGTATTAATGTATGCCAGCACTTTAACGGACCAGCCGACTACAGATTTGCCAGTGGGGCACCTGTGTTCAAGCCAGCTAAAACACCGGCTAAAACCGCTATACCGGTGCCAGTAATGATGGCAAATTCCCCCCATGGAGTCTCCCATTTCGCTCACTGGCAGTGGTTGATACAGTTTATCAAGACCTTCCATCTAGCTAAGGCTTCTGGCCCAACGCGCCTCACCTCCTTTCAAGTCCTCACATCGCACATGAAGGAGGTACCACTGTGACCTTCTGCAGTAGCAGAGAGTTGCCCCTTTGGGATTCTGCAGTGACCTTCACCCTGTAGCTTGTAGGACCATGGCTTTCATTTGCCTATTGGTCCCGTCTGTTCTGCTTCCATGGTTGCATCGCCTTCCTTGGATTTCCTGCATTTCCGTTGTGCTGGTCTTGCTCACTTCGGTTGCCCTTCTCGCCTTGCTCTCCAGGTACACTCATGCTCCTCCATTTATCCCAGTGGGTAAAGGTAACAGGATTCAGGTGTGAGTCATTAAGGTTAAGTGCCTAACTTTGACTGATCCTGATGTTGGAACATGTCAAATGGACTGGCTGTGTGTGAGTCCGTCTTTCCCCGAAGCGCTTTGTCCATGCATCAGAGTGTGACTAGGAAAGAGGAGGGCTAAAGTTCCTAGATAGTACCTGGAGCATGGAGGGTTTATAGGGAAATGGGAAAGGGAATACCGCGTCTCTCCTTCGAGTGCCCCACTCCCCAGGGACCTCTCATCCTGGTGATCTTCCCGCACTGGTCCACCCCAAGAAACTGGATCCAAAGGCGATGGCAGCGTCCTGGCCACCTGGATGACAGTTCCCAAGGGAATGAGCAGTGAGACACCCTTTGGTTTCTCACATACTTTTCCCCTAAGCGAGGTAGACGTACCTGGTTTCCTCCCGGGTCCAACTCCTGTTGGACTCTGGGGGAGACGAGGGGTAGATATGTGTACGGTATCTCGCATTACTTTTTTTCAGCATTGCTGAGGTAATATGTTAATATTTGTCTCTTGGGTATACCCTGTGAATTGGTGCAGAGGGATTAGTTATGGATATTTCTGAGTTGACCTTTGATGGAGTATAAGGTCATAAGACTCTGTTTCTGTCCAGTTCCAGACTGGAGAGTCCTGAAAATTATTGTCTCTCTTTCAATTCTTCAGAGGTAGGAAATCTCTTGGAGAATCAGGTACCTCTTTCAGAAGGGTGGAAAAAGTGGGAAAATCTCTACCCAAGATGACTTCTTCAGGGAGTCCTGGGATAACTGCTGAGGGTATTATTCTAGATTCCCCTCGAACATTAATGTGAACAGGTATTTTGTGATAAACTTCCTTATCCCCGTGAACACACGTAATGTGTACTATGGTTGCATTTTTCAGATCTAGGGTAGAAACTAGGTCACCTCTTATGACCGTTTGGCAGCTACCTAAATTGACCAGGGCTCTTACCGATCTCCCATTCACCAGGGCGCTCTCATATGAGAAGTTAACCGGAGACTGACATAAACACATGCTAAGAGTTTCGATATCTCCCTCTGGGTCACCCCACTTCTGACACCATATGTAAGGAAGGCATGGTTATCAGATGTACGATAGACACAAGGAGTAACATCCAAGGGTGTTTATTCAACAGTATATGGGTGAGAAAAATGCCGTATCTAAACCTAAATCAAAAATGGGAGCAAGCTACAACCATCAAAGTAAAGAAAACGCTGTCCTTGCGGTGTCATGTCAAAGCAAGATGGCCTGTACTAATAAATCTATTGCCAAATCCTTACTCTATATAACAAAAGGGTTTGGGACAATGATATGTATAACAAAAGAGTGTAGTGCAAACTGAAATGTCCAAAGGGGTTTCAGTAGTTCAGGACTGATGAACTAATGCACTCCCTTCCCCACGTTGCATCACAGGACAAGGCATGACTGTGATCACCCTTGAGTCAATAGACATCAGGAAGCAGTTTCTTCAGAAAAGGCAGGATCCCTCAAATCAATGTATTTTGCTTGGCATCACAAGACTGTTCCTAGGATATCACCATGTGGGATTCCCCTCTTCCCCAGATTTCTGTGATACCCCTTTGTTGGGTTCACCTTTGTCTTTACACCACTGTTCAGTCACTTTATCAAAATACAGGATTCACTTTCCCTTGCTTTCACTTGGTATCCCTCCATCGGGTTCACTGTAGCCTTCAAATCACAGTTCAGTTAACTTTACAAGTTCTACTAGCTTATAACACGCAGGAGCCCTTAATGTCTTTTAAAACAAATATTTGGTGCACTTTCACCAATTCACTCAGGTCCCCCTCTTTGGGCTCAGACCTTCCTCTGTAGGCAGTTCTGGCTTCCCTCGATCGGCCGCGAGGCTTCAAACCACTAGCATCACACTTCTTACTTTGCAATCTTTCACGCTTTCACTTCAAAATGCTTGCCATTTCAATACAGAGACTTCTGATAGATGATTGCGCCTCGCCGGGTCACTCTGTTATATTGTAGCAAGTGCAATTATTTTCAACAATCCAGCTTCTCTTTCTCATGGCCTCCGTCCTATGCGCAACCCACAATACTGGATACAGTTCAAAGGTCTATACTGGCATCCTCTCCTGAGACCTTCTGGTATCTGCAGTTCTTAGTTAGCATCACAGGTTTATACTTTGTTTCACCTTTTGTCAAAGACTTTCGACTGTATGAGGGGCTTTGTACCCTTGACTTTAACCTTGTATAACCACTTTTACTATTCGCCTCCTCTCTTGGTTAGACTCTCAAGTGTTTCAGATTTCTTTTGTGGCTTCTCTCACACATACAATCTTGGCATTCTTCATTCTTGCTACAATGTGCTTTTGCTCGTGGATTCTCAACAACCCAATAAGCACTTCAAATGTTAATGTCCTTTTCATTTATCAACACATGCTGGTCTCCCATTTCACTCACAGACAGCGATTGATAAAGTTTATCAAGACCTTCTGTCTAGTCAAGGCTTGTGGTCGAGCGCGGCTCGCCGCCTTTCAAGTCCTCACACCGCACATGAAGGAGGTACCACTGTGAACTTCGGCAGTAGAAAGGAGTTGCCCCTTTGGGATTCTGCAGCGACCTTCATCTTGCAACTGGTAGGACAACATCCTTTGATTCGCATCCCGGTCCGGTTTGTTCTGCTTCCATTGTCGCGTCGCCTTCCTGTGATTTCCTGCCCTTCCTTTCTGCTCGTCTTGTTCGATTCGGTTGCCCTTCTTACCTTGCTCTCCAGGTGCTCTCATACTCTGCCTTATATCCCAGTGGAAACAGTAACAGGATTCAGGTGTGAGTCATTAAGGTTAAGTGCCTGACTCTGCCTGACCCTGATTTTGGGACATGTCAAACGGACTAGCTTTGTCTGAGTATGTCTTTCCCTGAAGTGCTTTGTCTGCGCAGCAGAGTGTTTGTAGGAAATGGACACGGTGGGCGTAGGGATAAAGTTCCTAGATAGTACCTGGAACATGGAGGGTTTATAGGTGAATGGGAAAGGAGATACTGTGTCTCCCCTCCGGGTGCCCCACTTCCACTCTCCAGGGACCTCTCATCCAGGTGATCCTCCCGCACTGGTCCACCCCCAGGAACTGGATCCAAAGGTGAAGGCAGTGTCCTGGGCACCTGGATGACAGTTCCCAAGGGACTGAGCAGTGTGACACCCTATGGTTTCTCACAGTGTTGAACGAGAGAGGTGTCCCTCTGCCAGGACAATGAGGTTGCCATCCAAGCAGGTGTCTGTGTCCCACCCTGCTCTGGACCAGTGCAGCAGCTGCAGCCTGAGCGGTGCAGGACACTGACACTAGATAGTGCTGTGTGCTCTGCCTTCTGCTCCAGTCCTGGGTGCATTCACCAGTCTGACTTCAGAAAGAAGTCAGGTAATTTCTTTTTGGAGTCAGAGTGCGTCTGACTCCAGAAATAAATGATCACACTTCTTTCTGAAGTCAGGCTAGTGAATGTGCTCAGGCACTTAAAAAAGTAACTGTGGTACGATGTTGTTTTTTCCGGGTATCTATGATAAACTGTTGGTTTATCATGTATGACCATTAAAAAAGCCATACCACAGTAAGAAAGGGCTAGACTGGCTGTCCCCAAGTTCCACTCTAACCAAGTAATAACGCATAGCATACTCAAGTATGATTTGTGTTATTATTTGACTAGACTGGCATTTGGGGCCAGCCAGTCTAGCCCTTTCTTACTGTGGCATGCATTTGTATCTGGGTGTCGTGTCCAGACCGCAGTGTTGCTGTGTGCACCTCCTTGGCCTGGCTGCCTGTAGAACCGTGGTCTGGAGCCGGGCACAGACAGCAGTGTGGATGCATGCTTCTGCTCTGCACCTTACATGCACAATGGGGGAGGGGCATAGCAGTAGCATGTTCTGTGTCCTGCTCCAGGCCGTTTACTGCACTCCAGGTCCAATAAGGGACAGAGCCAGATGCAGAACAGGAGAACACAGCTCCATGTTCCACTCTTGTCCGAATGTTGCCGGTAGAGGGTGCAAAGTCAAGTCATTATATGGGGTGCAGGAACAATTGTGGCTTGCCCCCTCCTCCAAAACGTGTAATGCTGGATACTCCCCTATCTCGTCCGTCTGTAGTAGCTGAACAAACACAGAAAGGTTTTACAAAAGAAATCATTGCATCTGTGCTATTTGTTGTGTTGGTGCCAGTACTTGCCTTACAGGTTAATAATTCGGATAAGCCATATCTTCATAAATAGTGTGTACTCATACACACACCCGAGGTTTATAATTTAAAGATGTGGTGTATATGATCTTATTGCAGAAACGTTTGCTTCCTTCCCTGTGCACGCGTGTGCGGGAGTCTCGGGTGTAGGCTGGAAAAGGCACATTGGAAGTGTTCCATAGCACTGTAATTGAAAAGAATACGTCCTTGTGCCTTCTGCAGAGGTCGTTTATCCCGAGTGAAACATGCGCAGTCTGCAATAAAATCACATTGGTGACAAGCATTGGAATTTTCAATGAGCCCGAATCTCGCCGCATGACTGCAGAACTCGCATACCCTGTAATAGAAATGTGAAAAATGTTTATGACTGCAAATCTCGGTCTAGGTGCTGTGCATCAGTGCAGTTAATGCGTCTTTTGCCTGCCAGATAAGGGCTTTGTGCAGTGGTTTGTGAAGAACCGAACAGCTTCATACTCCAGGGGCGAATGCCCCAGGGTATAAGAAGTACAGTAGCGAAAGTCAAGCGGCGCGCGCTGGGGCTGGAGACGCTGCAAGCAGGAATGGTGGTGGTGCGGTTATGGTGTGCTGCGGCATTTCTTCGGCACAATACAGGGCGCACATTCACTGCTTATCAACGCGTCAAAGAAGCATGCTACAAAGGGCCTTATTCACCGAAGGGTTTTATGATGGTGCAATCCCATAGGAAAACGTTCTTTGAATCAGGACAAAAGTCTGTGGCCCTAATTCATGGAATTGTTAGCGCAGTGCAAAGTGACTTTGCACTGCGTACAAAATCCTGATTCACAGAGCAGTGCAAAGTGCATTTCTTTGCACTGCAAAAATACACTTTGCACCGCTCTGTGAATCAGGGTGTTTTGACTTTGCAACAGTGCAAGGTCACTTTGCACCATGCTAAAAGTTCCATGAATCAGGCCCTATATGTTCAGCCATACTTTTGCCCCTAGAGTGTTTCAGGTGTCACATCTGCCCAAGGATTCCGGGACTCAACATACTAACAACATCCTATTTTATATAGCGCATCACACCATGCACCTCCCTCTTCTATGCGGTGAAATTAACAAGTGCTATTATTACTAATTTTAGTGGCATATAAACTGTAATGGTACATTATCAAATATGTGGGAACTTGCCCTTGAAAATTTGCAGCTGGTTTCATAGCATTTTTAAAATATATATATATATATATATATATATATATATATATATATATATATATATATATATATATATATATATATGATTACTCTTAAAAGTATGCTCTTGCAATAGACTATCGTTTAAAGGTTTAAAGATCGTGGGCATTGCAAGCACCCTTGCCTGCATCTTAAGAAGAATTGGGATACCATGGGCAAGGAGGAAACCGAGAAAGTGGGGAAATGCAGGTTAGCAATGTCCTAGGGGATAACTGGGCCGACAAAATCAACACAAATCTCGACACAAGGTGCACTCAATGTCTACGTACCCCAATATCTCTGCATTAAGAAAATGGAAATCCCTGCAAGAATCCGTCCATCTAATCTAGGAAAGAGTGCATTTGCCCCTCCAGTTCAAATCCTAGCATATTTTGGGGCACTGCTTGACGATGAAATTGGGCTATTCTTTTCGGAGCAATATTAGGGTAGGAGATATTAAGTACATGTCGAGATAATTACTGTAGATGTTTTTGGTGTGATATTAGTGGTGGGGATAATTTGGGGTACGCATTAGGACTGGATTCCACATGCCTGCCAAGTAGCACCATGCAACATGTGGGACCTTCAGCCAGGCCTAGCCTGCTAGGCAACAGCCCTTTACATGATAGGACTTGGAGTACCACACTTACTATAAAGCCATCATTCCCAGAATGCAAAGTGTTGGTGGCTGAAAAGACAACACTGTCTGACCGTGACACACTTGATATGGGGCCACTTGACAGCTACGGGGGCTGGGGTTACAAAGGGCACAATGACATTATTGTCATAATGAATCCCAAAAATGATCATAATTCTGGTGTTTTGTATATCATCACTATCACCAGGGGTCCATTTCAGACCACTTGATAACAGGTGTTAGTAATTACCATTGTTATTACCCACATCGTGGTACTCGGCTTGAGACCTCAAAAGGATGAAGGCATGAGTCAGCCCGGAGGAGTATCGAAGCCTTGTCAATTAGCCAATTCCTCCCCATTGGAGATGCGCAAGCCATGTGTAGAGCTATCCTCTTCTCCATAACGGAACATAGGTCGGAGAGAGTAGATATTTCGGGGTTAACCCCTTAAGTGCCAAGTATGCTTGTCTTTTTTGCATAGACTTGCACAATAGCCTGGCACTTTTCGTAAAATGTCTCTTTTGACACACCCGCTCACAGAATGGTTTTAAAAAAAGGCAATGCCCAGAGTACACCTTTCGTACGTAGAGGCCAACGGGCAATATTGAAGTCTACGGCGTCGCATACCAGAAACAGCAAGGGCCCACTGTGAGCCACGCAATGTGGCAAAGCATTGCCTTTAAGAAGAAGCAGGAGCTCTGCACAGGAGGCATAGAGGCCTCACTCTCACTCTCGCGAAGGGTGCTCTCACCAAAGCCTCCATTTGACTCAGCAGGGCTACGCAAACCCGTATTTAGAAAATGGAGTTCGAATCTGAAGCCATGGAACACAATGGAACGGCCACTCACCCTCTGAATGATCTGGCTTGAGATTTCATGATCTCATGTTTATATTTGCGGGGTGTGTGCTGCAAACTGAAATGCCTGCAGGTCTGGATGAATGCAGAACGGACACATTACCCAAGTGAGAAGCGACAAGATGAAGGGCATTCGGTGAAAGAAAAATGGCGGTGTATCTTATGGGCCGAAACAGACATTTTTTTATCACCATTTGAATTTTGCTTTGGGCACCGCTGGTAGTCTAGAGGGGGCTAATGGCACTACAGCCCCGCGTCTTTTGGTTGTAGCCCTAGATAGAACCTCAGGGGCTACAACCAAAAGGCTAGCTAGCCCCAAGTCCTGATAGTCACGACATTAGTGTAGCCCCAGATCTTGACCAGATCTAGCAACACCCCTGATGGTAGACCACACTATAGAGAATAAACAAGTCCTTGGGGAGTGTAAGCTTATTCTTTTCTGTGAAATACTGGGGTTGTGCTTATTCCAAGAAGACATTTGGCTAGCCAGATGCAGAGGGAGACGTGCCTCAAGGAAGCTCTGGTGCCGCTCCATGATTGTTCCTGTTTTTTTTAATGATATTCTGGAGTTTGGGACCCCAGTGTACAAAATGAAGATATCAATCTCAAAATCAGCAATTGTGATTTTGGTGGGGCGGGGACCTCAAATACTAGCTGGTGGGCTCGCTTTTTCCAAACATTCACAGTACAACAAAATGGCGATGTCGCACACTGCCCATTACCCGCTCATGGCTCGTCCAACGGAGGTGCAGAGTGAGTGGAAGCTGGCACTGCACCTTGAACAGAGACGAGGGAGAATGAGGTGGCAGATTTTCGAGGACCTAAGTAGACTGGACTTGTTGGACTGGCCTAAGAGGTTTGATGCCGATTTGTGACAATTGGTGCATGAGAGATTTGCACCTGGAGCACATTACAGAGAGAAGCTGTAATACCTGTCGGCTACCAGCACCTGCCGCATGAGGACTGCAACTAATTCATCCAGGGAAGAGTGAGTGCCAAAACGCCCCTGGATGACTCGCTCTACTCCCCAGTTGAAGCATAGTTCATTGTGCCTGGGGCAATTTCATTCCCCTCAAGATGCCTTCCCAAAAACACTCCTAAAAACAAGGTCAATATTGACTTTTCCCATCCCCACTCAGTGACAGGATTGACATCACCTGCCCCAGGATCCGGGACAGTGGAAGATATGATATGATACGATATGATAAGTCTTTTATAACACGCCTGTACAGACCATGAGATTCAGACCATGAGTTGTCACCTGGAGAGCAGAAGCCCTCTTCTTCCACGCAGGGCCCCCAAAGAGGCGTATGGCCTAGGTAGTCAACTAGCCACTGTAAAATCAACATGTGAAGCATTGTCAGGGGTTGGGGTTGAAAGCTGAGGCCAATCTGGTTTCCACAGAGGGCAGATTACAGGACTTTCTCAGGGGTGGAGCATTCTCGGGCGACAGCAGAAAGTTTGCATTGATGTGCTACCCAGGATATAATTGCTGATGACCTTAGGATTAAACATCTCAAAGACAAAGTGAGAACAGATAACTTGAGAGTCATCAGGTCCACCCGTGGTAAGAAGTGGCAATCTACATACATTCACAGACACTTTTCTCTCTTGTGAACTTCTTTTGGTTTCTCTTGGACCTCCATGCAATTTCCAGGAGGCCTTTTGTTCGTGAGGAAAGAGGTCCACTGATGGGAGCGCCCTCCTAGGTCTCTCTTGGTGGTCCGCACTGATCCTTAAACAAGGGATGGCATATTATGGGCATCCATCCTTAAAAAGGAGGCAATGTTTGAGTGTAAGAAAATGTTACTGTCCCCTCATTTTAGCACAGCATTGCCTGCCAGGAGGCGTGACCTGTTGGAGGTTAGGTGGTCGTGCAAAGAGAAATACCACAGCCTTGTTATTGTACCCTTATACTCTGCTAGGTTCAGGGTTCTCCATAAGAGGAAGATATAGCAATGTGTCAGGTTTCCGTTGGCAAACGATTTGTGAAGTGCCTGATCACGGGAGAGGGGTGTGTGCTAAGCGAGGGAGAGGTCATGGTTGTCTGCCTCTGCTGATTGCTCCCCCAGTCAGCTAGTGGCTTGAGCTGGGCTTGGTAGTCTTGGCTCTGAGGTTGTCCTTTGGGGATGTTTGCACACTTAGGGGCTACGTTTGGGAGATTGTTGATGCTGAGCTGGTTACCCTGCTTCTCTCTCCCCACAGCAACAGGCCATACCGAGAGACGGGCCCTGCTGCGTGATTAACTTGCTGAGGCCTGGTTACATAGGGTTGAATATAAAATGTGAATGAAGAACTCTTCAGAAGTGTGTTTGGTCTCTGGGTGAGCGGGTGTTGACTGCATGTGCTCTGTGGTTTCTTTTGTATTTCATTAAAAGGAATTTAGGGAATGGAACATCATACAAGAGTTTGGAAGATCTCAGAGAAGATCAAAGAAATAGCCAAAAAAGAATGTGAACCTCTGCACGCGGGACTGCGTGAAGGTGCTGGAGCCGCCGGGTACGAAAGCCAGGGTTTAGGCTGCTGGCATAATCTCACTTGGCATTTATCAGAGACACTATTCCCGATCTAGGTGATCTACGATCGCTCTACACAGTTCCTCAGAACCACTGCATTCTGGGAAATCGTGGACGGTTTCTTAGTCCAGACCACACGATGTTGCCATTACTGTATATTTGTTGGAAACTAGAAGAAGCTGGTTGTAGCGCAGAGGACACTAGACTATTGTGCAATCCGGGTGGGGTGACGCCTGCCACTCATCCATTCAGCTGTTGACAGCAGAGGTTCTAAAAGAACCTGAGGATTCTCCTATGGGCCACTCACCTGTGCAGCGCCTGCTTGGGGAAGCGGTCTCTTCCCCGTGGAGTAATGGGCATTTTAAGTTTCTGAAAGGTGTTCCACTGCAGTTCACTGCTAGAAAGGTTAGCAAGCTCTAGCTTATATAGGTTGTGGGTTACTACTTTCTTGAAAACATGAATTTCATGGCCTAGGAGACCTAAGGAGTGACACTGGAGGGATCTCGGCGAAAGGAGAGATTTGCCACATGCGGCAGATGATTTCTTGGACCCCAGCGGGAAATTTCAGTGTGGCCTTTATCGAATGGTTTCTACTGGATCCAGACTCTCCGACCCCACAGTGACCTCTCGATTGAGGCTTCACAGGTTCCTCCTGTTTCCAGACTTCCTCGCTGTTTCTGTTCAGAAAGAAGGAAACTGGAAGATGTTGAGATGTTCCTGCTCTTTCGGATTTATTTTCTTAATATCAAGTTTGATAGATGTTTATAAATGTTTTTAATCAGGCGGGGCCAGAGAACGGTGCATCTGGCAATACACAAATTAACCAACATTTCAAAAAGTGAAAAATAAACTTGCATAAAATGAAAGAATGACCCTTACGGATTTCAAAGGAACAAGCAGTGATTCGTGGGCTGATGGCTTGGCAAGGTGGCTGCATACTGCTCTGACCGCCACACTCCTCATAATAACTTCTCCCTGGTGGTCGTTCTGCCAGAATGGTGTGGAAAGGGGTCAGTGTCAAAAGCGTGTTATTCAGTGGGCCTGGAATGAGGCAGGGGCAGTGTGCATGCATGCACAGGACTGCTTGGCATAAAGTCGGCCATTTTGGAGAGACCCCGGAGCCGAGAAGATGCTGCCAGGTCCACCACGTGGACACCTCCCGCCCCAACAGCACTGGCACTTCACTTATTCTAGCACATTTGTAAATAATAATTACATTCTGTGAATCCAATCCACCTCCTTATGGGCCACTGCCAGACATCACAACAATACTCATATACAGCTGGTGGGGTCTTTGGTGGTCACCGCAATCGTGTTTGGCTGATGACGTACCTACAGTTGACTCCTAGCCCACCCTCAGTCCCCCCCCCACCTCTTTTTGTGCACTCAACCGTCACTTCTTGGAGAACTCAGACCAAGGGCCTAATTCATGGACATTTTAGCGCAATGCAAAGTTGCTTTGCTGTGCAAAAATATACTTTGCACCGCACTAAAAGTTCCATGAATTAGGCCACAAGTTTCCAATGTAGAGTCCCTTCCCCTCCCTCCTGCCCCCCCTCAAAGTGCCACTTCTGATAGAGGAAGGAGGCGGGTGGCACCGTGCAGGCATTCGGAAGTCGGTTGAGAGCAAACCTTGAACAGGTGGCGAGCTGATTGACTCTGGCTGGAGCAGAGCACTGTGTGAATGGGCGCTTTGACCCTGAAAACAAGGAACAGCAGCCAGTGGCACGTGAGGACATTCGTCCTGCATTGGTGGTTGTCGGGTATTGAGTAACCAGATATCAAGAGACTTTTTGCAGATCCATGCAGATCCATAGACTGACAGCTACATTGAGAACAAGCAAGAGAAACAGAAAAAAGGAAGCGAGAAGGGACGGTTCAAGACTTCCAGTCAGTTATTGGACTAAATGAAAGTGCATGGCGCCACCTGCTGGAGAACTCTAACATTGCAATTGAAAACAACAAAAGAAAGATTTTAGTGATATTCCCGTAAACAAACAAGGTTTGGCGGTAAAGTGACTTTCACTAGAAAAGTCGCATCCCTGAATTTAAGGAAAAGAACAATTAGCGTCAAGATTTTTCAACTGGTAGCAATTAGAGATCCGATAATAAGCGAGGAAGCAGCTATGCAAGCGAAAGTGCTTCGGGTACGGGGCTTTCCTTTGGAAAATAGACATAGCGAAATACATTTCGTTAGGATGCAAACAATTCATTGTGGGGAAGAAAGGTCAGACGTGTACACAAGAGAGATGATTCCCTGGGAGCGAAATTGGCCAGATATGCCTGCATCCGATCATTTCTAATGCCGGACCCACGAAGATTGAAAAGATCGCACCGACCACCGGGCCAAAAGTTGAGAACTTAGTGAAGCGGTCCAGAAAGAGGTGGAAGAATACAGGTGAATCCAACATCAGATCAGTGCTCTGGGAGAAGCCACACAGGCAAAAGAGGCCAGAAATGCCACCTGCTCCCTGCATGAAAGAGCGCAAACTACTGGGACAGAACAGCAGGAGGATGGGAAGCGATGCAAGCGTGACATTACTGCAACTGATCGGGCTTCCTGCAAGCAGAAACCTCGTTTTGGGAGGGAATAAGGGCCACTTACCCTAGCCCTTCACCTCAGGAGCCCCCCACCCCCAGCATGACTGTCTGATGCAAAGAAGTCAGTGCCATTTTTTTTTATAAAAACACACTTGCTGCCAGTGGTCGAAGTGTACGAAAAGAAGTAGTGGAGCTATGTTCCCTACTGGCCTGCACCCGCTCACCACAAACCCCATCGCTGTGCCCCCTCCCATGCATAATACAAACCCCCAAACACATGCGCCTGCTGTTTAAAGGAACGTTCAGTACAGTGCACTGAAAGTGCACGTTTCAACTGCTTCCTACACTATTATTTTACAACGAAACCAATCTGGAACGGTTTCTTTTTAAAATAAAAGTATAAGAACAGTAAAGCTTAATTTAAAAAAGGAGAGGAGCACCGCTCCCGTCCGCTGCCGCTCCCTTCGACCACTGCTTACTGCATGTCATGATATTGTGCAGTGTGCTGCTGAGCCTCTGCTACCAGGCTGTTGTTAAGTTCTTCGGCTCTGATCATGCGTTCGGTTTCTGTGCTCACTATGCCA
Source organism: Ambystoma mexicanum (assembly GCF_040938575.1). NCBI lineage: Eukaryota > Metazoa > Chordata > Amphibia > Caudata > Ambystomatidae > Ambystoma > Ambystoma mexicanum. Next base: position 606,981,534 of record NC_090934.1, on the reverse strand, counting down.
CAAGTCGTGTAGCATTACACTTTCTGTGGGTAAAATATTGATCACGTGCAATAACCAAAGTTGAAATGCAGATTGATACATTTGAGGGTCACAATGGCTTAGAAGATAACTCATTGAGCCCACCACTCATTACAAAGATCTGCGTTTATATGCCAGATCGCAGTACTACATTCTGGCCGTTCCATGTGTTAAAATCACGGCACAAATGGTCATTTAGACACAAAACCGCAGCAAAAAAGGCTGTGGTTTTGCTGCCACAATCCATGTAATGGATGCAGGGGGCACCCCCGCAACACCTGGACCCATTATACCATTTAAGGGGAGCAGGGGTCACCCATGCTATCCCCACCCCCCTAAATGGTATATTGGGTACACCTTTACTGTGTCAAACCACAGCATTTGTGCGATGTTTTTAACAGACAGCTTTTTTGCCACAGTTTTATTACTGCACACCAATCTGGGTAGGGAGACTCAGCCTTGCCTCTATCTGAGGTTCATAAACATGCCTATAGTGATAGTAGCACCTGCTGTGCAGTGCCACAAACCAGCATAGCTGCATCAGATTGCACTAGTTAAAAAGCGAACATAGCCTCATTATTGTGGTGCAGGCCAAAAGCTGGGAACCTCTAGACAAGAGTTGTAAAAATGCAGCAGGCACGCATGTAAAGGGCATACAGTGTTAGTCAGTGGACGTTCTCATATAATCAAATTCCAGAGTGTGGAACCAAAGTCTTATGGCTCATATCCTTGCTTTGCCACTGGATAATAGAGTGATCCTGGACAAATCATCACATCTCACGGTAAAGCACTGTGCTGCATTCTATAAAAAGGTTGCCTTCTCATCTTTTGGCATTGTTTAGCCAATTGCTCGCACTATCTTTTCATGTAGGTTATTTGGGCATACAGTTTATAGACAGAAGACAACTGACCAAATGTGACTGGCTTCTGGCAAGCATATTCTTAGGTCTGCTTATTTGACACAAAAAAAGTGTGCTTTTTTTTACAAATTAAATTTTCATCCTGCACATCGTGAATAACACTTTTCTAGTCTGTGTGTTGGATTTAGATACATCTTGAAAATACAGTGGTAAAATCCAGGTGAGACGTTTTAGGCCCGCATGATTTCATATTCTGGTTGTGTTCTCCCCTTGATGATGGAGAAAATGAAGCGACAATCATTCACATTTTGCATGTTCCTTAAGTTTAAAAAATATATATTGTCATGTTGGTTTATTGTGTCATGTGTGTACTTTCCAAGTCGATCGACAAAACACGACATTATTTAAGCTAATGAAAGTCAAAAATTCACAAACAATTGCACCTTGCTGTATGACAAGAACCAGGAAACAATGTGGTCAAGTGTAGGAATTGAAGACTGAGCTGAAATCCCAGCTTCACCTCTTAACCAGAGTGTATGATTTTGGGCAACTCACTCTCATAGGGCCAGATTCTCAAATCTTCTTTTGGTGCAAAAATCATGTGCCTATTTAGAAAGGGCATCGATACATACATTCAAAAGCACTTTTTCTCCCACTTTACATATATGCGAACATATGGGGGCAGTTATGTGTATTTCAGTGCACATCCCGAATTCACAAATGGGATGCATATTGAAATGGGGAGCAAAAAAACATGCTCCCTGCACCAGTTAAGAACAGGAGGAAAGTGATGCTCAACTCATGGCAGGGTCATTTCAGACCATGTCATGCATTTTTTTAAGTGTGACATCAGCGGTATAAAATGCAGCTGTCACACTTGCCTTCCTATCAAGGAAATAGGGATAGAAACGTTATTTCTGTTCATGTTTCAGAATGATGGGCCTTTTAAAGGCCTTTAATGATGAAATGCCTCTCATCGCCCACGTCGGTACAGGAAATCTGTAATACATTAGTATCTATCGGGAGCTTGCTCTCAACACTAATCTGAACACTAATATATGCGGACCAGTATATCTTTTCTGTTGCTGCACTGCCCCAAGAAATGTGCTGGTCACCTTTGGGAATATGGTGACCTGCACATTTCTTAAAGCGGTGCACGTAAAAATAGTGCACCCACTGGGTTTGTGTGTTTGCACCGCTTTAAGAGAATCTAGCCCAGAATGTCTAGTCCTGAAACGTTTCTAAATTGTTAGCCCCTAAGAGTAATTTACTTCTCAGGGTACTTTTTAAAAAAAAGCTTCACTCATGGTTTGACTGGGTATAGTGTTGCTTCTTATATAATAAGAGTGGGCAGTGATATTTTGCATGCCACCAAGTAATGTGTTTCTTTGCTCAGTCAAGGCAACATCACTTGAAAGCCATAGCCAGCTTCCAATCTCAGTCTACCTTCAGATATTTGCATCTTCCTGTTAGCGTCTATTGTGTATCTACTATCTATGCTGTGGTGTGTGTACCTTCCAATTGCGTCTCCTGCGCCATGCTCCAGTCCTTTCAAATTCTAGGTTCTCTGTCTAAGCTCGAGCATGCACATCCCTTTCATGCGGTTACTGATCTGTGCCCTGCATATATACTACAGCCTGCCTACCTTCCTCATGGCTGCTGTAGTTAAAAGGGTTCCGGTGTCTATACTAAAACACAGGTACCCTCACTGTGAAATGCTAATGTTGCCCTTGTAATGCTGCTTGTTTATTATTTTGATTCTGCCAGGGATGAAAGTACTAAGGGGACTTGAAGGGAGAACCCATGCTTATTCTGATCGTTGCCATGGCAGCATATCAGGCTATGGGTTGTGATCATGACAAGGGCTGGGGCATCCAGAGATTTTGGATTGCTTCATTATTTTTGGTTCAGGAGTGGCCCAAATATGTCTGTGCTCTGGACCTCAACACTCCTTAAGATGTCACTGTCTGTAAGGCCAGAAGGAACGGACATGAAGAGGTTTCTGCGTTGATGTGCAATACAAGGTGGCACTGATGGGCCTACATCTGCTGATTCTAAAATCTACCAGAGTCAGTCAAGAAAGGAGAATCCTGGTTCAGCTAGGACGTTTGGCAGACACTGCTGAGCATGGTATGTGAGAACGGGAGGACCTTGTTCAACATGTACATATATTGATATTCGTCGACGTCTACAGGACCAATTTCAACTGATGAGAGCGGATCTGAATGATGCCCTAGGAGAGATCAGACAAGAGACGCGGCAATTGGGGGAAAGGGCAGACACCCTTGAAAAAGGCCTTCAGGAGGTAGAGGACAAAACCAAAGCTAATAGCGAAGCAATAGAACGGTTGGACGTGGCTACAAGGAATCTTGAAGTGCAAATGGAAGACCTAGAGAACAGGTCCCGCAGGGTCAACATCAGAGTGAAATCGCTACCTGAGTCTGTCCTAGATAAGGACTTAAAGGTAGTGCTCCAAGGCATCTTTGCAGGTATCCTGGGTGAAGAGAATCCTGAGTAGATCGAGCTGGACCGAGTGCATAGAACTGGGCGGATGATCAAAGGCCAGAAGGCGAGACCCAGAGATGTTCTGGCGGCTTTTGCTAGGTACGCACAGAAGGAAGCAGTGTTGAGGGCGGCCCGGAAGCAGGAGCCTATAATGTTTAAGGACCAGCAGATCGCATTATTTCAGGACTTGGCGAGTAGCACACTAATTAAAAGGAGGCACATGGGCCCACTGTTAAGAGTGTTAAATGAAAAGGACATACGGTACAAATGGACATTCCCGCTCGGCCTACTCTTTGAGTGGGAGGGGGTTCAGAAGCGCATCACATCCTTGCAGGAAGGAGCTGGCATTCTTCGTGTGGAGTTGGGGGAAACTCGGCCAAGTCCGGAGCTTCGAGGTGCCGTGGGGCGCATTAGGCTGAAACCCTGGAGCTGGACGATGGCAGGAGAGAAGAGGAGAAAGGGAGGCAAAGAGGGTACGAGGCCGCAAAAAGAGCCTCCAAGTGAAGAAATCAATGAGACACACGACAGCTCCTGATTTAAGATGTAACCAAAGGGGCGGTGGGCCTCAAAAAGAGAAAACATGGCCGCGGGGGTAGGAGAATTAACCATTTTGGGTACGGAAAGGGCGGAGATGCCCGAGTTGGGAGTAGTGAGTAGGCGGGAAGGGAATAGCCTTCTGGGGAGGGAGTTTGAGGGGGGAGAGGGGAAGGGGAGAGGGAGGGAAGGGGATGGGGGAGGGGACGAGACATTCATAGAGGGGAGGGGAGGGTGGGTAAGCGCAAACAGACATGCTGAAGTTCTACCTTAAGTGGTCAACACATAATGTGAAAGGGTTGAACACCCCGCTAAAGAGGAAAAAGCTAGAGCTCTTTGTGAGGAAGGAAAAACCGGATATTATGGGGCTCCAGGAAACTCATCTGGTATTGAAGGACCAAGGTAGATTAAGGCTGAGAGGCTTTGATCAAATTCTACATGCCTCAGGTCCCAATAAAACAAAAGGGGTAGCGCTGGCTATTAAAAACACGGTTGATTTCAGAGTAGAGGCAGTAACAAGAGATAAAGAGGGGAGATTTCTGGTTGTCAGGGGAAAGTATCAGGATTCACCTTATATGATTGCAGTGGTTTATGGCCCAAACTCAGGTCAGGAACAGTTCTTGCTGCATGTACTGAATGTAATAGAAGAGCAGACCTTGGGACAGATTGTCTTGTTGGGCGACCTGAATATTGCATGGGACAGGGAAAGGGACAGAAATGGCAAAAGACTGAGTGGTGACGGGGCAGTAATGTCAACTGCATTAAAGGAAAAGTTTGCTGGATTAGGATTGAGGGATGTGTGGAGGGAAGTAAAGGGTGAAGAGGAGGGGTACACCTTCTTATCTGGGGTACATGGTTCACAATCCCAAATAGATTATATATGGGTCTCGGTAGGATTAGTGGGTGATATCCGGGAGGTACAAACGGGTCCGATTGGTATAGCGGACCATAAGACGGTATCAGTGATCTTGGAACTGGGTAAGAGAGGGAGGGGAATATGGGGCTGGAAGTTTCCAGGTGCGGTCCTGAGGGACCCAGAGGTTCGGGGGGATATTGAGGAGAAGATCAAGATTTTCTTTGCAGTTAATAGAAAGGAGGACACGGGAGAGGAGGTACGATGGGACGCTTTCAAGGCCACAATCAGGGGGGACCTCATTGCAGCATCCGCATATCGCGTCAAACAATTGAAAGCCTTAGAGGCCCAATTGGAGTCCGAGTTAAAGGCGGCTAGGCGGGCGGCGGGTGGGACCCCATCCCTGGCAGCCATGCGGGCATATAGGAAGTCGCTGGGTCAGTTAGAATTGTTACGCACTAAGAAGGCAGAAGGAGCGCTCCTTGCTGTGTGGCGAAAATACTACGCGAAAGCAAATAAAGCAGATATGCTTCTGGCTTGGCTCCTTAGGGGAAAAAGGGTGAGAAATGCCATTACGGCGTTAAAGGTAGGCAATGGGGAAAGGATCACAAAACGGGATGAGGTCCAGGAGGCCATAGCAAGGTTTTATGAGTCCCTTTATACATCCCAACACCCCTCTGGCGAAGCTCAAGATATGTTCTTACAATCAGTGCACTTACGAGAAATTAATAGTGAAACGAGGGAGGCCCTAAATCGCAAAATCACAGAAGAAGAGGTACGGGAGGTGATTAGAGCCCTCCCCATAAATAAAGCCCCAGGCCCTGATCGGTATACTGCTGCTTTTTGTAAGATGTTCGTTACACAGCTGGCCCCACAGTTGACCTCTCTATTCAATTTGTTTCGGCAGTCGGGTAAAATCTCCCCATCAATGGAGGAAGCAAAAGTAACCCTTGTTCTCAAGCCACATAAAGACCCGGAAGAACGATCAGCCTATCGCCCCATAGCTTTGATCAACCTGGATGCCAAGATCTATACTAAGGTTCTGGCTAACAGGTTGGACGCTATCCTTCCCTGTTTGATTCACCCCGGGTTTGATCAAGCGGGTTCATCAAAGGCCGGCAAACTGCAGACAATATCAGGCGGGTGGCCCATCTGGTTGAAAAGGTTCAGAGAACGTCCACTCCCGCGGTCTTGGTGGCTCTTGATGCGGAAAAAGCATTCGACCGCGTGGAGTGGACCTTTCTATTTCGGGTAATGGAAAAAATGGGCATTAGAGGGGAGTTTCTTACAATGGTCCGGGCCAACTATTGTACTCCTTCAATTAGAATAATGGTAAATGGGGCGGCCACCAGGAGGGTTGCTCTACACAGGGGGACCAAACAGGGCTGCCCACTATCCCCCATCCTTTATGCGATCTATCTCGAACCACTGTTGCAAGCAATCAGGGAAAGGCCGGATATTAGGGGCATCCCATTTGGGGCAGAGCAACAGAAAGTCGCAGCTTTTGCTGATGACATGCTCCTTATGCTGACGACACCAAGAGACTCGATCCAGGTCAGCCTGTCACTTCTGGACAAATTTGGTGAGGCCTCGGGGCTTAAGGTTAATGCTAACAAATCGGAAAATCTAAACTTGACGCTCAGGGGTGTGGAACGGGATGAGCTGCGGGGCTGTACTCGTCTGCTATGGAGCCCGGGAGGGATCAGATACTTAGGGGTGAGAATCACAGCAACATTAAGAGGGTGGTACTCTGTGAATTGCCCCCCACTCCGCAGGGCAATTAAGAGGGACTTCCAAAGATGGAGAGGCCTCAGAGTGTCATGGCTGGGGCGGATCGCTGCGGTAAAGGTGATCACGCTCCCACGGCTTCTGTATTTGTTCCAGGCGATCCCGCAGCCTGTTCCTTCGCACTTCTTTAGGGAACTGGGGACTCTGACCAAAGACTTTGTATGGGAAGAGAAGAGACCCAGGTTAAGTAGTAGTTTACTGATGGCTCCCAAGAATGAAGGTGGTCTGGCATTACCAAACTGTCGGCGGTATTACGAGGCAACTCAGTTACGTATTATTAGAGAGTGGCTAAAGGAGGAGGAGAGTCAGCAAGACAAGTTATGGGTGAGGATGGACAGGGTGGTGGCCCACCGTAGTCTCTCAGAAGTGCTTTGGCTTCCTAAAGAACATAGGCCGAGACATCTCTATGAGAGCACTATAACTAAATTGATGCCAGACATATGGGATAACTTGTTGGGCTCTAAGGGTATTACTACGTACCCATCTCCATTTACTGCACTTTTTGGTAGTGGCGACATCACCCCGGGTCTGGAGAAAAGGGCATTTGAGAAGTGGCAGGAGGGAGGATGCGGGAAGTTATGTGACATGTTTAGAGGGGGAGAAATCCTGTCATTTGAAGAAAGTAAACGAATATTTGCAGTACAAGAAAGAGAACGACTGAGGTACGCTCAGATAAGACATTGGGTACTTCACCCGGGAGTTAGAAAAGCGGCGACTAGGGAACCAACACAGTTTGAAAGATTCCTACTAACCAACGACGGATCGAAGGGTCTCATCTCCAATATTTACAAGATTTTGCATACCTCGAATAGGGACCCTCAATGGGCCTACATGCAGAAATGGGAAAAGAGGCTGGGGAGGGACATTAGTGGGGCTGAGTGGGAAAGATTATGGAGGAAGATACCTAAATTGGCGAGAGAATCTCAGCTCCAGGAAACATGGTATAAGCTTCTATTTGGTTGGCACTACACTCCAACCCGCCTTCATAAGATGTTTCCTTCAAGGCAGAGTAGTTGTTGGAGGGGATGTGGGTTTGCGGGCACAGCAGAACATATTTGGTGGGAGTGCCCCAAGATTGCATCGTTCTGGGGAGAAGTGCAAAGGGCGCAGGAGCAAGCTGTCGGCCTGGGGGATGCACATTCTCCAATACAGGTCCTTTTGGGCATCCAGGGGTCTCCAGAGGTGGGGAGAATAGGAGGTAGGGAGAAAGCTAGAGTGATCCTGACGTTGGCTGCGCTGTTGGTAATAGCCCAGAGATGGAAGAGCCCCGAGGTCCCTATGGAACAAGACTGGCTGAGGAAGGTGTGGAATATTGTGGCCTTGGAGTGGGCAACTTACACCATGGAAAATAAAGTGCAAGAATTTGCAGTGGACTGGGGGGAAAATATGACTTTTCTCAAGGGAGACTATAGGGTGATGTGGTGTCCGCAGCGCTTGAGACTATTGGAGCTACAATAAGGTGAAGGAACTGTTCGAAGAACGAAGATATGGGTTTTGAATGCTCGTCATCTTGGGGGAGGGAGGGAGGGAAGGGAAGGTTTTCATGGTTTTGGAATTGTTGTACCTTGAGTAAAATTCAATAAAAAGAGTTTAAAAAAAATTATATTATCAAAACTTAAAGACACATATTGCAAAAATATAAAAGGTCACCTGCTTGTAGTCATTATTTCACACACCATGAGCACTATGCATCCTTTCCATTTCTAATAACCCAACATTCATACCTGATAAGGAAAAATAGTTACACCCTCAGTCGGTCCCTCACTGTTGTGCTGCAACCATGCACCAATACTCTACAATTTAAACATTCTGCTGAAACAAAGAATGTATTAAGAATCTATTTGTAGACCACGTTGGGAGTGCAAGTGCCACCCAGTGCTTGAAATGCAACACGAATAGAGACAAACAGAACTGTTCTGTCTGTGCCCCGAGCGCTAGGAATGTATTGAACAGCCGATACTGTGTCAGACAAGAAAAATCAGGTCTATTCCCCATCCCGATTAGGTTGTGTGTGGGACACAGGACTCAGACCATGAAATCGGTACAGTCCCGTCAAATGCAGGAAGGTTCACCAACCTAGTCAAGGGTAATAGATAGATGTCCTGGAGTGGGAGGAGAAATGGGAGAGTTTGCGGCGACGATGAGAGAATTAGGTGAACTTGAACTTCAGACAGTGAGAGAACTGGGACATCAAGAGCAGAAACAATAAAGGGAAGCAGGAGCAGTTAACATGTAAGTGTGCTGGAAGGATTAGAAAATGGGATAGTGGTAATGCAGAGCAGCTGAGAGCAAGTGAAATGGTGAGGTTTGTGGATGGAGATGTGATGGAAGATTAGATGGGCGTGGTTGGATTAATGTGAGATGCTGTTGGGGTGTGAAATTGGAGAAACAAGGTGAAAGAATAGTTGGTAGGCCTGACAGGGATGAAAGAGTTGGCGGGTAATGGTTGAACATGCAGCACATTTTTGAAGTACCCATGGCCATTGAAGCTCTTGTTGGGGGGAAGATAAGAGGGCATTATGGGCCACCAGTTGTGTCAGTGGGGAAAGACATCTCAGAATATTTGATATTCAGATATACAAGCCTCTGGTTACTGAATGAATTGGGGGAAAATAAACGTGAGTGTACAAATTGGGAGTTAGAAAATATAGCACACACAAGCGACTGTGGTGCTAGTCCTCCTATGACGCCCTACCTGGCATTTATACTGGTGCAAGGCTAGCCAAAAAGCTGTGGCATACGTTAGGTAAGAATTGGTGCCGTTGCACTGTGTAAGACTACACAAGGTTTATCTGCTTGGTATTAGGTAACTCACCTTTTGGTATAGGTCTGTACTACACTAGTTGGTAGTGTGACTGAGCAGCCAGGCCTATCGCAAGAGGGGTAAATGTGAGCTGTTGAGCTGTACAGATGAAATCAGTCAATACAAGTAACCAAGCAACACATACAATCTCAAGGTTTCATTTATAAATATGTATTTATCCATTTACGCATCAAGTTTTACTTAAGTGTTCTTTAAAAAGGCAATTGTTTGTAACAGTTCAAGCAAACTTTGGAATCACTTTCAAAATCAATAAAATTGGTGAATACTCTCTGGATATGCTATTACATTTCTCCCACTCCCTGAAGTGACTTCAATAACTAGGATAGTATTGCATTTATATATAACACCAATATACCTTTTAGACTCTGAGTTTCAGAAAGGAAGGGTTAAGGAAAAATAGAAGGGTTAGAACATACGTACTTATCAAGTGAGGACAGTTTGAATTCTCCAATGAAATCTAGGTAAGCTTTTCCCAGCAGTAAAAGTGTTCAACAAATTACAACCTAATGAAGGACAAGCAATGGCAAAGTCAATGGATTCAGAAAGGAAGCCTTTAGGGAGCCAGGAAAGCCAAAGTCAATTGGACAAAGTCTATAGTTCTGATGCACTTCTTGCATACATGTCTTTCACAAAGTCAGATAGTTCCGAAAATCACTGTAGGAACACAAGCTGTTAAGCCTGTGGAAAAGGGAGTTCAAATCAACTCATAAAGTTAAACAAGTGCAGTTCCCAAGTGAGAAAATACGACCTAAGGTGAGAAGAGAAGTACCCGAAGCCCAAAACAGTACCTCTGGTTAGAAGAAAAGTGGTCCAGCTGGATTCCGTCTTGTTACAGCAAAGCAGACACCGGTTCCTGAGCCTCAGTTGTGGGGACAAGAGGGAGGATCTCTGTAGGACTCCTGCAGCAGTACTCAGGAAGGTTGTCGGCAGTTATGGGCTCTCTTCGATTCAGCGGCTCTTCACGGTTTCAGCGCTTCACAAACAGCACTGATGCAGAATGAATATCTCTGGTTGGACTTTTCTTGTTCCCTCGGATCCTGGACTCTGGTGAGGGCACTCTGGGTCGGGATTTCCTACTTCTGGAATGTCCTTAGAAGGCTCCTGCATCTTTTGACCAGATTCATTCCGCAGCAGATGTTGCACTCAGTTATGGACAATCGACCCCTGGCATTGGGCTTCTGCAGCAACGGAGAGGCACAGCAAGTCAGGGATTGCCCCAAAGTGGAGTTCGTCTCAGGGTTAGTTGGTCCCACTTCCGGAGCTTCTCTGTCAATACGCAAAAGGAGGTCAGCAAAGCAGCAGGGCTTCACTGGTACTTAGAGGTCCAGGAGGTTGCAGTGGGCTTCTCTTCACAGTTTCTTATTCAGATGTTTCTTCCAGTGGTCGACTCTGCCTCTAGTCCCAAAACCCTCGCCTTTTAAGCAAGTATTCCCATTCATGCACAGCTTAGGCTGTCAATCACACAGCAGGGTGGCTGTCCCTGCAGGACAGCCAGCCGGACAATCAGGACTGGTTTTGTTCAGGCACTCCTAGAGACAAAGGACAGGGGAGTTTCAGGACCCTCCCTCACATCCTGTCCTTCCTGGCACACTAGAGCCAGGGGCGGGCTTCCGCCATGGAGCCCGCCTAAGGCAAAACACACAAAGGGCTCAAACCTGTGTCAATGCACAGAGTAAAAGCCAAGAAAGACCTCACAAACAGAAAATGGTGGAAAAAGAAGACAGGGGCTCTTTTGACAAAATGGACACCCATGGGTGCTGTACAGCAGCTGAGAGTATATAAAAAAAAGCACACTGGTAGTACAATTTAAACCACTGCCACCAGCCATTTAATGTAGTGAGGGTAACAAGAAATGTTCCATGAGAAAGTAGGATAAGGGGCTGCTAGGTAACCCCCCCCCCCCCCCGGCACTCCACATATGATGGTGTGTGCTGTTCCTACAAAGCAGCAAGATAAGCAAGATCAATTTCACCTTACTAATCTTGGGAACAGTAGTTCACCCAAGAAAAGGTATTTAAACCTTAAGGGAAATCCAAAGGAGTTCATGGTGACACTGCACTGAAGGTGCTGTGTGTATCCATACAACAAGCAGATGCCTATGGAGTTTGTCAGCTCCAAAAACCGTGAAAACATAAAATCCAAATCAGGGAAAAACACATGAGAGGGTGAGAAAAAGGTCCCGCTAACTCAGGAGTTAAAATTAAAAAGTCCTAAATCCAGCAAAAGAGCTGGGGGTCTCTAAGGTTGAAGGGAATTAGCACATAAATGAAAGAAAATTCTCCCTAATAGCATATGGGGAGAGTGTTTGGGTTTCCACTTAAGACAGCTTTTTTTCAATGTGCAGTAGAAATCAGAAGTGTGATCAAAGTTTTATTGGTAAACCTTGCTTTTTTTAAATTGATTGAGCATTTGTTAGCTTGCTTTGCCAGACTCGGGTGGGGCCTCAAGAGTGAAGAATTGAGAGTAAAGGGGGGCTCAGTGGGAGGAGAGTGGGATCAGCGGTGTCAACGATGTGGCGGTATGAGGTTTCCATCCCCCACTGGTAATATCCAGGTAGGGCTAAGTCCTCTCCAAAGACAGCAACGTTCTGCTTGAGAAGTGCCCAGCCGGGAATACTCTGAAGTCAGAATATTCCTTTTTTGCTCTGCCCCATCAGCTGAGAACAAACAAAATCATCAGAGTCATCAGCTGTGGGATGGAGGGTCATTAAAGCATCAGTGTGACATTCCCATCCACTGGCACACAGTATTACCCCAAGCAGAGCAAATGTGTGTGTTTTTGTTGTTGTTGCTTAAAACATGGTGTTCCAACTTCTATCAAGGAATAGACGCTTCTTAAAGAGGTTTTTGGTTGATTTTGATTTCTCTAAAGGTGTTGTTGTGGGTTGCGCGGTTATTCCGTTATTGATATGACTACTATGTGAAAGGTTGGCATGGAAATATGCAGGACACATACAGTGTAACATGGGGTTCTTAGAGCAGGATTACACATTTTCATATATTTAAATACAACTTGTGTTCACAAATGACACACATTTGGTAGAGCCACTCTGCCCTGCTTTGATACTTTTAGGAATTAGGGGCCCCATTTTTTTTTAAAACAAGATTATGGTGACATTACAGAAGGGTCTAATATGTGTTCAGTGGTTCAGATAGGTGCAGAACACAATTGAATACAATTTTAACTTTTCTAAAGAAATAGACTAAGCTACAAATTAAAAACATTTTCTAAATCTGAAAAGCACTGGTTGATATAATGTATTGTATGTTTCCTTTTTGGGTGGTAATGCAACTTGTATTCACAGAATCCATATCAATAAGAGGCATTGCCATTTGAAATACTGACCAAGAGCAGATGGTTTTGTCACGCATGCAACTTAAAGACATTTCAGGTTGACCCGCGTGAGATGCTCTGCTAGTCCTGTCTGTTATGCTGTCTTTAGCTTCCATTCGGATATATGAGCAGTCCAGCATTTTATACTGGAAAAATAAAAACTACAAATACTGTAGAAAAGTATAGAAGGGTTCAAACTAAAAAGCAACTGCTTGCAAAACATCAACCCTGTACGCAGCACAACTAAAGGTGCACCATTAAAATCTGCAGTGCGAACTGCACACGTCTACAATCTGTGCAGACAGAATACCTGGGTGCACTGGTAGGCTACCCTGATTTAGCAATCTATGTGCCTCATTATAAGGCTGGCACTCCTGGAATGAAGGGGGCCGGTACGGGACCGGCCCCCTTCATTCCGGGAGCGCCGATTACGAGCTTCCCATCGTGGGACCCGGATCGCAATCCTGGTAAAACCAAGCGTGCTTTCCGGGTCCCGCTATGGGAAGAAGGAGGTAACAACGGGGCACTCATAATGTGCCCATTGTTACCTCCCTCCCCATTCCCATTGAGCCCTATGGGGGCTCAAATGGGAATGGGGAATGGTTCCTGCAAGGAGGAATGACCGGGTCTCCAATGTCGGAATAACCTGGTTATTCCTCATTGCAGGAATCCAGTAATGGGGCCCGGAACGGAGGCAGCCATGAAGCTAATAGCTCCATGGCTGCCTCCATTCTCATAATGAGGCCCTATGCGATCATGGGCAGATCACTCTGCCTGAGGGGATCCTATTTTCTTTTTTGCCAAAATTGTGATCATCTGAAAGTGTGGTTCTGTGAAGTGTGAACTGCGCAAAAAGCCTCACACACATGTGGCTAGATAGATGACAATGTTTGCTCTATATGATAATATTCATCATTTTATAGTGCACATCACTGACTGTGCTGCTCCTTAGCTTCATTATTGCTGATGGAACTGTCACTAATGAACTATTGTACACTACAATGTTTGTTTGGTGAGAGAGGGGGTTTCCTGAGCCTCGGTTGTGTAAGTAGTCCACCAGCCTTGATGAGGCACTGGGGTCCCCCGTCTGCTACAGTTTGGGAATGGAGTGCGGAAGGAGACTAAAATCACTTTAGGACCTGGGGCTGCTTGGCTAACCCTGGGGCATGCTACCTTCCACACATTGCTTTACTTTTTCTCCCGTCCCTCTCACCATCCATGACATGGGAGACTGGGGAAAGCTCTCTTAGGGCTTAAGCCACAAGTAGTTTTGTTTGCTGCTTGGCTGTTCCTTCCCAGATGGGATAGTATGACCCAACTCAATGTTACTCATTGTATCCACCTCAGATGGATTAAATGATTTTCCGGCACATCCAGGATACACATTTGAGACCCTCATCTTGCATACACATCGCTGCAGCTGGTGCATCAACCACCTGAGGTACCTTACAAATGATATTACAGTGATCTGGTCTGTGGGTTTAGCCACTTATGGATAGATGAAAAGTAAGGCTTGACAAACAAGAAATGTAATTCTAGAGGGGAAAGAGGAGTAAAATCAAAACATAATACAATTTAATGTAACTGGTTTTGTATATCGTGACTTCTTTCATTTGGGAGGTCTTTTCACAATAAAAAAAGTGATGGTTGCAAGGCTTTGAATTAATCCTGACCGCTACCATTTCTCTGGGTTACGTTCTATGCAATCATTTGCATACCTGTCAAGTGGCCCCATGTCAGATGTGACACTGTGGTTCAGTCTGGCTTTTAACATTGCCTGGACCCCCGACTCCCCTCCAATTACTGCCCCATCTCCAACAACCGCTTCATAGCCAAATTACTAGACTGCACGGTCTACTCCCAGCTCAGCCTCTTTACTGAGGCCCACGCCTTCTCGACCCTGCCCAGTCTGGCTTCAGATCCCTTTATGGAACAGAATCCTCCCTGGTCTCTATCTGGAATGACCTGAAAAGAACAGGAGGGATGTGCTGTTCTCATCCTCCTTGACCTCTCAGCAGCCTTGGACACAATTAACCACTCCATCCTCACAAACAGACTCTTTGACCTTGAAGTAATGGACTTCGCCCTCAGCTGGATCTCCTCTTTCCTCTCTCTCGATCCTTTCTCCTCTGCCCCTGCACAGTCCCACATGGAATCCCCCACAGAGCCTCCCTTTCCCCCCTCCTTTTCAATCTCTACCTTTCGCCCCTCCCCAAGCTTGTCCGTTCCCAGAATCTCACCTGTTACAACTATGCTGACGACACCCAGATCATCCTCAAGATTCCCAACTCCCGCTCCCCACTCATCACCTGCTCCATAACCCTGAAAAAAACGAAATCCTAATCTGTGGCAAAACAGCTCTCCTTCACCAACCTATCCCTTGGCCACATTTATTAGGACCTGCCCGTTCTGCATCGCACTCAGTCAAAAACCTATGATGCACGTTTAGCTCAGACTTGACCCTCTCCCGTCAAATCAATGCAGTCTTGAGGTCATGCACCTTCCACCTTTGCATCCTCATGAGGATCTTTCCTTATCTCTCCTAGCCCCATAGAGTTTACGCAATCATGGATATCATCCTCTCACACCTAGACTACTCCAACTCACTCTACCTAGGCGTGCCTACATACCAACTAAAAATGCTCCAACGGGTTCAAAGCTCTGCAGCAAAGCTCCCCCTCACACTCTCCCCAGAGAACACATCTCCCCCGCACTTAGGACACTCCACTGGCTGCCTATCAGCCAATGGACCTCCTTCAAAGCCATGTGCATTACCCACTGCGCTAGCCACAAGAAAGGCCCGGAATTCCTCCAAAACAAGCTCACTCGCTACCACTCCACTAGAATCCTCTGATCAGGCACCGCACATCTCCTGGTAGTTCCTCCTTTCAATATCTCCAGATTTGGAGGTGCCTGTTTTTCTGCCCTCCACCCACCTTCTGGAACTCCCTCCCCCTTGCGCTACGCCTCATAGAAGATCACCTGACCTTGAGGAAAGCCCGCAAAATCTGTCTGTTCCCCCTGACCTCCTGATCCCCCAACCGCCCCGCACCCACTCCCTGCCCATCACACACACGTTACATCCAGCAGTCCACCCCCGCACACTCCCCACACTTGCCCATCTGTCAGTTACTAGCCTCTTCTTTCTTTTTAACCTCTTTACTCTGCCATACAACCTACCTTGCAGGATGTCACGCATGGAGAACTCTGGTAGTCCCTCCAGCAACTCACACCTAGAATGAATCCCGACAGTGGGCCAAGTACTGCACCCACATGGACTTGGAGGGGGGGGCAACGCATCGCACTTAAAATGCACCTTGGGAAAATCACTCTGATCATCCCGTAGGAGGACAACCAGGCCCCTCGTACCCCTCGTATATGTTAGGCACAGCAGGTAACTCTAAAGCACAGGATGGTGAGCCAGGCCGCTGAACGTTACCATGAAATGGGGTCCTTGTATTCGCATTGAAGGAACTTGGGATGGCAAATTCTCATTATAAGAACCTACCAGAGGGTGAGTAATTATGCATTCATCGACCACTTAGATTGCCTGTGAAATGCAGCACTGCTCCTTGTATGTAGACAGAATCCAGGAAATTGATATTGTTTGTTTGTACAGCTAACCCACTTCTCTCCTCACACAACACACCTTCACACATTAGCAGAAGGCACAGTCTCACTCAACACACTCAGCACACACACATAACACAAACACAATCGCACATCACCTCACAATCACATCACCATAAGAATGAAGCTACTTTTAACAACAACATGTGGAACTGTAGCTTCCCACATAACTCTCTATATCATTAAACACAATCCCCCTCCCCCAATTTGGTCCATAGTATTCCTCCTCTGCACCCATACACACTCCATTTAGACATTGGGTGACTACCAGGATCTTGCCCACCCTTGCATAACTTTAATGGCTGAAATGCACACATGCGTAATAGCACATTCCAAACTTTGGACTCCAAGCCCTCTGAGGGTGTTGAAACAAAAGCGTGTTGGGACCATAATTGTGGTGAAAGGCGCCATAACAAATGGCAAAATTAAATGAAATTAAATGAAATACTGGGACTTGTAGGTCAATACCTACAATGGGAAAACCGAAACACAAGTCGCAGCATGCAATAGGACAAAATAGAACTGGATCAAGCTGCTATGCCTTTTTTAGACCATTCGCGTATTTATAGATGTTGACCAGCCAGATGCAAAATAAGCTTCATCCTGCCACCAATTGTGAAAAGTAACGTTGCCTAGAGCAATGCTAGTGGTTATGATTTGTTACAAAATCTTTGGTTTTGATGGAAAGCAGTCTGTCAATACAAAAACAAAGTCTTGCTAGTGTATCAGCCATGGGCACGTGACTATGATGACACTTCCCATGAGATCACTAAGTGTTCGCTCTCCCCCTTCCCTTTGTAAATTTCAAAGCTGGTACTTCTCAATGGCATGGTAATTGCACATTGATATGACCTAAACTTAAACTGAAATCAATTCAAAAAGACCACTATTAGCAACACTGCATTGTATTTGAATTACTTCCATCTTAGGCTGCTGATGTGAGATTATTCACAGAAAGGAATGTCAGGCCCACCTGTTTGTCTGCCCCAGGCATGCTCTCGCACCTGCTCCATTGCCTCTGCAAAATAACACCCTGGCTGGCTTACTCTGCACGAGCTGATCATGCTTTTTAAAAACGTGCTGTGCTGCGCATTCCTGCAACAATTATGCACCTGTTTTGCATCTGATGCACTTCATGGTTCCTTTGTCGTCAGATACCCATGCAGTATTCTTTGTGTGCCACAAGAGAGCACAGGCGCACTGCCAAGACATTCATTGGTAAATCCGCTGAGCAACTGTGAAAAGGGCATAACCAGTGCTTTAAGTGGGCCGGGGCCAATCCCCGGCGGTCTCCAAAAAGTGGGGCTGAGCCCCCCGGCCCTGCCACAGCCACAACCGAGACAGCACATTTGCCAGCTGCCATAATGAAAACAGGCAGGAGCAGCTGTGACTGAAAGAAGCACCAGCTCCACACTGTGGCTGGCACTTCTTTCAGTCACAGCTGCAGGAAAAGCAAACTTATGAGGGGGTACAAGAGGAAGTTAGAGTCCTCAGCCACATCCCAGTTTATTATTTTTAATCAATGTTTGTCAGATACATGGACCCAGAATATTTATTTATTCATGCAATGTTTGACGGATACCAAAACATTGCATAAATAAATAAATATGCAGGTATCCGACAAACATTGCAAAAATAAATAAATATCTACCCATATTGACATTGGAACTATCCCACACAACGCAGAATGGCACCAACCAACTGCTTTCAGAGGGGAGCTGCAGGAACGCTGCCGAGTGTGGCCCAAGTAAAGGAAAACGTTGCTTATGGCAAACAAAAATCAGCAGATTTTAAGAATGGGGTTGCAGGGCAGTCCCTCGGTTTAAACGAATGTCCCGATGAATTCTGGTGAGCGAAGCCTTGATTAATACTCACATAACAATCTTGAAAATGTACTACCACTTTGAGTGCCAGATCTGAACTACAATATCACATTTTTGGGGCAGAGAGTTAATTGCCTCCCAGGTGTTTTCTGTTCAGCTCTCCATCTCACTGGACCATCCATGATCACTTATTTTCTTTAACCACCCTGATTTATTTTTTGTAAGCCTCACTCACATACTGCTGGCAATTGTGGGACTGTATGCAGAATGGTAAAGCAAAACTACACATCCCAGAGTCCAAAGTGATACAGCCTTTTGCAGTAAAGGAGGTAAGAAATTGGTGAACTGTTCTAAAGTAATAATTTCTATCAAATGTTCCATGGATTTGTTTTTAATCCAAATGGCTATGGTATTTTTGAAACGTTAACCCATTTCAAGGGGATTTCTCCAGGCTTTAATCTAATGGCCCTCCATTTTTGCCAATATAAGTTATAGGTTTGCCCCACTCTTTTCAACAGCCCTTCTTTATTGGATATATAGGTGGCTCCCTGGGCAAGATGAAGTAGTTGGTAGGCGGTCTGTAGTTCACCTTCCAACAGGGGCCCCAAATACCATCTTTTTAGATTTTCTTCACATCCTAACTGTTTTGCTAATCATTCAAAATTCAAAAAGAAGTTCCCTAGATATTTTCCTTCTAGATATGGTTGAAGTATCCCATGTGGTAGTAGGGGTCAGGCTCACAACTCAACCAATTTTGTCAAGCCTGAATTTGATGGGCAGCCAACTGGGCCATGACCGCTGCTAGGTCTGCCATTTCTTCAGGTGGGGTAAAGGGTTCCTTCAGTGTTTTGTTCTCAATCGGAAAAGAAAACAGGTTTCAACACCTTCGGATAAAGTTTTGAAGTTGTCTGATCCTTCTGAGTCTGATTGTGCGAAGAAAATGATTTAGGTGGATTGGTTTCTATCCCTGATGGCCCCGGAACGAATGGTAACCGTGTACCAAAAAAAAGGTTTGGGATCAGAGGGATTTAGGGCACTAGAAGGTATAGACTGGCCGAATTTCAATATTATTTGATTCCACTGTTAGATATTATTATGAGAGAGTAGGAAAGTGTCTAATAGCACTTGAGTTTTAAAAAACAAGTCTTGTTGGCCAGTTAGAATGTGTAGTTGAGAGATCAAAACCTCTTTAAGAGTGGATACCAGCAGTTCAACAATTATATTTTCCCCTTCCGGTGGTACGAAAATTATCAGCATGGATTCTCAATTTTTAACAATTGAATCACATCTCACTCCTGACACCACATGTGAGGAAGGCATGGTATCAACAGTAAGACAGGTACGAGTGACCACAGTTCAAGGGTGTTTATTGAACTTCACCAAGAGTATGATAAACGCCTATCTAATCTTAAATCTAGAGATGGGACCAAGCTACGACCATCAAATAATATTAATACAGTCTTAGTGGAGCCTCGTAAAAAGAAAAAGGGCCTATATTTTAAAAACCGATCGCCAATCCTTACCTCTAAATACAAATAGTGTGGGGTAGAGTTTATGAAAAAGAAAGAAGTATTCACAAAAATGATATGTCAGGATGTTCAGGCCGTTTGCCTCCCTTCCCCACGTTTCCAGCATGGGACAAGGCAGTTCACTCGAGCGCGGCACACTCTCTGGCTTCTTCGGCAGGAGGACACAGTTCACTTACTAGCATCAGGGCCTATTGTGCCCAGGTCTCTTTACTTATCCAAGTCTCTTGATTCAGAGGCTCAAAGTCTCTTGATTCAGAAAAGTTCCTTTCTTCTTACAAGTACTCAACTCAGGTGATTGACTCTTCACCCTGGATCCCACTCAGCTGCGCTCAGATCCCTTTTGTGCAATGATCATTACTTTGGATCCCCCTCTTCTGGGATCAGATCCCCTTTTCCAATGTTCAGAGAATATTCTTTCTCAGGTGATTCACGGTTCACCCTGGATCCCCCTCAGCCGGGCTCAGATTCTTCCTCTTACTCAATTAGACTCCCTCAGCCGGGTTTGGACCAATTTCATTTCACATTAACTGTCGAAGACTTTTGAATGTGCACAGGGTTTAGCTTGACCCATTGCAGGACCACTTCGACTTCACAATTCCTTTACAATTTGCCACCTCTCAGTTGGATACTTAACAGAGACCATCAAATGAGAACCCACGTGGTGCCGGACCACTCTGTTTACAGTATCTATCTTGGTTTCTAAAGTTCAGTCACTTATCTGCTGTTAAATTATATTCATCATGTCACATATGCTTCACACGCTATTTTCTTCAGATCTCTCCTTACAATGTTGCCATTTGCAACTTTGGCTCTAACACAGACCTGTCTGGTATCAGTCTCCCCAACTCATCAGCTCTGCTGACTTTACTAGTGTTGTAGGAGCCAAGGACAGTACCACGGCGGCAAACGCTGTTCCCCGCCTTGGTTATCGACGCAGGAGAGCCCTGCGTACCTCTGACACACAATACAGGTTTCTTTAGCTTTAATTGCAGGTCTTATGTTTCTTAATCCCGAAGGCTCATGAAAGTAACGGTCTTTTTCTGAATAGGTGATGGCCGCTTCCCCAGTTGTAACCCTCTCTGGTCTTGCCGTCTTTCTTCTCATGTTAAACTGTCCCTTGGAACTGATGCTTCCTAGTATGTTTTGCCTTGCTCAGAGTGTGCTTTCGTGCTCCGCCCTTTATCCATGTGGGGAAGTGTGATGGAAGTCAGGTGTGTGTAATGATCAGTAATTGTCTGACTCTGCCTGACCATTGTGTTGGGACATGTCAGGTATACGGCTCGGGTGTTAGTCCTTTTTCTCTCACAGTGAGCTTTCTGTGAGAAGTTGTTTGTGTCGGGAAAGCAGAGTGGGGGATGAGTCCCTAAGTAACCTACCTGGTAGGATGGGGAAAAAGTGTTAAAAGGAAGGGACTACCGTGTCTCACCTTTCGGTGTCCCACTTCCACTCTCTAAAGGCCCCTCATCCAAGTGATCCTCCCTCACTGGTCCACCCCCAGGGACAAGATCCAAAAGCGATGGCTGTGTCCTGGCCACCTGGATGACAGATCCTCAGGGACTAGCGGGTGAGAAAAGTAACCTCTTTTGAAAATATCTTCCTCATATTTTAGGACATACCTCAAAATCTCTACAGAATTAAACAAAACATTAGGCGTTGGCTGGGAAACGTCTTCTAGCTGCTCCACTATTTTAATGTCCTCTGAGTTAATCACTCCAAGTTGCACCACACTGTCAAAACTCCTTAAGAGCGCATTTCATTTAAGGGGGATGTCTCTTCGTAAGGGAGGCTACCTTCAGCTGTAACACTTTCCAGTCTTCCATTCCTGTTAGTTTGCTTTAATGGGGTAAAGCAGCTGCACCCACTGCCGAGCCTTGGCAACTGATGTTTCATTTTCCGTATTAAAAGTTGTCTGGCTTATAACATCTTTTGAAACCGTACCATTTCTTTCCTCAGCCATGGTAAATATACCCCCTATAACTAGTAGAACTTCATCCTCCATTGTGACATTACCCTTTCACTTTCTTTTATCCGTTCTATTCTTTTTACCTCTGCCATTTTATCAGCCTTTTTCAAAGCCTCCTTTATGAGAAAGGACCTGCTATCACTGTGTAATGTACCACCATCTACTTCCGATCTTTCCAACATATCATCCGCTAGATGATCAGCGATACTAACAAACACATCTGTCATGCAACCCTTCCCTCTGGCAGGGTTACGTTTCTTATTTCCTTTTTTACCCTTCTTGGTCTTTCTATTGCACATTTCCACTGTTTGAATAACCTCATAATTCCTTTACCTCGGGACGTGCCATCACAGAGTTAATTACAGATGCCTTTCTCCACTACTTTGGGTCTACCATGCATCACTGCTCGATGAGTTATCTGCCTCTTCTTCTTATATAGGTCACCCGTCTGCTTTGAGGGTACAACTTGAACTAATGGTTCCTTTCTTACCAGTCCACAACTTTCCGCCCCCCCAACGAGGTACAGCATTTAGGGGTTGCCAGAGGTCGCAACTGTGACCTCTGAGGTCTCCCTTGCGACCTCTAAAACAAAACACACAAAAAACATTTTTCTTTTATTTTTTGTAATGCAAGCTCCTGGGCTGTGGCCAGCACCATGTAGCTCTTTACTTCTGGAGTGGCTGGCTTTCTTGTTCAGGCCCCTTAAAAAAATAAGAAAAATAAATAAGAACAGGAGTGCCACAAGTCTAACACTTTCAGCACTGACCCTAAATAAGAAAGAATAGGAATACCAAATAATGTGTTTCTGGAATTCTATACAGTAATTGCTAGACTCATTGAAGGTTTATTTCAGGCACACTTCAGGGGGTGAGTCACTGATTTAGTCTGTTCTTAAACACCTCAACTCAGCCTTTCATCCTTCTGAGGTCGATAAATGAGTACCAACACAGGTTGGGTGATATTGGGTGTAAGTGCTACATAATAACATATCATTATCATTTCGTCTGCTTGCATTCACAGTAATTTGGTAATATGGGCCTATACACACTGATCTTAACAATACATATGGCGATCCATTCTTGTATGAAATGTACATCACATTATAGTGATATTGTAACCATATTTTTCGTAGTGTACAATACTATGAGATCTAATCAATAAAAAAGGAAGGACCTGACACAAACATTCACAAAAAATGTACCCTTATAATCAAAACACAGGTACACTGACACTAACCTTTGTAACAAATATGGCTAGTGCAACATGTAAACTCTGGATGAGTTGTTACATACAGAAAAATTGCATTTTATTCTTATTCTTTTTAAAGCACAAATATCAAAACATGAAAGGTAAAAAAAACATACAAACACCACATTACAGTATACAATAGATAGGAATTACTGTAAATACACAGTTTCGCAAGTGTTCACTACTTGAAAGATCACAGTGGCAAATGAATTGTCACTTAATACACGCTGTGACCGCAACAGCCGGGGATCTATAAAAGAGGCCCCCGCACGTGGGTTGGGTCTCTTGCTTCCTGCTCCCATGAATTTTGCTGCCTGCCTCCAGTTCGTTGCTGCGCCAGTCAGGCTGCTGTTTTGTTCCAGCTCCGTGTTGTGTCGTAGGAGTTCGAGTTGCCAGCGAGGAAGTGGATGCGGTTCCAGTCGGGTAGAAGAGTCGCGGTTAAGGCAAGGAGTGAGAAGGTAAAAGTTAGGGGGAGGGCCCAAGTCTTATATACCGGGAACAAGACGCGCTGCATATGTGCGGCGGCTTAGGGCTACCGACAATGTGTAACTGTTCAGGTGGTTTTGAGCAAGGGAAGGCACATGCCGCACACTGGGGTTTAGATTAATGGAGCGGGTCTCAATGCGTCCTTTCGGGGATGGTGGACCAACATTTTGTACAATGGCAGGGTGCGGTTAGTAGATGGGCCTGATGGGTTTCAGAGCCGTGGGAAATGGGCCCCCGGCTCAGATCCACGGCTGGGCGAGCATCAGGAGAGGGGGTCAGAAAGGGCATTCCAGTTTGGAGGAGGCATATCGCAATGGAGACCGCACAGTCCAGTGGGGGCACAGGCGTCCCACAGGTGAATGCAGGAGGGGGCAAGTTAAACAATCACGAGCATGGTCGGGCTTGTTGCAGCGGTTGAGAGGCGGACGTATTCACACGGCGCTGGGAACGGGTGCAAGTGGGGATTTTAATGCTGCAGGTTTTCGATTAAGGATGATTTCATTACGTAAATAACAGGATCAGAGGATGTGAACTGGTTAGAAATATGGGGCGAGGAAGGAGTTTTGTACGGCAAGATGTTGCAATGATAATTTTATTTTATTCGCTGTTTTCAGTCCTGGTGCTGCATTAGGGGTATTGGTCGCCATGCGGGGCTTGCCGTGGACAGGGATACAGAGCGGGAGTTAGGTTCAAATTGTCGTTTATGACATGACTTTGGGGCGATTGGGTTCAGGCTGGGGTGTGTTGCACACGCGGCCGGCGGCCGGCGGCCTGCGCGGGAACGAGTTGCTGGAGGATACCCATGGCCCAAGGTGGCGGCATGCGGGGTCACAGCGCTGGGATCAGAGCTGTAGTAATTAGGAGGGGTTAGGAAGCAGGAGAGCCGCGGGGGTTGGACAATGGGCACTGTTTGGCAGCGTCGGATCCCGTCCGCGATAGTTAGCAGGGGGTAATGGCAGTAGCTAGCTGTTTTGGTGCGGGCCGGGTTAGAGGGTAGGTGCGGCGGAGTGGGGAAACTGGAGGAAGTGCATGCTGGGCATCGTAGCGAGCTGGGGGGAGCCAGCATTTGTGTCCTGACTTGCCGCGGGCGGAAGGGGGGGTTAGATGCGTTGTAGCCGCGGTAAAGGGTCGTAAGGCATAGAATACAGGCCGTTTAGTGAGGCTCCATAGGATGTGGACATTGGGAAAGTCTCTAAGGTCGGCAACCTCGTGGCTAAGGGTGGTAGCATGGAATTGTTCATGACACAGGCGCCGCTGCAGTTAGGCTGCCACATGATGGGTGGTCGTTGGTGCTCCAGTAATACGAGATCGGTTTTAATTTTGTAACGGCATCAGAAACACGAGATCGGTTTTAATCTGGTAACAGCCCACAACAATAGTCATTAAGAAAGAAGAATGGAATTGTTAGGGGCCAGGGCACGAGGTTAGATACACTTGGGGGTGAGCTAAGGGCAGCACTGTTTTCTCACAGAACGCAGCACCTTGCTGGCAAAACAAAGGGTGAATTGGGCAGCGTTCTCCTGCATTCGAGGATCACGGTGGCATGCCGAATGTCTTTTCGCACTGGACGTATGGTACAGAGCATGTGTCTCTATGGCCAGTGCTGTTGAGTATTGGGGTGGGGCAGGATGCTGGGAAGGGTTATGTCGGGTCACATGACGCGGCAGTGTGTTAATTGGTCTCAATGTTTATAATGGAATATGAGAAAAGGACACAGGGAGGGTGGCAGCACATTTAGTGGGGTAACTAGTTAAGCTGCTGGTGGTTTTGGCCGGACAGACCGGGCGGGTACAGGGGGGCTCGATTGGAGGAGACCTCTAAGTCAGAATGGCCAGAATGCATTTCATGCCGAATTATACAAAATTAAGGCGCAATGGGGGTTCCCTGGGGAGTGGGGGGGGAAAGGCCTGGGAACTTAAACCATGTTCTACCACTACCAATTCCAGCAAATGCACATGAAGGGGATGATTTGAAGGGTTGAGATACCAGCAACCGTCATCCTGGGTATCGAACAAGAAAAAACAGGGGTCAAGTAAAATAAAAATAATTAACAAATAAATAAAAAATAAATAAACATTTAAGTGGGGGGACCCAGCAACAAACGCAATGGGAGTTGACATCAACAGAATTCAGCATATCAAGGTGAATATGCACATTACATGAATTGGCTTTGCATAACCAACCAAAATTGCACAGGAGGACCGGCATTTGCCTCCAAGACCAGCATTACCAAATTGGGACATTGCACCCCAGATGTTCCCCCGCAATACTTACTGGGAATGTTAGTCCCAGATTGCTACGTAGGCATTTGCCTCGGTGTATGCTCAAGGTGGTTAACAATTAAATAATGCCGTTTCCTGGGGCCAACAGGCGGGCACAATTGAGGCAGTGGCTCTAGCGTCGGGTCGACTTAGGGGGTTGGAGCAGCAGGTTAGGATAGAGAAGGCCACTCATTTGCCAGCTTTTGTTATACCCTGAACGGAGGGTCGGGGTGGCACATACAGGCCACAATCAGCAACAAGTGATAGCGCGGGACACCGATGTGTGTGAACAGAGGCGCAAAGTTTCTTTTGTTCAGAGGAGGGGGCACCATGCGGCATGGGCCGTTTAGGAAATAGGTGACATCGTGGTATACAGTGCTAATGCACACCACCTAATCAGACTCATGTTTGGCACATTGGGAAATGAGGGGGCAGTTCGCAAAGGTGTTACGCTCACCTGGTTCCCACAGTGGTGTCGATCGGACCCGGACAGCTGCGGTCTCCACCAACGTGATGCGTAGTGAAGAGATGACAGTCTGGACTGGCCCGCCTAATCTTGTCTGCTGGACTCGTAGAAGTATTCTCCTGCAAGTGGAGAAAGGGATTTAGCCACCCGTGGACTTTAGTGATGGCCCCCCCAACTGTTCTCGTTCTCCCCACTAATCACCTCCGATATCCCCTCTTGGTAACCTCACCTTATGTTTTTAAATGATGAGCTCTCCATCCTGCATGGCATGCAGGGGCGCGTAGGTACCAGTTACTTAACTGGTTTGAAGGTACTGGAGGAGTTCCGGAGGAATATTGACTCCAGTGTCTATAAAGTTCAAAGAGTTCAATATGTCCGATGTTCACTCTTGTTCCATTACCCCGTTAGGTTGTAGCTGGGTCCAAAAGAATATTGCCTGGAGGCAGCTGATGGCGTTCAGGTAAGAGTCTGTATTACCAAACACTGTCCGGTAAAAGTTGCATGAGTTTAACTTGCTGTTTTCTCTCCCTTTATAGGTGCGGCATAGAAAGATGCGGCGAATTAAAGGATAATACCTCCGGTGGTAAAGCAGGTAAGCCTATGGTGGCAAAGAGATTGTCTTTGTCGGTTTTCTTGGCTCACCTTGTTATTCCTTTTGTTTTCCCCCCAGGTGCTGGGTTTCGACGAAGAAAATGATGGAGGCAGCGCCGAGTTGAAAAGATGCGGTGGACTGGTGAGTATAACGCGGTGCTGCTGCTGGCGAAGCGATGCGTGCTGAAATAATGTCCTTTCCAGGCTCTGAGATGTGCTGGGTCCGGAATCAGGTAAGGAATCAAATAATGTCCGTGATCTAACCTCTTCTCCTTTCTTTTCCTTTTGTCTAGGAGCTCCGGATTCAAGGCGGGCGTGGCAGAAGACTGGATGCTGACTTGCAGACACGGTGAGCGTTACGCTGCTGGATGCAGAATAACACGAAGCATGAGCTGCTGTTCGGGCGTGGTTTAAATAGCCTGCAAAGTAGTCCCAGGTAAGAAGTTCCCCAGAACCACACCTGAGTAAAAAATAGTCCCTGTAATAAAATAGTCCCATCCAGGCCTCACGTTGGTTTGGACTCATTTGCAGCATGGTCTGCATAAGGTAAGTAAAGTCTATGAGCCTGGCGCCTATGGCGCCAGCACTGATTTCTATGATGAGCCTGGCGCCTAAGGCGGGGCTGTTGGGGTTTTAATGAGTATCTGGATGCCTGCTCCCGGGGCTGATGGACTCGATCCGGATGCCCGGGGGTAGGCATCATGACAGCACTCCCCCCCAAGGCCCCTCCAAAAGTTGTTCTTCCCCTTGGCCCTGGCTTGTCTGGGAAGTCCCGATGGAATTTTTCCACCAATCGAGGAGCATGAACGTGGTCACTAGGTTCCCATGACCTTTCTTGTGGTCCGTAACCCTTCCAGTCGATCAAATAAAAAACTCTTGATTTAACCATTTTAGAGTCCAGGATGTTTTTTACCTCGAATTCAGGTTCTCCATCTATTAGGATGGGGTCAGGTGGTTTGGTTAATCTTGTCCCGGGTTGAACTGGTTTTAGAAGTGAAACATGAAAGACAGGATGAATCCGCATATTAGAGGGTAATTCTGATTTGACGGCCCCCGGGTTGATAATGGCCTTAATGGTGTAAGGTCCCAAATATCTAGGATTAAAAGTCCAAGTTCCTTTCAGAGGTATATGTCTTGTAGCCAGCCAAACTTGGTCTCCGATTCGATATGGTGGGGTCTCACTTCTATGTTGATCAGCATTTTTCTTGTATTTCTCTTTTGCTTGTTTCAAATGTTTTGTTGCCTCTTTAAAAGCTTGTGTAATAGTAGAATGCAGATGAGTTACTGCCGGCATTTCTAAATGCTGGGGCGAATTGACTTCTGAGGTTCGAGGATGATGTCCATATATGGTATAAAAGGGGCTTTGTCCGGTTCCTGAATGTACAGAGTTATTGTATGCATATTCAGAAATCCATAAAATGTCCTTCCAATTACTTTCGGTTTGGTGGAGCATACAACGTAGGTATTGTTCAAGAGTCTGGTTGGTTCTCTCCGTCTGACCATCGGTTTGGGATGGTGACTGGTTGATAACCTTAAGTCGATTTGTGCCAAATGACAACACTTCTGCCAAAATTGCGAAATGAACTGACTACCTCGGTCAGAGATCAATACGGAAGGAAATCCATGTATTCGAACAATATTTTCAAGAAATTCCTTGGCCAAGATTAAAGGTAATCCTTTTAAAGGAATAAAGTGGGCCATCTTGGAAAAAAGATCCACAATAACTAGAATGGTGTTGAATCCATTACATGGCGGTAGATCTGTAATAAAGTCTAAAGACAAAGTGTGCCATGGTGTGGGTGGAATATCTAAAGGTTGTAAAAGACCAGCTGGTTTCTTCTTTTGACTTTTGTTCTGGGCGCAGATGCCACAAGATATTACAAATGACTTTACATCTTTTCGCCAGGTGGGCCACCAGAATTGTCTTTTAATTTTAGCTTCAGTTTTTGCAATACCTGGGTGCCCTTCCATCACAGCTTCATGGTAATTGGAGATGACTTGTTCTAGTAGTTCCTTGTGTGATAGAAATAGACGCCCTTGATAGCAAGGTAGGTCATTGACAACTGAATAATCTGGGCCCTTTTTAACCCAGTCCTGCAGGACTGCTGAATCGAAAAGTTGTTGGATCTTTACTTGAATATCCTCTAGTGTCTGTAGAGTGGTTATGCCAAGAATTCTTTGTTCAGGAATTATAGGCACCGGTTCCGGGTTCGAGTATGCTTCTCCCATCCCAATTCGGGATAAAGCGTCTGCCTTACCATTCTTACAACCTGGTCGATAAGTGATCACGAAATCGAATTCGGCAAGGAATAAGGCCCATCGAAGTTGACGCGATGATTGAGCCTTGGCTGTTTTTAAATACTGCAAGTTCCTGTTATCGGTGATTACAGTAATGGTATGCCTGGCACCGAGAAGATAATTCCGCCAAGCCTTGAAGGTGGATTTGATGGTTAACAACTCTTTATCGGTAACCGCATAGTTTAATTTGGGGGCCGAGAATTTTCTGGACCAGTTTCTGGATCCTTCTAGAACAGGACAGCCCCCTTGGCTAAACTGGATGCATCGGTTTCAACTATGTATGGGAGCTCAGGGCGTGGATGCTTTCAGACAGGTGCCGACGTGAATTTCAATTTCAGTTCTTGGAAGGCTTTTTCAGCCTCTTCGGTCCACAAGAAGCGTTTGTTTTTTCGCAAAAGTGCTGTGATGGGGTGTACAACATATGAGAAGTCAGGAATAAATCTGCGGTAGAAATGAGCAAATCCAAGCATGCTTTGCACCCCTTTAACTGAACTGGGTGATGGCCACTTGAGAATTGCGTCCACCTTTCGAGAGTCCATTCGGACTCCTTTTGGAGTCAGGATAAATCCAAGGAATTCAACTTCTGTAGCATGAAAAACACATTTTTCCAATTTTGCATATAACTTTTGGTGGCGTAGTTTCCCAAGGACTGCACGAACGTGCTTAACATGGTCTGATTCTGAGGAGGAGTACACTAGAATATGGTCTATGTACACGACAACACAGACGTCAATGAGTTCACGAAGGACATCGTTCATAAAATACTGGAAGGCTGCTGGTGCATTGCACAACCCGAAGGGCATCACCTGATATTCGAATAATCCGTACTTGGTGCGAAAAGCGGTCTTCCATTCGTCGCCCTTCTTTACACGTACCAGATGATATGCCCCTCGGAGATCTAATTTAGTGTAGATGCAAGCATCCTTTACTTGCTCTAGTAGTTCGGGGATCAGAGGCAATGGATATCAGTTCTTCACCGTGATCTGGTTTAATGCGCGGTAGTCTATGCACGTTCTGAGGTCACCTTCCTTTTTGGGCACGAAGAATAAAGCTGAAGATGCGGGGGACTTAGATGGACGAATGAAGCCATTAGCAAGGTATTGGTCCAAGTATTGTAGTAGGTGGCGGTTTTCGGGTTCCGTAAGGGCGTAGATCCTACTGCATGGAGGTTGTGCACCGGGTATGAGGTTGATTTGACAATCGTATGATCTATGAGGTGGTAAGATGTTTGCCTGTTATTTTTGGAAAACATCCTGGAATTCTTGATATTCCTGAGGTAACTGCATGACTGGATTAGCGACTGTGGCCAGGCTTTTGTTCAAGGTTTTTTCCGGGTAACAGGTGTGTGCACACTCCGGGGAGGTTACTCTCTTCTCTCGCCAATCAATACAAGGATTATGTGTTTCCAACCAAGGTATACCCAGTATTATTTGGAACTGCGGGGCTTTGATTAAGTCAAACACAATAGTCTCTCGATGTCCATCTTGACCCAACAGTGTCATCTCTGTGGTGGAATGAGTTACAGGCCCAGAGGCAATTTCAGTTCCATCGACTGTGGTGATAACATCCAAAGTGGTCTTTTTGCAGAGAGGTAGATTCATCATAGAAGCCAATTCGTGGTCCACATAGTTTCCTACGGCCTCGCTATCAATGTATGCCCTAACTTCGTGCATACGTGATGGCTGTCTTGGATCAATAAGGACCATTGGTATGATTAGGTGCGAGGTCTGAGTGTCCTTCTTTACGCTCGGCAAGCGGACCTCTATGCTTGTCGGGCATGGTCATTTCCCGAATCAGGCTCTGTTTGATTTCTATCAGCAACTCCGACTACTTTCTTGGATGGTTTTATAGGGAAATCCAGTAGAAAATGTCCTGAGGGTCCACAGTACAGACACAACTGCATCTGTCGTCTCCTTTCTCTTTCTTTTTGAGTTAAGGGTCCCTTAACCACCTCGATCTGCATTGGTTCTGATGCATCTGTTCCTTTGGGAGTAACATTGGGTTTAACCAATACCCGATTCTCGAACTTAGCTCGATCAGCTTTTCTATTCTGAAGTCGGTAGTCTAGCTGGACCACTAAGTCTATATATTCTGCGCAATCCTGTGGTCGGTTCACAACTTGGACCAAAACATCTGTGAGTTCACCCCGAAGTCCACGATGAAATAATGTAAATCGCTTTACCTCTGGCCATCCGGTTTCAACCACCAACCTATTGAAGGTTGCGATATAAGTTAGCAGGTCCTGGTTTCCTTGTCGTAGGGATAGAAGTTTGTTATCCAGGGCCTGTCCCTGTGAATGTCTGGCGAATAGTCTTTCCATGCTCAATTGAAAACCCTGAAAATCCCGAAGAAGAGGGTCATCCTGGTTGACTAATGGAATTGACCAATCCGCTGCGCTGCCACTAAGGTATGACAGTACAAAGGCTACTTTGGCTTGGTCATTTGGAAAAGCTCCTGGTCTGCATAAAA
Source organism: Ambystoma mexicanum (assembly GCF_040938575.1). Taxonomy (NCBI): domain Eukaryota; kingdom Metazoa; phylum Chordata; class Amphibia; order Caudata; family Ambystomatidae; genus Ambystoma; species Ambystoma mexicanum. The sequence goes on along the minus strand of NC_090934.1, from coordinate 606,950,055 downwards.
AGTGCAAGCGGCATTGGTTCATGAACACCGGCATGAATTTCGGGTCCCCAGCAAAGCGTTTGGGTGGAGCTAAAGGAATGCTCCCTGGTAGAAACACTTGCACAGGGCTGCTCTATGAAACGGGGATTGAATTCCCCCCAAGTCCAGGTAGTGGTGTTTGCCCGGCTTGGTTTTGCAGCAGTTGTCTGGCAAGATCATCAATGCGCTCCTTTGACACAATCAGTTCTCTCCTGAGGGCATTAGTTTCTTGGCGCGCGGAGTGCACTTCTGCCCTAAGTTCTCCTAACAATTGGGCTAGTTGGTCGGTTTCTGAGGGCTCCATTACGCCCGTGTGGGGATTTGTAGATAGGCTTCGTGTTCTGTTACGCTCACCTGGTTCCCACAGGGACGTCGATCGGACCCGGACAGCTGCGGTCTCCACCAACGTGATGCGTAGTGAAGAGATGATAGTCTGGGCTGGCCCACCTAATCTTGTCTGCTGGACTCGTAGAAGTATTCTCCTGCAAGTGGAGAAATGAATTTAGCCACCCGTGGACTTTAGTGATGGCCCCCCCAACTGTTCTCGTTCTCCCCACTAATCACCTCCGATATCCCCGCTTGGTAACCTCACCTTATGTTTTTAAATGATGAGCTCTCCATACTGCATGGCATGCAGGGGCACCTAGATACCAGTTACTTCACTGGTTTGAAGGTATTGGAGAAGTTCCGGAGGAATATTGACTCCAGTGTCTATAAAGTTCAAAGAGTTCAATATGTCCGATTTTCACTCTTGTTCCATTCCCTCGTTAGGTTGCAGCTGGATCCAAAAGAATATTGCCCGGAGGCAGCTGATGCCGTTCAGGTAAGAGTCTGTACTACCAAACACTGTCCGGTAAAAGTTGCATGAGTTTACCTAGCTGTTTTCTCTCCCTTTATAGGTGCGGCATAGAAAGATGCGGTGAATTAAAGGATAATACCTCCGGTGGTAAAGCAGGGAAGCCTATGGTGGCAAAGAGATTGTCTTTGTCGGTTTTCTTGGCTCACCTTGTTATTCCTTTTGATTTCCCCCCAGGTGCTGGGTTTCGACGAAGAAAATGATGGAGGCAGCGCCGAGTTGAAAGATGCGGTGGACTGTTGAGTATAACGTGGCACTGCTGCTGGCAAAGCGATGCGTACTGAAATAATGTCCTTTCCAGGCTGGGTGATGTGCTGGGTCCGGAATCAGGTAAGGAATCAAATAATGTCCGTGATCTAACCTCTTCTCCTTTCTTTTGCTTTTGTCTAGGAGCTCCGGATTCGAGGCGGGCGTGGCAGAAGTCTGGATGCTGATTTGCAGATACGGTGAGCATTACGCTGCTGGATTCAGAATAACGCAAAGCATGAGCTGCTGTTCGGGCGTGGTTTAAATAGCCTGCAAAGTAGTCCCAGGTAAGAAGTTCCCCAGAACCACACCCGAGTAAAAAATAGTCCCTGTAATAAAATAGTCCCATCCAGGCCTCACGTTGGCTTGGACTCATTTGCAGCATGGTCTGCATAAGGTAAGTAAAGTCTATGAGAGTGGCGCCTGTGGCGCCAGGATGGATTTCTATGATGAGCCTGGTGCCTAAGGCGCCAGGACTGAATCCAAACAGCCCCCAGCCGGGGCTGTTGGGGTTTTAATGAGTATCTGGATGCCTGCTCCCGGGGCTGATGGACTTGATCCGGATGCCCGGGGGTAGGCATCATGACAAAAGGTTTTACACGTAATGTCACAATCATTTTACTTGGCCATATCATGTTGTTTGGAAAGGAGATGGGGGGGGGGTAACTGCGGGTTGCATCAGCAGGCTCGGTTGGGTAGGGCACAAACCAAAGATGGGATGGTAGGGGCGGTTAAGGTTACATTGGGGGTGAATTGGGAACCAGGAGCAAGCTTGTGATCTAAGTGACTGAAGCCACGGCGCAGGGAAATCGTGGCAAGGTCACGATCTTCGACATTAGGTGCAGCCAGGGACGACAGGAAGGGGGGCGACTGCGAGAAAGGACCGGGGTAGGGCTGTCTGGCATGGCCAAGGAGGAACAAGGTTGATGGGGGAGAAGGCTAACGAGAACAGACAAGCAAGGTGACCGTCACACGTGCTATCCATGGGGGTGGGGGAGCAGACAAGCCCTGTATTCAGCAGGGGCTATGCACATTGGGGATTAGGGGGAATAGGGTGACCCACGGGTACAGGACAGGCCGCTCTGAGAGGGAGAGGGGGGCCGTTAGGGATTGGTTGCTGGCGTATCGTGTTGTTCGCAATATGGCCGCTGGGCCCATGTCACCAGGCATATTCTGAGAGTTATGGTTAGTTCGCGCCTTTACACAAGTTGGTGACATGCTGCTGAAATACTTAAGGTACAGGCGGGATAAGGGGGTGCAACGCTTGTATTGGGAAGACATGAGGTTAGAAGCAGTTTACGCGGCAGGCAAAGGGCCACAACAGTAGCCCAGGCAAACGCATTGAAGGTCTCGGCAGCAGGTGCAATTATAGCAGGCAAATTGGACTGCTGCAAGGTTGGAACTGTAAGGTTCATTTATATAGCGGCCGTGTTTCATAGCTCAGCTGGGCAGGGAGGGAACGTGACATGATAGTTTGTTTATATAGCGCACATACACAATGTGGTCCAAGTGCTTAGAACATGAGAGAACCAGTGTCAGCCTTAGATTCTGGAGTAAGGGGGAGTTGGAAGCAGATAGTGGGAACTTTAATGGAGGCACTGCTAATAAGTGTCATGTCTGGCCAAAGGACCAATGCTAGGACGAGGGCTAGCATGGAAGGATCATGGTAGGGCGAACCAGTCGCACAAGGACGCTCGTCACAAATCACAGGATAAGGCAAAACGACACGGAGCAACACAGGCGCAATCCGTGGGCCTGACCACAGAAACCCCAGGGTTTCTAGAACGACGTTAGCGCTCCAAACAGATAGGGCAGCAAGCAGGTTTACTACATTAGGCAACGCCCAAACCAGATTGGGCTGGGCAAGCTATGGTTATGTTAGGGTGCGCAGGCTGGATCCCCCTCTCCCTCTTGTAGGGGAGGAGTGCTCTGGCTCGTGTAACAAGGTGGGGCAAAGGGGGGTTCAGGGAAGGGGCTGGAAACCGCAGAGTGGCAGCGTGCAGGAAGGGACAGTGGTTGAGGGTTAGAGCGAACACATGAGGGAGGAGCATAATAGAAGCGCTGGCTTCCCATGCACGGGAAATTAGCAAACCCAGCAGAGGGGCCAAACAGGGATGGGGAATGGAGGGCAGTTGCATGGCACGGTGTTGAGTTTGCGGCAACGGGGAGGCAAACCAACGTGCTGAGAAAATATAAAACACGGCAATGGTTTATACACAAATAGATAGTGCAGGCATGGTGCAAGTGGAAGTGGGGGCACTATGTAATGCTTTGTTTGCTTGCTGGGATAGGGAAGTACGGGGTGCGGTCAAGAAATAATGGCTATGGGGAAATTAGATACATCGTGTTTGGCTGGGAATATTCTACAACACCGCTTGTCGGAGATGGTTGCCTTGGGTCTGCAAAGTGAGTGTTAGAAAAGGGGCAACTTACCGCTCGCAAGCCTCGCGGCTGCTGGCAACCAGCTTAAGGGGCTATGCTTCAGGTGGGGCTTATGTACTGATTGCTCCACCCCCCCCCCCGCCCACAGGTTTAGCGGGGGAAGCAGTTCACTCGCAATTGCCCCGGGCTTTAGAAGTGGGATGGCCAATAGCGCAGGTTAAGCTATGGGGAAGGTAGGGTGCGCAAGCCGGATCCCCCTCTCTCTCTTGCAGGAGAGGGGTGCTCTGGCGGGCGTGTGAAGGACGGGCAAAGGGAGGGGGGCACCAGGAGGGGCAGATTACGCGCACAGTGACAAGGTTTTGAAAGGAAAGGGGAGTGGGCGACGGTAGAGCGCACACGGGTGGGGGGGTGGAAGAATTTGGCAGGACCCCCCAACTTACTGAAAGGATAACACAAAGGTAAATAGTTAATTAAATCAATCAATTAAATCAATAGTCACTAAGCCATTGCTTAGCCAGAGGCAACAACAGAAGTATCCAAACGCTTACAATGAGGGCCCACATGGAAAGGGGGGGGCAAATGTTTCTCTTCCTGGGGCTAATATAAGATCACCACCACCCCCCCACCCCTCGCCTCCCTCCCCCAAACTGCGGTCTTACATACCGAGAGGGTCAAGCTCTCGCCCCCCACACTGGGAAGGATTACAGAAGGGAGCCTGGCCTCCCGGTAGGTCAGGGTAAAGGGGATGAGGTCAATTAAAAATGAAATGGAAGCAAACTAAGTGTACGTTGGTGAGTAATTACACCCAGTTGACTGGACCTGGGGCCCATGTGGAAGGTTAGGCAGGGGATAATAGATGCAATATTGGTAAAGGTATAGGTTTAAAAACATAAAAAGTACGAAAGTGCTTAACAAGCGAGGGCCCTCCTGGAAGGGTTCACATTGGGCGGGCAGGGCCCAACACGCCCCCCCCACCTGTCGGAGGGGGGCCTCCTAAAAAGGAACGGCACGGTCAAGGGAAGACCTTTTTCCGACATGCCACTGTAGGAACAGCTGGCCCTCCTGCAAGGGAGTACGAACGAGTGGAGCAGCAACCTACAAGGAACGCCGTCTCGCACGGGGTACGGTCAGTCGGGGACGGCGATCCCTAACGAATCATCATGCCACCGGTGGAGTCCGGAGGGCCAGCGTGCCTGTTGCGAATGGAATGAATGAGGGTAGAGGAACCGAGTTCGAGGTATAGCAGGGTGTCCACAACGCACTAGGCGACCAGGTGCCTGAGGGGGAACTCACTGCCGCCGGTTGCCCGCAGTGAGTCGTGGCAGAGGCACTGGTCGCAGTGATGGGTTTCGGACAGACAAGCCCAGCGGATGTTACATGGTGTTCCTGTTAGAAAGTACTGGCGGATACCACAAGGGGAACTGCACAGCCATCAGTTTATTATGAATGGCACCCAGGAGTATTAGACTCAGGGGAGGCCCATGTTAAAGGGGAGGGTTGGGGGGCTTGGAAGACCTTCCAACTCCAAAAGTGGGTGGGGGAAATGGGAGGTGCATCGTTGGAAACAAAAATGGAGAGCAACAATGAAGTCAGCAAGGGCAGGGGAATGAAAGATTGTCAGCAAACGGAGCTCGGCCAAGTAGGTTGGAAACTGGGGGGGAAGGAGTCCGTGTGGGATTAGGGGTTGGTGATGGGGGGTGTTAAGAGAAGTGGGGCATTTGCAATTGTCAGCTATAGGAGATGGGTAGAAACACTTGGGAGAGGGGTCCTTAGAATGCGGTGGTAGGGGCCAAGAGGAGCAGGGGTATAGTTGGGAGGACCCCTCTTTAGCGAAAGGCAGGGGAAGAGGATGGGGATAAGAAGGTTGCTGGGCTCTGGGGGGAAGGTAGCGCTGGATGGGGCTCTTGGGAACAGGAGGGTGCGATGGGGTAAGAGGGGCCGGAGGGGATGGGACAACTAAGCTAGGCGGGGGGAGCTAGGGCAGCCCGGGGTCTCGGCGGAAGGGGGGGATCCCTGGCATGACGGGCTAAGGGAAGCCCCTTTTGGGGGAGAGAAACAATTAACAAGGATTAATAAGCCAACCAGGGGAAAGGGGAAGTGAGAATCCAGGGGTAAAGGGAAGCAAGAGGGGGGGAAAAAGGAGACCTGAACGCATCCTTAAAAAAGGAGCCAAAGCGGAAAATGGAGAATAAAAAGAAAGTAATACATGGAAAGAAAATGCACGTAAATAGAGATGGGAAAAGAAAATGAAAAGAAAAATTGCAAAAGAAAGAAATGGCCAAAGGGTAGAGAGGGACTGTTAGGGAGGGGCTGGGTGGGCGCCTGCAACGGGTCCCCCAAGGACCCGGAGGGGCGTGGGGGTTGCAAAGTTGCATTGCTCTCAGCGCAGAATCCTGAGTATAAAACGGAACACCTGTAAGCTAACTCCTGACTTTATATATTTAATAAAGTTTGCTGTGGCAATTTTTCTCCCACTCAGTCAACTGGTCATGCCTCTCATTTGTTGCAGAGGGTTGGGGGGGGGCGGCTCCAAGGGAGGAGGGTAGCGGGTAGGGAAGAAGGATAAGGGGGGGATTGTGTATGCAGCGTATGTATGAAGACGTGCCCCCACTGAGACGGTCGGCGCTAAGTATTATGCATATCTAATTTATCAATTGTAATCACCTGAGAGTTACCACTGGCTGACAACGTGGCTCTCTCATTGCGTGACATACCACTCACGGTTCACTGTGATTTTACCAAAGACCTTTTTGCTGAAAAAAATCCAGTGAAAAAAATCACTGATTTTAAAAAAATTATTTGGGTCCACCAAGTGCCCCGTTTGCCTATGTTTTCAACCCCCTCTGCACCCGTTTTAACCCCTTAGCCCCCACCCCATATATCTTTTTGTAAATCAGTGTTTTTTGATGTATTTGTTTCAGTTAAAAAATACATCCAGAGGGGAAAAAGGAAAATCCCTGGATACCATCAGCCACATTTCTTAATTTTTTTCCCCCTCGATACATCCAACCTATTAACTGCCAGTTCAGCTAGACCATTTTCTCGGGAGCCAATCAGCCAAGTTGTTACAGCCCTTAAATTGGAGTCACAATTAGCAGCACGACATGCATGGTGTCCAGGCTAAGGGAAGTGCAGACTTGTTCAATAAACTTAGAACCCAAGCAACCATGTGATGTGAGGCTGATTTCTCTGATGACAGATCAGATTCAGTCACATCTATGGAGCCCGCTAGCCCCTCTTTTTAGAGAAAAAACGAGTGGTCCTAGAAGTTTGTAATCTGCTATTTACAGTCAAAACTACTCTTTTCGTTTTTGGGGACACGATAGCGGGTGACTCAATTTATAAACACTGCAATGTGTTCGACCGGCTTCGTTCACGCCGGTCTCTATTACAGAACCTTTCGCAACTGATTCAGGTGTAGCCACCGTGGGCACTCGTCCTCCCTAAAACGTGAATGAGATGTACTGTGCGTGCTACATGCGTAATGCGCGCGTCGCTGTCGCGCAGCTTGCACACAGCTTTAACGCGTCTTCCAGTGTTTTATGCCTGGAAGCTGAAAGGGCCCAGCCCTGCAGCCACCACTAGGCATGCTGGGAAATGTAGTCCGCAAACGGCATGTGAAGCACAGTTGCTCTCTCCTCCAACTCGCACAGAAACAAAACAGTATGCCGCTGTGAGTCAGTCTGGCTTCTAACATTGCATACTGGGACTTGTAGGCCAATACCTACAATGGGAAAAACAAAAATACAAGTTGCACCATGCAATGGGAAAAAATAGGACTGGATTAAGGTGTTTCAGCAACTATGCATTTTTTAGACAATTTACGTATTTCTAGACGGTGACCAACCAGGTGCAAACTAGTCTTTGTCCAGCAACTAATGTGTGGAATGTAAGGTTGGCCAGAGCAATGCTAGTGGTTATGATTCATTGCAAAATCTTCGATTTTGGTGGAAAGCAATCTGTCAATAAAAAAGCAATTCCTGGCCAGTGTATCACCCAGGGGCACGTGACTGTGGTGTCACTTCCCATGAGATCACCTGAGTTCACGTTTGTGGCAAGTTCGCTCTGCACATTTCAAATCTGGTACTTCTCAATGGGGTGGGAATTTTTGGATTTCCAAAAGACCTCTGTTAGCAAGACTATGCATTGTATTCGAGGTAGGTCCAGGTAAGACTGCTGATGCGAGATTATTCATAGAAAGGAATGCCAGGCCCGCTTCAGGCATGCGCTCGCACCTGCCCCATTGCCTCTGCAAAATAGCACCCTTGCTGGATGACGCTACGCGAGCTGATCCTGCTTTTTAAAAATGCGCTGTGCTGCGCATTCCTGCAACAATTATGCACCTGTTTTGCATCTGATGCACTTCATGGTTCCTTTGTCGTAAATCCCCATGCACTATTCATTGTGTGCCACAAGAGGGCACTGGCGCACTGCCAAGACATTTATTGGTAAATTCCCTGAGCACCTGTGAAAAAGGTATATAACACATGTTTCTACCAGGAATGAAGACAGGCACCTGCTTTGGTTTAAACAAACGTTTTAAGCTTAATTAAAAACATCAAAAATCCGCTAGAAATCATGCTTTGTCTATAACAGAAGGAGGGCGGCCGCTAGCTTGTCATGATTTGGGTAATGGCGTACGTTTCTTTTCATTGCAGCCTGGAACAACAATAGAAATAATTAGAATGGCATGTAATGATTACATTACATTGTAATCCTTCCCCACTTCAAACTCAAACGAATGCAAACGAATTTGGCAGATTATCCAACGGGCAGGATGGGGAGGGGGTGGGGGGTGGCGGGAGAGATGGCTGTGGTGAGGGTAGAGGTGGCCACGTGTAAGGTAGATCGCTACGAGGTTCACCAGTCCAACTTCCACTTTGCACAGTTAAGTAGCAGAAAGCTTAGAAGGGCACTCCACATACAGTGCTGGAACGCAGGGGAGTTGCTAGGTCTGGAAAAGACCCGGGGCTAAGCTGATGTCGGAACTGTCGGGACTGGGGACTAGCTAGTCTTTTGGCTGTAGCTCCTGAGATTCCATCCGGGGCTACAACCAAAAGATCAGGGGCTACAGCCCACTTAGCCCCCCCTAGCAACGCCCCTGGCTGGAAAGCCCGCCCAATACTATCAAACTTCTCCAGTGGCAGTGGGTAATTTTGAGAGGAGTTATTGGAGTGCCAAGAGACCATGCAGTTTGTGGAGTGAACAGATTAAGACTGGGTGTCTCGATCTGGGGGCAGTCTGAGACTCACACACACCCTGGTTGGTAATCCCTAGTCAGTGACATTTCCAGGCTATATGGTGCCCAGGGTCAACAACAAAAATGTGCCCTGCACGGGTGCGGCTCACGCCCATACCGCAATCTCTACCCTGCTGCGCAACCACATACCCAGCTTCATGCCCAACACTAGTGTTCTAGGCTGCAGGCGACGCCACTGCCTGTAGGCACAAACATAGCACGTGGAGCTTCCACAGGCAAAGCCCCAAAGACCTGTGGGTTGGGGGTGGCAAAAGCAACTGTGGGTGCAGACTCCCCACTCAGTCTCCCAGGTCGACCTGCATACACCCGCACACCAAACTCTCCAGGCCATCATTTCCTTCTCGGTTCACTGCACGCACCCAGCCACCAGACTATGCAGTGTATCATTCGCCTCACTGTTCACTGCACACACACACACACACACACACCAAACTCTGCAGTTTATCATTAACTCACGCTGTCCACTGCACACACTCACCCACGACACTATGCAGTGCATCATTGCCCCCAATGTTCACTGCACACACCCACACACTAAACTCTGCAGTGTACCTTTCACCTCACTGTTCATTGCCCACACCCAGCCACCAAACTCTGCAGTGTATCATTCCCCTCTCTGTTCACTGCACACACCCACACAGCAAACTCTGCAGTGTACCATTCCCTTCACTGTTCACTGCACACACCCACACACCAAACTATGCAGTGCATCATTCCCCTCACGGGCAACTGCACACATTCACCCACCAAACTATGCAGTGTATCATTCCCCCTTAATATACACTACACACTCCCACACACCAAACTCTGCAGGGGATCATTCCTCTCACTATTCACTGAACACACACACACACACACACTAAACTTGGCAGTGCATCATTCCCCTCACTGTTCACTGCACACACTCACCTACCAAACTGTGGAGTACATCATTTCCCTCAGTGTGCACTGCACACACTCTCACATCAAACTCTGTAGTGCAAAGGTCCACTCACTGTTCACTGCGCACACCCGCACACCAAACTCTACAGTGTATTATTCCCCTCACTGTTCATTGTGAAAGGACAAGGTCACAAAAGTAAAGATGCCCCACAAATGAGCCACCCATCACACACCATCCTCACACACCCTGATGCCAGTTCTCTCAACTGTCTCTCCCAGTTTCCCTCTCACATGGGCTCTCATTTTCTCATTTGCATCCTTGGCTTTTCCCAGTATCCCTTACACCTCCACCGCCTCTGTCCTTGTCTCACCTCTATCTCCCAGCATGCCCCTTATTCTTTCACCACTCGGTGCACCTTTCTCTTGGATCTATCCCATTTGTTCTCAGCTTTGCCTTTGCCCTACGCCCCTCGTTATCTCTCTCAGACTACCCCCTCTCGTCTCACTTCTATCTCTCGCCACAACCTCAACCTGTGCTTCTCTCAACTTTTCTCTCTCCTAGTTGCCCTCGGGCTCCATCCCACTCATTGTTAAGACTCCCCTTTTCAATTGCAGGCCTCCAACTGTCCGTTTCTCACTCACCTCCTTTTGTCTTCTCATGTTGTCACCATATTCTTTCTCAGTTTTCCTCACACCTCTATCAACCCCTTTTCCTCTCTGCTCTGTCAAGTTCATGATTCTTTCCCCACCTGCCATTCAGTCTCGGGAGGATAGCTCAGGGGCAACGTGCTTGCCTTGGAAACAAGACGACACGGAGCAAGCAGGTTCGATCTCCTGGTCTGCGCTTAGAAACCTCTGGGTATTAAGAGCGTTATAAATATCATTTCATTTCCTCTTTACTGTATGTGTCTCAACTCTTCTTGATTTGTCCTTCTTCCATTTCATCTTTCAACCCATCGCTCATTCCATATCTATTGTTTTCTTCTAGGCCACCCTTTTGACGGTTCCTACTCGACTTGCTGTACATATGTCTTTCCCTTCATCTCCCCCTCTTTCATTGTCTAGTGTCTGCTCGTTCCTGGGTCACCTCTATTGCACTGTATTCTGCTAATTTCCTCTCCCTCGTTCACTCTTATTGTGTCTTTATTCCAGTCGCACTTCCTTTTGTTTCCCACTTTCCTTTGCTATTATCCTTGGCTGCTTCCTTCCTCTTTGTCTTTTTTCTTTTCACGGCATTTCTTTCTTCATTTTTCCAGTTTCTTTTTTTAATTCCTGCATTCGTTTTCATTTCTTGATGTTTTCCCCTTTCATTCCTTTCTTTCCTGTTTTCATTTTCCTTGCCATTCATAATCTATGCACTAACCTCATCCTAGCTTTCTTGCCCTCTTTCCCACACTAAGCATCTCCTGCACTTCAACCACCCATTCCCCCAACGGCCCTTTTACTCTGCCTTTGTCTTAAGTGTTATTATTTTTTTTGCTTTCATTGTCTGGCTATCAAAAGCCTCCCCCCCTCTTCAACTCTCAGGTCTGTCTTATCCGTGTGGGTGGGGTGTGCCGGTGGGGGATTGATAGTCACACCTTGCCAAAACCCACAAGGTCCCATTGAAATTGAGGCCATTTTTGCTGACAAAGATGTGTCAGCCTGTAAGATAGTTGATGAGTCCATGAAGAGCAATGGCTATGCTTCCTGTGTTTGGGAGGGGGAGGTGAGTGGACGTTGCAAGGCACAGCAGACTTCTCCTCCTGTCCGGTGTCAATGTTGGCTGAGTAGTCCTTCTCTAGCTTTCCCTGATGATGGGGCACCCCCCCTTCACACTCTAAGCCCCGGGCAGCAGCCCACTTCTCCCACCGCAACAAACAGCACTGTCCCTAGCCCATTGGCTGTGTTGCCACGTCTTGGCCACAGATTTGCAACATATGTAAAACGCACTGTGTCTCAGACATGTAAACTCTACCTGGTCCCTAATGCTACAGATTGAATGCTGCTGTGTATTTTGCGCTTCATCTTTATACCCCCACTCTGCTCGAAACACTGACTGCCACATGTCTCCTGTGTGAAATAAAAGTTGTACATTATGGCCATCAGAGTTTTATTGGGCGCTGGTTGTCTGCCATCTCGGGCGGTACAACAAAAGGCAAACTTGCACACCCTTACGTCCTAGGAGGAGATGTCACTGGCCATGCCAAGAGTGTTTCATCCAATATTACGGGATCAAAACTTCTCAAGTATTGTTCCAGAGATTTTGAGTGCACTGCTCCCCGCCCTAAAATGCATGCTGGCATTGTCTCTTCCCTAGGTCCAAAGCTATAGCCATTCCCTCTCGATCTTTACATTGTTTATCTCTCCATAACCTACCTACTCAGACTGGGGGTCATTCTTTGGATCTCTTATTCATCTCCACCCATCTCTCAGCCACTAATACTACTGTCACCCACCCCTATTTGATCACTCCATTGCTTCCACCACCATCTCTCGTCCTCCTTCTGACCTCTTCTCACCACTTGCCTCACCTATTACTAAAAGGAAATGTAAACCTTCTGCCATTCCCCCCTTTCTGTCAGACCTACAGTTTTCATTATCCTTCTTCACATCGGATGCCTTTTCCACTAACACTGCCTTTACTCCAATTAGAAATCCCTACTATAGAACTCATTCTCCTTTCACATCTCACTGCTAACTTTCACACCTTAGTCTCAGCATCTTTAACCATGAGTCACCCCATTTATTCACTGTCTCAGCACAGACATGTGTCAGCTGCTGTGCAAATGGAGGCGTAGAATCTCGAATGAGGACCTGCAACTCTACCTCTCTACCATGTATTCTCTCAAGTCCTCTCTTGACAGAGCAGAAATGGAATGGTACCTCACCCTCGTTGACTCTCACTCCAACCCGCCTCACCAGCTACAGGGCATCCTAAACTCACTCCTCACTCCTCCTAAGTCTATGACTATCAACTCCACTCTCTCAGAGAACGATTTAGCTGAATACTTCACTGCAAACATTTCCAAAATTTGAGATTCTCTCCTGACCTTCCTCACACACCCTCCTCCAATATTCTATGCTCCACCTACACTACCACCATCCTCTTCCTCTATCTCACACTAACACTGAAGAAGTGCTATCTCTTTTGATGAAGGATGCCCCCTCTTATACCCCATCAGACCCTCTCGCTCCTCAGCTAATCAAGTCTATTGGCCCTTTAGTGGCCTCTCACCTCGCTGAACTCTTCAACCTATCCTTTGGCTCTGCTTGCTTTCCCTCTATATTCAAAACAGCTATGTTCATTCCTCTCCTAAAAATGCAAAGGGCTGACCCAAACCTACCAGCTAACCTTCTCCCTGTGCCCCTCATTGTGCACTTTAACGTGCTCGAAAGGGTTGTGTTCGACTAACACATTTCTTAGACATCCCGAACCTTCAAGACCCCCTACAAGCAGTTTTCTGCTCCTGTCACTCCACAGAAAATGATCGCAAGAATGTCTTCAACTTCATCGCCTCTGCGAAGCACTGCAACTGTTAGGGAGAATTCCCCAGAATGTCTAATTTCCCTTACCTGTTGAGTCCCTCAGCAGCTTTGCTGCATTACTAGGGTTTAATGTTTTCACCCGGTAAAAGTGTGAGCCTTTTTTTCCCACTCTTACATGTGTTTTGCCGTGTGTTGTACATTTTTATGCTCATGGGGTATTGAGTCTCACCCACTCCATAGGCATCATCTTTTTACTGTGTGTCACACAGCACCTTTAGTGCAATGACACAGAGTTGTCTTTTTAGACGTCCCACTTTAAACTCCATTTTCTGGGACTGACTACGCTCTCCCAGAACATGTAAAGTTGCCATTGACTTTACTAGTCTTTTTAAATGTACAGACCAAGTACAACCTATCTTCCAATAGAGTACTGGAGGGGTTAATAGTTATCCCCTTTTGTCTGATTCTCATGGAACATTATTATGTTCCCCTTTCTCTGCGAATTGGCTGGTGGCAGTGGTATCTACCATTTTTATGCTACCGCGGACTATGAAAATAGCCTTGGTAACGTTAGAGGCTATGGTGGTAGCCTCAAACTCTAACCCGCTGGACCTCTTTTATTTTATTTTGGTTCCGGTCAGGTTTATTCACCATTTCTTTTTGTAAAGGTATTTCTCGTGTTTTACTCTGCGTGCCAAACCAGGTTTGGTTCCTTTGTTCGCCGTCCTTTGGTGGGCTTCTGCACAGAAGCCCTCCTTAGGCGCCTGAGTGTCTGGGTGGGCAGGATGTGAGGGAGGGGTTTGATGCCCCCTGCACAGGGTCTCCTTGGAGACCCAAGTCACACTCTAGTTTGATTGGCTAGGTGGCTATCCTGCCAGGACAGCCACCCTACTGTGTGATTGACAGCCAGGCTGTGTGAATGGGGGACTTGGTGCATAAAAAGCCAATCTCTGGGACTGGAAGGCATAGTCGCCACTGGAACGAGAGAACTAACAAGAAGCTGAAGGAAGACGACTGCTGCAACTCCTGGACATCCCGGTGAAGCCCTGCTGCAGGTCCGAATCGCCTGAAACTTTGACGACAGAGGAGATCCACAAGGAATCTTCTTCTCTTGAGCCTGGTGGGAACAACTAGCTCGCCAAATGCCAGACACCGGTCCTCATCCTGGTCGAATTTGTTGTGCATCTCTGCAGTAGATCGGATAGCCAATGGGAAGAGAACCAGTTTGGGTTTTAAGGAGCGCACCTTTTATTCAATGTTTTTCTCCTCTGCTGGCTTCATCCCTGGGCAGTGCAGGACCCTCCAGCCGTCCTCCTTCTTGTCACCACGACTGAAGCTTCAGGAGCCATGAGCCTGCAGGAACTGCCAGGAACAACTGCCAAAGCTACAGCATTCTTCTTCTTTTAAAGTACTGTGCAAACTCGGTCATTCGTTCCGTCCGACCGCGGTGAAAGTGCTTGAAATCTTTCACCTTTCTGAAGGCCTGTCTTTCTCTTCTCCTTTGAATAACTTTTCCTCTGACCAACTTCATTTTGAACTCTTGGCAAAGAGTTAACTGCGAACTACTTTGAACTTTGTGATCCTCTGCAAAGACTCAGAACCATTAACATTGGCCCAGACCTATTGACTTGAATCCTAGTTCTAATAGCCTTTTCTAGATTGCCCTGCCTATGACTTGTTGGTGCTGTTGATTTGTGATGACCTTGTCTTTCCTCCCCTTTTAAATTGCTGAAGTGCCATTTTGCTCACACTACATTTTGAGCTTAACTTGTCCAGAATTGATTGGGGGTTGTTGTTGTATATTAAGACTGAGATTCTTTGCTGCTTTATGACAGTGAACTGTTTCATAACTGATGGTGTAAATAAATGTATATTCTTTTATTCAGAAACCTTGAATCAGTGTTTGCTTGAATCATAGTAATTGTTGTCCTTTGTGTAACTTCTTGTACTGCTCACTTTACTCTTGAGATAAGTCTGGCTGCTCAACCATCTCTACCACTTTGCTGTGTAGTACAGGCCTGTACCAAAGGTGAAATTGTACTTACACTTGTAGTCTTAATTGTGTGTGGTGTTCCCAAAGGGGACTGCATATGATTCTGCCTAACAGCAACCTATCCTATTTCTTAATTCTCCCTGTTTGATGCCTTTGACACTGTCAATAATTCTGATCTCCTTAATACTGTCTTTCTTCTTGGGATTCGCAATTTAGCCCTTTCCTGGATTGTATCCTACCTGGCTCCTCACCAATTCTATGTCTCCTGAAGCAACAACATCTCTCAGATCACTCTTCTGACTGTTGGTGTTCCCCAGGCTCTGCCCTGGGTCCTCTCCTCTTTAAACTCTATACCTCTGCTCTAGGGGCAAATCATCTCCTCCTTTGAGTTCTTGTACCAACTCTTCGCAGAAAACACCCAAATATTCTTCTTATTTCCCCGAGCTCTCCTCTGATTTCACTATCAACATTTCCAACTGTCTCTCTGCCATTAAATATTGGATGGGATGGCACACGCTGATGTTACACTCCACCAAAACAGAGGTGTTCTTCTTCCCTGCCAAATACTTTCTCCCATCTCTTCCCCTTCTTATCCAGTTCCCCCAGACACTCCCGCCTACTCTTCTTCAGGTAGAAGCCTCACTGTCATCTATGGCCCTTCTCATACCATCTCTACTTTCATCTCCAATGCTGTAACAATGGCTCACCTCAACCTCCTGAATATTAGGAAACTCAGACACCCCCTTCCTTTCAACACTGGCAAGCATCTCTTAACCACTCTTGTCCACTCTAAACTGGACTACCCGCCATCCCTGTGCTCCCCTTCGCTTCTGCTCTTTCTCTCTTTTTGCTCCTCTTGCTCCAGACATCCCAGAAACAGCCCAGACCATATTAAAAACCTACCTCCTTGCCTCTGAGTAGCCCTCATAACCTACCTCTGATCTGCTTTCTAGCAAGCACTATTGTCTTGCCTCTAACCTGCCTCTGTCCCTCAATTTCTCTGTTGCTACTCTAGCACTTTATCCATCATGGTCACACCCCTAACACAGCTGGCCGTACTGCCTACCTGCACTTAAAAATGTCTTATGTTGATTGTCCGCAATATATGTAGGTCCACCCATGTATTGTCTCTGGTGACTGTTGTTACATGTGCAAAGATAAACTGTTTTATGTACATAGTTGCCCATGAATCGTTTAATGTATATATATTCAATGTCGTGCCTGGATTGAGGCGCACACACAATTAAGCCTATTGTAAAGTTGAATTTCCCAGGACCAGCATTTTTCTTGCCGACAGCAGGTCAGCCACAAATGAAGTGGTCTGACTGGAGGGAAGGCGTTTTGAAGTACATGCATGGGGTTTATTTAGGTACATTTGCCACAGATGGTAAAGATTCACTATTATACCATTGCTTGGGTCAGGAGCCGCAGGCCGTTTTTAGGAAACTGACAGACTTAACTGATGGTGAAGCAGAAGGCCTAAATCGTTTTGAAAATCCTTAAAAAAGATGGACAAGCATTTTTACTAAAAGAGACAATTATACGTTTTTCGCAAGGTATCACCTCAGAGGGCGAGAACGAAAGAAAGATGAATCTATTGTGGAATGTATGACAGTTTTGCATTGCTTGGCTAGTAAATGTGATTTTGACCATTGTAGAGATGAGCACATGCTGGATCAACTAATGAGAAGATGTTGAGATCACAAGGTGCGAGAGACGATATGGCGAAAAGGTAGCACTGGAGTGGATGTGACTTTGGAAAGAGCCATAGATATTGCTAGAACATTAATCGAGAACCCAGTGAAAGCGAAAAAGGCTATGGACACAATGGACTGGATTTTCACAATAGAGAATCTAAGTTTAAAGACTGATACAAATACCTTCCAGTCCGTGGATAAAAAATTCGGGGCACTTATAAAAATACTTAGTGAAATTTGCTGATTGGAAAATAAGGAAGAAATTCCTCAGATTATGGCTAAATATCACTCAAACTGGGGAGGTGCTCTCAAAAAGAGGAATGAAGGAGCAAACTAAGTTCTGCTGCATTCGGTGAAAAACCCCTGAGGAACAAACACTTAAACACCTAATAATGTACTGCAAGGGAACTTGGCAGGTAAGTTCTCTACTTTTTGCCAGATATGGAGTGGATTCGACAAGCCATGGCAGGACATGTTTTGGGATTGGTTAATCTCAGGTCAATCCCACACACTCTCAATCACAGTTGTGCAGGTGTTGGACAAATTTTATATAGTATTCTAAAAGAGCACAGCTTTCGTAAAGCCTGTAAAGAGTTGCCCCTGGTATGCTTGTTAGCATTCAGAGATGTTTGATCGGCTCCTGCTCTAAATTCCCAATTCTCCAATTGTCCTTAATTTTTCTGCCTCTAATCTTTCTGCGCTGCAATATTTTGTATCCATTTTGATATTGCATTTATGAAACGGTTGTCAAATTCTTTTTTAAGTTTTATATGCTGTATTTTTATGTATTTTTTTGTATTTTTATGTTTATTATGTGTTGCAATAACTGCACTTGTAAAACTGTCACGATTTTGTGTATATGTAAAAGGTTAAACTTTAACCAAATACAATTAAAAAAAAAGAATCCTGGAATCACTGAGTTTGCGCTTCCTGACGCGGGCTTTTGCGCATGAGGATTTTAGCGACGCAGTCCTGAGACTGCGATCAGGTGTGTATAAAGCAACATGGTTTGTTGCGTAGAAGTGTCATGGTATTTTTGAAGGAGACAAGAGCTGCCGCTTCCAGAACCACTATGCTTTGTAGCGCACATGTGTATGTGGTTTGAAGAGGAGACTTTTTAGTTTCCATCTAAACAACAGCCGTCATATTCTTTCCTTAATTGTCCTGGCAACTCTTTTTGTTTCCTGGAGGCCAGCACTGTAAAACGTTTCCCAACAAGTCTCCCTTTTCTGTAGCTACGCACAACAAGAGAACATGTGTGGGAGTGTGTGTTGTGATGTCTTATGACAATAGTTGTCTGTTGGACATGTATCACAGCGCAGTATTTACTTATTTATTTTATGTATAATGTGCTGGGACGAGGCCATTAGGCATGGAAGCCAAGACAAGACAAACAAACAGAAAGAAAACAAGGATTCTAGGTGATGGAAGGACAGACCTTAGAGGAAATCATAATTCGAATCGGAAGGTCTTCAGGAACCATTTGAAGGAACCAAGAGAGGAGCAGGACCTTATATCTGGTGGCAGCGTGTTCCAAAGGCGCAACGCTGCCATAAGGAAAGAGCCCCCCAGAAACATAGACAGTTTTGCTTTCGGGGTCAGCAAGAGCCCCGAATTGTTCATTCTCAGGGTGCGTCTTGCTGGCACCCAACTCAATAAGGCTGACAGGCAGGTTGGGATTTTTTCAAAAAGGCATACGTGAGCGATGCAGTGTGCGAAACAGAACACACTTCCTAATGGGAAAGCAGTGCAGAGATTTTCTTGCCAATGATGCATGATTCCCTAGTTATTTTAGAAAATGTTTTATTTGATATCTAATATAAGTGTTTGTTTGATTACATCAATAAAAGTTCAAGGCCTACCTTAGGGACCAGTCCGTCCCACTTAGATATTTGGATATAGATTGTGTTGCACATAAAGTTTTAAGAGGATTTGGTCCACTTACAATTATCTTTTGTCCCCATTTTCTCTCTTTTTTCAAAGATTATGAAAGATTTATCAAACTGAGACAATAACGCTTCAAACCAGAACTTGTGCATATATCTAAGCGGGACGGACTGGTCCCTAAGGTAGACCTTGAACTATTATTGATGTAATTAAACAAACACTTATATTAGATACTAAATAAAACATTTTCTAAAAAACTAGGGAATCAAACCCCACGTACTTCTTTTTCGGTTTTCAGAATTGAGATTGCGTAATTCTTTTCATGGTAAGTTAAGCCTTGGTTATTCAAGGATAAGCCTTGCAGCATTTGCCTGGGGGGTGCATTCACACATAGGAGCACTACTAATGTAGAATTTGGTTAATGGGTTACAATTGCAATGATTCACCTACCACCTAATGGTGATTTATCAATGTTTCTGGACACTGGACTCTATACTGGCCTTCACATATGCCTTGGTGAATTTTATATAAATATCACTTTTCATGCTTAAATGTTTTTAGACAATTACACATTTTTAAATTGGTACATAAATGACTGATGGCGTCACACAAAGAAATAATGCTGATTTGAAATTGTATTTTCTTTCTTTTTGTTGAATCATGTCCACGCGCTTTGCTTTTCCCCAATGTCAACCTCCTGTGCGGTATGTGTTATTTCAACTTCAAATTTGATATTTGAATTTGCATTTTCAATGTTTTATATTTCTTTGCTTTTTGCTCTTGGCCAATTTGCCTTGATTAATGTGTCTGCCTTAATTTTGGAATAATGATAATATACAGCCTTGAGAACTACCGAGTGGGTCAAAACACGTGTTGGCTGTTCTGCTGAACAATAAGAAATGAAATACAATACTTTGTGCAATTCAAGATATTGCTCATATCAAGACTCTGCTGAGTTATTTCAACTACATTTTGTTCAACTACCTGTGACTTAAATAGACTATTATTTATATGAGAATAACATTTGCACCAAGCGCAAATTTTGTCTCGAATCATTCCCGCTAATATATTCAACTATTTTGAACCATTGTGGGTGGTCCACAGTTATCGAGATTTTCACTGCTGGTCCTTTTGCTAACATAGTTTGGAGAATAGTGCACAGTCATTGGTATCTAACCCTCTGTCACGTGTACTTTTCATATCGGAATCTATTTGTATTTCTGTAACAAGATGTTGAACAGGTGTGAGGTAAGTTGCACAGTCTTGCACACCATGTCTGAGGTACTTGCTTTGAGCATGTAATGCTCCTTTAGTGGCATCTGCCAATAAGGCAAGGGGGATAGGGCACACATCGGTTTTTTGAGATAAGATGCCATACAATACGTGAAGGTCCTACCTTGACAGCAACTGAAATGGTGAGCTTTCCCGAAACAACCCAGACGCAAACCGGCAATAACCGGCCTAGCAAACGCGCCGGTGCTAATGCGCAGCTGATGTTGTTTAAAGGCCTGGTTACCCCGGGAAGTGCAGTTCAAAGCAACTACAGCATGCATTAGTAGCTCTGCTATAAGAGAGCATGTTGCAGAGCACGCAACGTTTTGAAAACACAGGTTGTGGTGAAAGCCTACAGTACCCGGAAAGTCAAATCTGGTATATTTGTGCAAAACAGACACCAACAGTCTAGTTGCTGTGTTACGCCAATCAAACTAAACAGTGAATGAGCAGTCCTTACTGCTTGGAAACTTTCACAAAATTCACCCAATAAATGCATTACACATTTTTTTCATGCTGTCACAAAGGGTGAAAAGACACCACACTCATACCGTGCGTACCAGTAATGTCTATTAGGGCCTGGTTTGCATTTTCCAAAACTCAAGAAAAGAATCAATCAAAAAATATTGCTTAGAGCTGATTTCAGCAGCTTTAGAACAAGTATTGAGAGTGGCACACCCTGAGTCTTATTGATTTATCTTACAAAATGCCAATAATTCATCATTTGCTGGGTGGGACACATAATTCTGCCAATACACCAAGGAAAGCACCACAATGGTAAGGTCTGAAAGTAAAAGATGCACCCGGACACATACTTGGAGCCTGAAAAAAATGCCACTGAACTAAGATGCGGGCAACGACCTATTGCACTGCAAATGGTTTTAATCATATGCTCTTACCTTTCAATATAGAAAATGCTGTTACTCGAAACCCCTCTTCCTGCAGTGTGGGAGGTAGAACTCCAGAAGCTTCCAGGGCTTTCCTGGGGGCAATGATCATCTCTCATTCATAGGTGTTGCAATACCCCAAGAAGGGTATTAAGAGGTAGCACAGTAATGGATGCGAGCGATGCAAACTGAGGCAGAGGGCACGGGTATCATCCTCCCTGCACATATTTTATAGCGTTGCTGCTTCTTTGAGGGACCCTCTTCTACTTATTGTAAGAAATAAGCACTCCGCTTATGTACGGCTCTCAACAGCATGTGTGGATGTGAAACGCTCAAGAAGGTTATGCTATGTTGACTTACACCGCGTTCCGCTACCACCCAGAGGCCGTCTCCAGGCGTACTAACATTGGTACAACCATAATCGTGTCAATGATAACAACGACCTGTCACATTATTCTAACCACGCCACTTCAAACAAGATATCCAATACACAGCCTGTGTTCTAGCTTGTCTAAGGCTACACATAGGGCACCGTTTTAATGAGCCATGTGTCTGCATTGACCAGCAAACACGCATGTGAAACTCCTTCTAAGCATAAGCACGAGGGCGCCTCCTCTGTCAATAACATGCATGTAGGTCATCAGTGCCCTTAGAAAGCTTTGCCCTGAAACCCGGAGAAGCAATATTATCAATGACCAGCATTTTTCTCACAGGGGGATTTCCTGGACTAGAAAAACTGTAGCACTTTTGTTACTGAAACAACTGGAAGGAACTCAAAGGTTGCTTCAATAAAGTGAAAAAAAGATATGCTCATACTAGAAATTCCCTTTTATTAAATGTTCCTTTGTAAAGGAAAGCTTTGGAATATTAAGTATAATTTATAAATATCCATAGGCAGAAATAGCATGTAGGTGTAATCACTTCCAGCCCGTAGACCAAGGGTGTGCAAACTTTGGCTCTCTAGATGTGTTACACTACAACTCCCATCAGCCCTAACTAGCATGGTCAACAATGAGGGCTCATGGGACACGTAGTCCACAACATCTGGAGAGGCACAGGTTGCCCTAGATAATATTCCTACTGTAGCAACAGAGAGTACTTTTCAAGAGAGAGATATTAGTCAGATAGATAATAATCTAAAGAAAAAAGTGACCAAATAGGAAAAATCTGTTTTCACTACCCGCTTCCTTCATGAAGAGAAAACTACAGAATGTTTCAAGCAAGTCCATCTTTCACCCCCTGCCCCCAGAAAAAGATATAAGAATACATTTTAGATTCCAGTCTCTCTCACAAATCTGGATCAACAGTCCTGCACAATCATCATGTTGAGAAGAAATGGTTTAGAGCACGCAGGAAAATAGAAATCAATGAGGTCCTTCTGCCTGGTGTGTGCTTTGTGCAGGCTCCTAAATTAAGACCATTCCCCTACTTACGATCCAATATTGAATTCGGTTTTTAATTGTGTCCGCAAAATGTGTATATGCATTTCACATTTAAACATACAGTGGGTGCGCAAAGTAAATCCTGACAACTCAATATTAGTGTTGCAATTATTTACCCTAATCTATCTATAACAAGTAACTGACACATCAGAAACTTGCATCAGAGTGCAAGCATGTCCACATGAAAAAGGAGCAAATAACATCTAAGGGGCATACACAGAGACCACCCACTAGATCCAAGGAATACATTGAGAGGATAATTGATATTTAGGGATTCCACCAGAAGTCGGGAAAGATGACTGGGTGCAATGGCCCCTGGGGGAAAAAGGCCCAAAGCAACTTGGTATGGGTCTGCCTCAAGAGGAGGTCAGCGCTGGGTAGTACTCGGCCTTCTGCTGAAACACTGACTGGATATTGCTCTAACTCTAGGGCAGGGGTCAGCATCCTGCAGCTCTCCAGATGTTCTGGACTATGACTCCCATGATCCCTCACCATTGACTATGCTGGCTCGGACTGATGGGAGCTGTGGTCCAAAAGGAAGCTCACAGACCCCTGCTCTAAAGCAACCCAGCTCCAGGTGTGGTTCAAGCTCCAGAAAAGTCTGGATTATCTAGGGCTCTTCTTTCAAGGGATACTCTCATTAGACATGGCCTGTCTAGATATGATCTTCCTACACAGCACTACATTTGGATGAGGGCATGTCTAAATAGTTCTAGAAGTGGCTATAGCCAAATAAAGAGCCCACTCTATATTTGCCATAACCTCTGGAAAAGATCATTGTTAACTATTATGATAGATCAAGATGCAGCTCCATGGCAGACATGGCTCAGCTACCAGAAGAGCCAATTGACTGTGACTAGATAAAGGGCATATTCTACTAATTACTTTAGCATCAAATGAAGCCATTTCTAAACGTTGTAGTAGCAGAAGAGGAGGACCCATTCGAGATATAGCCAAACTTACAGAGGAGGTAGGTAACCTCTGAATATGACTCCGTTAGAAGACAGCCATTCAAGATACTATACAATTGGAAGAAGGCACCAATACAAGAAATGGCCGTAGATCGACTGCATACGGCCCAGGGTGCACTGGGGTCCAGGTATAAATGTAGCTGTAGCCTCATCGGAGGCCGGCTCGAGAAAGAATGTTAAGTTCAAATGCCACACGCAGCTCTATACCCCAAAAAGGATTCTAACATGGGAAAGCCTCTTGCATATTGCAAATGGTGAATGAGGAGTTTTTTGTTTTATGTATTTATTAATTTATTTAGTGTTTTATAATTCTTCACTAGTGCACAGTATACTTCGGAGTGCGAAGGCTAGAAGGGAGGGAAAGAAGGATGGCGGATGGGAAGGTATCACACAAAGAAAAGAACTGACCAATGAAGTGTGCTGATAATAAGTACAGCACACTAAGTCACTTAAATTACTAACCTCACTTTATCTTTGCGATCTTTGTCCTATTGTTTGCAATTGATTTGGAACTCACTAGAAATGTCGTTAGACACATATCGATGTGTTGTTTTAATATTGGTGTATTTTGAATTATGAATACCTTTAGTTTAACCAGTTTTAGACTATTACCTGTTCATTAACGACAGAGTGATTCACACTCATGTCCCACTGTTGGTTCCTGCTGTACCATATTGTGTCAAAGGGTGGGGTAGCCTGTTCTCACCTGCATCTCGTTCCAATTGATTTGTCCCTCACAAGTCAGGCACCCCGACAACAAAAAAGAGGGGTTTTGAGTCGCGAGAGGATAGCTCACGGGCAAAGTGCTTGTCTTGGAAGTAAAACGACGTAGAGCAAAGCACAGGTTCGATCCCCAGGTTCGCGCTTAGAAAACTCTGGGTATTATGCGTGTTATAAATAACCAATAATTAATTATAATTCTTCTGTGTTGCAGTCACAGCAACTTTGACGTAGCACTTCATTCTTCAGAAGTTTGTAAATGTATACGATTTAATTGTCTAATAATAGCACCTATCAATATAGTGCCTAGAATAGGAGATGTACAGTATGAAGCAAATTATGAAAACATGATCATTTTAAAATTATTATTATTAGCACTTTAAGGGGAAGGCAGAATAGTATGGTTACACACATGGAACCTACTTTGGAGCAGGGCCAGACACTCAAAGCTCTAAAATAGGACGGGACGTTGACCCATAAAACAGTAAAAATAAATATGGGTTTTCAAAATAACCAACAAATACCCAAACAATGTCTATTGAAAGTTTGATATGTCAATATACTTAATAAATATTCAATGAGAATATCACGGAAATATGAGTGGATTTCACTATCCGTTGGATATGATAAGAGAAGTCTTTATAATTGTAATATTGAACAACCGTACATGTCTGCCATCCAGTGGTGGAAGTGAGCGGGATCGGTCGGGTGCGGTGTTCCACTACTTTCATTTTTCACTGTTAACAGCTCCACTTCTTTTTGCAATCATGTTCACCATTCTGGAACGGTTCTTTCTGAAGTTAAAGCATGCTCCTCCACTTTACCACTGGATATCAGTTACAGCTGAACTGAAATTGATTTCAACTCAATTAGCTGTCAACCAGCATAACGCACGTTGCTCCTTTCCTTCCTGCTCTGTACCCCACTGAAATCACAGCTCCACTACTTTTTTGGTACACTTCTTTCACTACTGTCAACAATTTACATGGTATTGTTCCTTTTGTGACTACGTCTCACCCGTCTCGTAGTCCTGGGTCACCTGCGGATAACTCAGAAAGGTCTGGCAGGCTACTAATATAACATTGCAGAGCAAGCAGCATGGTAAAAAAGCATGGGTAACAGAGGGTACTCGCCAACAACCAATGCAACAAGCAACCAATTACAAATCCTAGTACTGTCACCAACTTAATACAGGCACCGCACAGGCAGCGATGCAGTGCTCAGCAGTC
The DNA here is from genome assembly GCF_040938575.1 of Ambystoma mexicanum. Classification (NCBI taxonomy): domain Eukaryota; kingdom Metazoa; phylum Chordata; class Amphibia; order Caudata; family Ambystomatidae; genus Ambystoma; species Ambystoma mexicanum. The sequence continues at coordinate 606,924,845 of NC_090934.1, read as the reverse complement.
AACACACAACAGCTCGAGATAATTACTAAGCTGAAATTGGAGTGTTTGCGGAAAACCATAACTGCGACAGCATGAAGCTGGTGCAGTCTTGATGCTCATACCTTGATTGAGTCGCTGTCGCTTATAACACTTGGATTAGGGCCATTCCTTTCATTACTATCCCATAGGCACACGTGTGTAAAATACAAGTCTACTGCAAATCCTTTATCTCGTAATGATCATGGAATTATTCATCGTTCCGTTGGATTTCGAAGCCACGGTGCACATTATTATCAAACATACAACATGCAGTTGCCTTGGACTTACCCAATAAAAGTCTCCTTTTGTCTTTGCAGTCTGGTGTGTTCCAGTAGTTTGTACATGAGGCCCATGGCAACACAGACACAAACGAGGCAAAAAGGTAGAAGAGGGTGTAGCACATGATGATGTTGTAGTATATGGCAATGAGCACCGATATGATCAGCATAGCAATACCACAACCTGAGGAAGACAATGCAGAGCATTAGTATGCGACCATTCACCAGCATAGCAATACCACAACCTGAGGAAGACAATGCAGAGCATTAGTATGCGACCATTCATCAGCATAGCAATACCACAACCTGAGGAAGACAATGCAGAGCATTAGTATGCGACCATTCATCCGCATAGCAATACCACAACCTGAGGAAGAAAATGCAGAGCATTAGTATGCGACCATTCATCAGCATAGCAATACCACAACCTGAGGAAGACAATGCAGAGCCTTAGTATGCGACCATTCACCAGCATAGCAATGCCACAACCTGAGGAAGACAATGCAGAGCATTAGTATGCGACCATTCATCCACATAGCAATACCACAACCTGAGGAAGACAATGCAGAGTATTAGTATGCGACCATTCACCAGCATAGCAATACCACAACCTGAGGAAGACAATGCAGAGCATTAGTATGCGACCATTCATCAGCATAGCAATACCACAACCTGAGGAAGACAATGCAGAGCATTAGTATGCGACCATTCATCAGCACAGCAATACCACAATCTGAGGAAGACAATGCAGAGCATTAGTATGCGACCATTCATCAGCATAGCAATACCACAATCTGAGGAAGACAATGCAGAGCATTAGTATGCGACCATTCATCAGCACAGCAATACCACAATCTGAGGAAGATAATGCAGAGCATTAGTATGCGACCATTCATCAGCCCAGCAATACCACAACCTGAGGAAGACAATGCAGAGCATTAGTATGCGACCATTCATCAGCCCAGCAATACCACAACCTGAGGAAGACAATGCAGAGCATTAGTATGCGACCATTCATCCACATAGCAATACCACAACCTGAGGAAGACAATGCAGAGCATTAGTATGCGACCATTCATCAGCCCAGCAATACCACAACCTGAGGAAGACAATGCAGAGCATTAGTATGCGACCATTCATCCACATAGCAATACCACAACCTGAGGAAGACAATGCAGAGCATTAGTATGCGACCATTCAATACATTGGTTAAAAGGAAAGAGCTTAAAACCATATAGGAGACAAGGGATTCCACCTACACATACCCAACTTTCCCTTCAAGTCAATGATTAACCTCTTTCCATGCCCCTTCCGGTTACCATCGATCCATCACCCGGTGCCACTGGTTCTTCTCCTGGATGGCACACCCTTTAGACATCCCAATGCTAACCTGAAACCCTGCAGATCCTACAGAATATACATTCGACAATCCAACAACGAGTTCTCGTGCTTCTTCTTGGACCCGTCGTCGCTGAAACTATCCTTTCCACCTTTGTTCATTAAATTTCTTCTTTTGCATTTTTTAAACAGGACTCTGTGACCCAATCACTTAAGGAAGCCATTGGTGGACTCCGGGCCCAAGCTCCTTTTACGGTGCATATGTTTTGCAGTTTGTCTTGAACTGGGCTAAGTTGAGTTGGAGACCATCTCAACTGTTATGGGGCCAAATGATCAATCCTTTGCCCTTGTGCAAAAAAATTGAGCAAATGCATTTAGCGCCAATGTTGCTGCTCGGAGAACATGGAATGGAGCAAACAGGTGTAGCCCCAATCTGTATTATCTAAAAATGTTTTTGCGAGAACAAAAATGATGCAGGCTGTTTTACTTACTGTGTTTGCTGCCTAACATGAAAATAAATGCATTTCTTTTTGTGTTATGCAGTAAACATAGTACAAAAACAGTCTGATTCATTTTTTCCCTACGGTAAATGTTTTTAAATAAAACTGATTATGACAAATCCTGTTGGCTTCATTCTGTAATATCTAAGCAATGGCTCCGTTTTGAGCACCAGCACAAATGTTAGATAATCTGGCCCGTGATATTCATTTGGTCGCCCTAACCGATGGTCAAAATATGCATCCTTTTTTGTGTAGGATCCTTCCGGTAAATGCTCGCAATTGCCTACGGACGAACACTACCTGCACATTGCAGGATGCCCCCTTTGCAAGACTGTCAGGAGTGCAGCGGACCTCTGCTTGCTCGTTATTCCTTCTTATGCGCTCAAGGTGTGTCTCTGAAGCTGGGGTGCATCACGGCCCCCTCTAACAAAAGACGCCTTCTTTAAGGGCTCTGCCAGGCCGCCTTCTTTAAGGGCTCTGCCAGGCCGTTGCTCCTTCATATGCACTCTAGGTTTGTCTGTGATCCCGGGGTACACCAATGGGTACAACATCCTTTCATCAGCGGTCGGTCTTTCAATCGGCTTTTTATGAGTTTTTTTTTAACAAAGAAACTCATTGAAATATATAGGGATGTTGGGAAAGTGTATATAAGTGGTGGGGGGATTGGCAATAGTTAAAAAAAACAATAGGGGGTGGGGGAACCTCCAAAAATAAAAATAAATCAATTTCAATTCGTTTTTAGTTGAAAAATACTCATACAAAACCCATCGAAATTATGACCATCGATGAAATGACATAGAACCACACTAGTCCTCTAACAAAAGATGTCTCCTGTAAAGGCTCTGCGAGGCTGTTACTCGTTCGGATGCACTCTGGTCGTGTCTTTCATGCTGGCATCTGTGGCCTTCTCTAGTGAAGGATGTCTCCTGTAAAGGCTCTGCGAGGCCGTTACTCGTTCGGATGCACTCTGGTCGTGTCTTTCATGCTGGCATCTGTGGCCTTCTCTAGTGAAGGATGTCTCCTGTAAAGGCTCTGCGAGGCCGTTACTCGTTCGGATGCACTCTGGTCGTGTCTTTCATGCTGGCATCTGTGGCCTTCTCTAGTGAAGGATGTCTCCTGTAAAGGCTCTGCGAGGCCGTTACTCGTTCGGATGTACTCTGGTCGTGTCTTTCATGCTGGCATCTGTGGCCTTCTCTACTGAAGGACGTCTCCTCTAAAGGCTCTGCGAGGCTGTTACTCGTTTAGATGCACTCTGGGTGTGTCTCTGATGTTGGTGGTGCATCTCTGGCCTTCTCTTTTAAAGGATGTCTCCTGTGAAGGCTCTGCGAGGCCGTTACTCGTTCGGATGTACTCTGGTCGTGTCTTTCATGCTGGCATCTGTGGCCTTCTCTAGTGAAGGATGTCTCCTGTAAAGGCTCTGCGAGGCCGTTACTCGTTCGGATGCACTCTGGTCGTGTCTTTCATGCTGGCATCTGTGGCCTTCTCTAGTGAAGGATGTCTCCTGTAAAGGCTCTGCGAGGCCGTTACTCGTTCGGATGCACTCTGGTCGTGTCTTTCATGCTGGCATCTGTGGCCTTCTCTAGTGAAGGATGTCTCCTGTAAAGGCTCTGCGAGGCCGTTACTCGTTCGGATGCACTCTGGTCGTGTCTTTCATGCTGGCATCTGTGGCCTTCTCTAGTGAAGGATGTCTCCTGTAAAGGCTCTGCGAGGCCGTTACTCGTTCGGATGTACTCTGGTCGTGTCTTTCATGCTGGCATCTGTGGCCTTCTCTACTGAAGGACGTCTCCTCTAAAGGCTCTGCGAGGCTGTTACTCGTTTAGATGCACTCTGGGTGTGTCTCTGATGTTGGTGGTGCATCTCTGGCCTTCTCTTTTAAAGGATGTCTCCTGTGAAGGCTCTGCGAGTTAGGATGCACTCTTTGTGTATCTCTGATGCTGGTGGTGCATCTGTGGCCTTCTCTAGTGAAGGATGTCTCCTGTTAAGGCCTGTGCTGCGCGTTCTGTACCATTCAGTTGTTCGGTGGATACCCATGTATTTCACCACCAGACTCTCTCCTTGCGCTGCTCTCTGCTCCAACGTTCTTTAGAAGGACCTGCAATGTGATGCTACGTGTCTTTGGGGCTATGTACAGCGTGTCTGATTGGTCGGTCACCCAGGTTCTACACTGTAATATAGGAGTGAGAGGCGTCCAGGTTCCTTGCTTGGGGGTCTCTCGGCCGCGCCTTCCTTTTTGCCTCATGCCACAGCAGGCAAAGCTTGTTCAGTGTTTGTTCCATCTAATAACATAATAACCACATGTTCTCAAGTTGCCAGCAGCTGTGGGTGGGTTTTCATTTCTTGGTCTTTCGCCTCATCCCCCTTTCTCGGTTGCATTATTTTGGTAGTTTTTGGTCGACAGCAAAGTCTTTTGAGGTAATCCTCATGGCATCTTGCTGCTTTATAAGCAAAACAACTCCATGTGGAACGTCACGGAAAGGACAATACCTCGCTTTAACAAATGGGGATTTCTTGGCAGCCAATTTGATACATGGGGTTTCCAGTAGATCAGCGGTATTCAAACTAAGGGGTGCGGACCCCTTGGGGCCCGGCCACATGCCCAGTGGGTCCCACACCCACAGTCTGAATTAAAAAAATATTTTTTTAATGCATTTTTTTCAAAATCTAGAATCTAGACAGCAGTCTAGATTCGAGACTGAAAAATAAAATATCTGGTTTACAGCAGGCAATTAATATCATGTGTGATGGTACCATTTACTTGCACATGGCCATCATTACACACATTATTCACTGCATGCTGAAGATCAGATTTCGCATTTTGTATAATGTTGCCTCTTCTTTCCTTCCACTGCCTCACATGATGACCCTTGCTCTAGAAAGACGTATTAATAAGCTGTGCCATTTAGGGATCGGAGTAAGAGGGGTGAGCAGGGTTAATGAAAAAACCAGTCCGCTCTAAAATGCAGCATTTTAACCCATTATTTCAAAACTTTTCCTGGGGGGGAACACCCCCCTCCCCACCCGAGCCCTTCACGAAGTCGGCTCTACAGAGACTGTGGTGGGAGCAGGATGGGGGGAGCCATGGGATAGTGGTGGGAGTAGGATGGGGAGAGCCCAGGGTCTGTGGTGGGGTGGGGAGAGCCCTGGGACATGGCTAGGCGTGGGATGAGGGAGCTCAGTGACTGTGATGGGAGCAGGTGGGGGAGCCCAGGGACCATGCTGGGAGTAGGGTGCGGCAACGGCACGCAATAGTTCATGGCCATTTGGACTTACTGTCCATTTATTATTTTTGGGGGTCCCGTCTATCCACATTTTGCACAGGGGGGGTTTGCCGACCACTGCAGTAGATGAAGGTTGCATGTTTCAATGCAACTTATATACACTCTGACAGCTCTGTGTATAGCCCTGTAACCTATACATTGCACGCACAATCACATTATAAATAACTCTCTTAGATAACAGATATCTCTGCCTACTCATTAGGAGAGAAGAAGCTCACAGGGCACGAGATTGTGTTAAACTGGCTTTGAATCAATGCACCTTCGTTATTTTCCCAAAGTAGTGATAACCTTAGGGCTAGCAAAATGCACGTGTTCTCCAACATAGGTAACACATGCATATACATACATCACTCTGTATCGTAAACAACTGTACCTAGGATTCCCTGGAATGAGCTAGTCCATAACATTTTGGAAGGTTCTTTCGTGCACTTCTGAAATATTACACGAACAGCAGAGCACTCTCTACACATATCAGTGTGACGTGTGTTATAATGTCAAGCATTCTGTGCTACATTTAAGGAAGTACAGGAGGAGATGTGATATAATGGATACGTTGTTGACATTGGAGCCTCCTTGGGTCTAATGCTGCCATCCACCCTTATCTAGAGAACGCGTATGATTCTGGGTAAAGAACTTAATTTCCCGGGGCCTCAAAATGTAATTAAGTGTATTGAAAATATGTTTACAAAACATGCATAGAGTGTGACGTGTAGGACTTCACAATGGCATGAGCTGACGCCATCCCCTAATCACGCCGTCAAATCAAGGATTCCATCATCTGGTCTCCATCAGATCCACCACTCTGCGCAGGACAGCACCGGCCCAATTAAGGCTACTCAGGCGTGCATTGGGGCATCCACTTGCTAATTAGGCAAGTGCTCTGGAAGGGGCACGCTCAGAGGGTTGACTGCAAGTCTAGCATGCACCCGTGGACTCTGGGGAGTTCCACAGGGCCTCCACACGATGGGCTTAATTCCTGTGGGTACCCTGCATATCTGCTTCTCTTCCTCTCAACCATGCACCCCTTCATCTTCCTTCAGGCTCTCCTCATCCCCCACATCCCTTTGAAGTAAAGAATTTGTTATACATCTCCCAGTATGTTATTATACACTCTTAAGTGCTAGTTGTCAGCTTTTGTTATATTTAACAAATTGTTAATCCCTATATAGCAGATTATCGAACTCTAGGCCTAGAGGACCGGGAACATGTCGGATTTTCAGGATTCCCCTCATTAATATTCATGAGATTAATTTGCATACAATGATTCTAAATGTATGCAAACTATGTTCCATGAATATTAATGAGAGATATCCTGAAAACCCGTAAGGATTTCGGCCCTCGGGGCCTGGAGTTGGATAACCCTGCAGGACAAAAGCTTTAAAATTCACTATTTTGTCTTTTTCAAATGCTCTTGTGGGAGAACTCCAACCCTACATAGATGGGCTGAGCTTCCTCACATGGTGTAATAAGGGTCCACTATGAAAACAAACCATGTCCAGGGCCACGGTTGTATCCCAGTACTCTCCTGCTGGCATGTAGGGCCTTTCTTACACCATAGGAATCCCAGCTGCCAATTGTTAGAGGTAGCCTTGTGGTAGTTCGCATCAATTTTTCAGACGCATAGTCGGGACTGGAGCTGTGGCACAGGCCTTGGGATGTTGCCTTGAGGCACGTGGTGATGAAGTGCTGACGACTTGAGAAGTGGTTAGAATTTGACCTTGGATACTGTGTTTGGTTACCTTTCCAAGATGTCTTCCATTCTTCCTAGAATAACTTCCCTTGCAGTGATGATGGGTGGGAGTTTCCCACGCCCTCATGGTAAATGCACAGAGCCTTCCAGCCATTTAGTGAAGGAGCAGTACATATGTAGCTGCTGGGAGGAAGGAAGATGTACTACAACTCCTCGCATTTTCTGTTCCTTGATCGCTGCTCTTGTGTCTGTGGCCTGGCCCCTGATGCAATGGTCTTTGAAGTCTGTTCTGACAGACATCTTTCAGCTGGAGGCATTTTCTAGCAGCTGCATTTTCCCCAACAAGGAATAGAAGCCCTAATCCTCTCTGCACATATCTGTGTTTATTCCAGCATTGGTGCAACGGCATCGGTGAGGGGTCAACTGCACTTTAGCACCACGGAGAGAGACGCAGCCCGAAGCCTGAAATCTAACAGGCCTTTCGACTACACTGAATTAACGATATTTCCCTCTGGTGTAAGGGGAGGGGAGACGAAGGAGAGCCACGTCTTGTCCTGCCTTTGTTGTCTTGGAATTGCGGGGGGGGGGGGTGAGGGGTGCTTGCTGTGGGACACATCAAACAAATCGTCTCAGGATTTGGTGATGTCACGTTATAGTGAAAGTGGTGAAAATCTTAGATGTTGGACATTTTTCTAATGGAATTTCCACCAATAGGATTAGAGCATTCTCGAGTACATGTAAACTGGTGCCCACAAAACGTGTGAATGATTTTGGAGGTTGTGGGCCTCACTTCCAAGGCCCAAATAACTGTTTCCTCTATTAATGCGATTAGATCTGCCTACCTGGGCCAAACCGGAACAGCCTCCCCCATCCTCTTCCAGGGTTACTACTGAGAAATGCTCGGCCTACCTGGAAACCTACTTGCCTGCCTGGACCCCTCATCTGCCTCGCGTGTCTAGTGCTGCTGCCTAGTGGTGCCCCCTGGGTGTCAGGGAACTTTTACTAAGGCCTTATTGACTGTGGGCCTTAGAGAAACTGTTGCTTTCTTGGGAATCCGAGCCCTGAACTTGTACCTGCAAAAATATCACGAGTTGGTCTATACATTGTGGTGGGGGTACACGGGAAAAAACCTAACTCAGAGATCATGCAAGCACCTCTTTTTTTAGGGTTTGTGTGAAGTAACTGCGGGTCTGTCCCATGTCTCGGGAGGATAGCACAGGGGCAACATGCTCGCCTCGGAAGCAAGACCATACGGAGAACCACAAGTTGACCATACGGAGAACCACAAGTTCGATCCCCAGGTCCGCTCTTAGAAACCTCGGGGTATTAAGCGTATTATAAATAACCTATCATATCATAAATATAGGCTTGATTGTGTTCCGCAGCTCGAGTCCCGGCCACATTCAGACTCCTTTTTCCCAGTCTTGTAGTCACTAGCGTCTGGAGTTGGGCGACCTTAGGGATCTGGCTGAGATAGGCTGCTGAAGGTTTTCGAGAGGTAGGTTGGTCTTGTTTTGCATTAGCACTTGATGCTTTGAGGTTGATACTCTGCCCTGTGGGAAGGCCCTTAAATGATGTAAGGGCTGGAAAGACGAGGTACATTAGCCTAGCCGCTCCGCTTTGTACAAGTTGCATTTGTTTTATGGGGTGCTTAGGGAAGCCGAAGTGCATGCCGTTGCAAAGGTGTAGTTTTCCAAGGAATAGAGATTGCGCTGGCTCCGCTGCATGATCTGCGGATAAGAGAGCAAGGATGTCTTTGATAGTGTGTGACTGGAAATGGGCATTTTTGTTGATGTTTTCACTCGTTGTATGAAGGAGTAGTTTGAATAAAATAGCATTTGTAGGTTTTGGGCAGTGATTGCTGGTGTTGGAAGACGGGACCTAGGTTACCCGGCCAGATAGAGTATTTGAAGTACTGCAAAGCAGACAACGTTCAACAGAAATCTATCAATATCAGAGGTCTGCAACCTGTGGCTTTTAGGATTTTTTGGACTACAACTCCCATGAGCTCTCATTGTTGACTATGCTGGATAGTGCTAATGGGAGTTGAGGGCCAAAACATCTGAAGAGAGGAACGTAACAGGCCACTGAACTAGATGTTTCGTGTCCAATAACCATTTCGTGTCAACATTTGTTCCATTTGAAAAATGAAATCTCCAACTTGCCCTAAGGTCGGTGCACTCTAATACAGGTGCCCTTTAAATGGGTGCAGTCACCTTGGTGCCACCAAAAGCATCATCACTCCTTTAAAGTCCACACAAACTCGTAGATTTGAGTAAAACAGCATTATTTGTATTTGTATTTATTACGTTTATATAGCACTTTACACCAAAGCGCTTTACATTATAACCAGAAGAATACATAGAATATGGTAAACAAGAAGCATAATTACAAACATGAGGCAAGCCATTAAAAACAGTATGTAGAGCTATTACCTAGGTCAATAAACCAATAGAGGGGGGAGGAGGAGTAAGGGGGAGAGATGAGGGGAGTCAGGGCGTGGAATAAAATGAAGTTTCAAGGGGGAGCAGAGGAAGCATAAGAGGGAGGTGAGAGAGAAGTAGAAGGGAAGTGATGAGGAAAGTCAGGACGGGGAAAGGAGAAGAAGAGATTTCAAGGAGGCGCAGAAGGAGGTGTAGGTGGTAATGGAGCGGATAGAGAGAGGTAGAGAGTTCCAGTGCAGGGGGGCAAGGAGTTGAAAGGAACGGAAACGAGAAGAGGCACAAGGGGACAGAGGAACAGTAAGTAGGAAGAGATCAGCAGAATGGAGGGAATGGGAGGGAGTGTAGAAAGAAAGGAGAAAGGAAAGATAGGGGAGCGAGGCCATGAAGAGATTTAAAAACGAGACAGAGGAAGTGAAATTTAAGTTTCGAGTGAAAGGGAAGGCAGCCAAGGTAGGAAAGCGAAGAGGAAATGGAGTCATGAGGAGCAAGAAGAGAAGGGGTACGGATGGCAGAGTGGTAGAGGGATTTAAGGGGAGCAAGATGAGAGGCAGGGAGGCCAAAGAGGAGAGAAGAGTAATAGAAAAGACGAGAGAAGATGAGGGAAGAGATTAAGAGTTTAGTGGCATGGAAGGTGAGAGAGGAACAAATTTTACGAATATTGAAAAGGTGGCAGTGACAGGCGCGAGAGATAAGAGAAATATGGTGGGTAAAGGAGAGGGAGGAGTCAAAGTGGAGGCCTAGATTGCAAGCGTGGGCAGAGATGGGAATATTAGAAGGGGGAAGTGAATAAAAGGAGAAGGAAAGGAAGGAGGGAGTGTGTTAGAGGGAAAGAATAAGACTTCAGTCTTATTAGTGTTGATGGAGAGAAAGTGGGAGTTTTTGATAGCGGTAGGACAGGAAGAGAGATTAAGGTGGAGGTCCGGAGTGAAGGGAGAGAAGGAGAGGAAAAGCTGGGTGTCATCAGCGTACAAATGGTGAGAAATACCGAAGGAAGAGATGATGGTGGCAAGAAAGGAGGTGTAAAGTGAGAAAAGGAAAGTGCTGACTACAGAGCCTTGGGGAACACCGTAGTCCCCTTTATGTCTCCAAATCAAAAGAACATTTAACAGCACTGGAGCAAACCTCTTTTAAAACCAATGAATGCATGTTAGTTCTGAAACTGGGGAAAAAAACACAGAGGACACACAGGGTGAGATGTGGATTTTGGGGAGAAAGTGGAATTCTGGGATAGCATAGCCTTCCCCATCCCCCAATGAAAGCAAAGCAAAGCAAAGGTGTACCTTACCACCAAACACCTTGAGATGAATACATTCGGGTGAAATGTGGGGATAGTGTAAGGAGAAGCAGTGAAAGAGCGCTCACCTTGCAGGGCAGGAATGGCTTTCCAGACAGAGATGGGTCCTTGGCTGGCAAACTGGCCCAGCGACACCTCCAGGAAGAAAATGGGCACCCCGGCCAGCGCCAACATCATCAGGTAAGGGATCAGAAAGGCACCTGGTGGCAAGAAAGGACAGAGCCTGAGTGTGCAAGCCGGCGAGGCAGCCATCCTATGCCCGGGGGATGGGGGGGACGCTCTGCACGGGGCACCGCGCTCTTGTGTTTGGGAGCCTCGTGCAGCGCTGAGTGGGCACTTGTGAACGAAGAGAGAGTTTCTGGCAACCAGTGTCCGGCAGATTCTGCCACTGCACTGGTCAGTGGGTGCCACTTCCGCAGCACTGGCAGCCATGCTTGGCATTCCAAGAGGTGTAATATATTGGGTATGATGTACATGTACTCGTGTGTGTGGCAGAGCCCAGAGATAGACTTTGCACTATATCTTCATGCCTTTTTAGAGACCAGATCCTTGGGAAGGCAAACCTTTGATGCTGGAGACGTGCTTTAGAATTTGGAGAATGTGTATAACTCCTGTGCCTGGCAAAGGACCACATGCAGAGATGTATGCATGCAGTTGATGTCGTTGGAGGATATGGAATAGTAGTAACTTCACTACCCAGAATGATCCAGCTTTCCAAAAGTGTCCTTATTGCTGAACACGTCCCCATCAACTTCCATAAGGGAGATGTGAATGCATCATGAGTCCTGTAACTATGGAAACGTCATTTCCCACATGGTGTAGCTATACTATATACTTGAGTTCATTCTTCTCATGTGCACCTTTGCAGTATGTGAAAAACGCCAGGCAGCCTTCTAAAGCAGGGGTGTGCGACTTTTGGACTACAACTCCCATCAGCCCTACTAGTGAGGGATCGTGGAGGTCCTAGAGCACAATATCTGGAGGCTGCAGATGTCAGGCTTCTGTCCTAAAGCATGCTATTGTTGGGATTGATAACAGTGTGCCTTTTATTTGGCCGAAGCCCTGGGTGTTTGGAATGGGCTCCTCTACCACGTGCTTTCTGGGCCTCTGAGATATGGTCATGGTGTATCTGCTTGCCTTTCCCAGGATGTGTCACACATGAAACAATCATTGGCAATGCCAACAGGTTGGGCTTTTGTGCAAGCATGGGAAAGGCATTTGCCAGGCAATGCTACAGTGGTATTAGCTAGCCCTTGTACGAGCAGGGCTAAATGGTGCAAGTACCTGGGCATATAATAGCAGTGCATGGAAAATGCCTAATACTTATACACAAGCCAAAACTGTTGGCTTTGCCAATGCTTGTATTAAACCGGACTTCAGTACATGGCATGCACAGTACTTATAAATCGAGTGGCGGAAAGTAAACCTGGTTGACATTTGTATTACACCAGTAGTGTGTTTACAGTTCAAATTAAGTCATTGGGGTCATTATAAATGTGCCAGTCTGGGATAAGTGCTGGTAAAAGTGGCAGTAATTCTGTGACCAGCACTTTTCCCAGACCGGCAAGCTACACATTTGCCGATGGGGGTTACCTAATTTACCTCCAGTTAAGAGCAGGAGGTAAATCAGGCCCCCAACCAACAAAAACAGATGGTATTTCTGGCACAGCAATCCCCTCAATGGAGTCCTATGAGACTGCATGGAATGAGGATTTACTGCCGCTGTCGGCACCTGGAATATGCTGGTAATACCGGGTTATCAGGTGCTGGTAACGGTAGGTCCATTTCCCGGCATCCCGCTGGAATTACCGGCGGGATACCGGGAAACTTGTAATGGCCCTATTAACTCTCAGAAAACTGCTTTGAAAAAATTCTGGCAGGCACTTTGATCACAACATTTGATGGTATGGCTTGATAAAGCTAGTTCAAAGAGATCCCTGGAGGATGTGCTTTGGGCGGTGAAGGGCAGGAAGTGGGTGGGAATGGCCATAGGGATGAGCATGGCCATGAGCAGTTAACGGGTGAGTAAATAACCAAACAACACCTACAAGCTGTGTGTCCTTCTTTTTATGCCATTTCTACCAATTCTATGTGAAAATGTCCCCAGGAAAATGTAGCCATGTGAACAAGTAGTCAGCAAAAAAGTTGTTTTAAAATGTTTGGTCATTCAGTACAAGCAATGTAAAGTGTGAACATGTTGCCATTGATAAGGTCACCAGAAAAGGTATTTTTAAATACAGAAAAGTACCAGTTTGTAACTCTAGCAATGACCCAAACCAATAATAAAACATCCAGTCACCCTAACTCTATTCCTAAACCTTACCCTAACTCTACTTAAACCCTTATTCTACGCTAAACCCTGGAGTGACACCAACCCTGCAGTGTGCTAAAGTATTTTATATGTTTGTCACTCCATACAAAACTGCAAATAAATTAAAAATGAAGAGTGAAGCTAACTCCAACCCCATCACCAGCTTGCCACTAATTCCATAGCTGTTGCCCTAACCCAAACCCTTGCTCTAAACCTAACCTTAGCCTTACCCTAACCACAGCTCAAAAACGTACCCTTGCTTGGTAGGAAGGCTCAGCAGATTAAGCAGTCGCTGATGCGATCTGTGTGTGATCTGTAGATCGCCTGTCTGAATCCCCAACAAGGACCACACCGCCTTTCTTCTGCCCGAGGTCAATATAACGAGTGCCAATTTGGATTGGAAAATAATAATTTTATAAAAAATGCATGAAAAGCGCTTTGGATAAAAGCGCTATATAAATGGCAGGTTAATGCTTACTCCACACTGCACTACCAACTCGATTTATCCGAACCCCTATCCTGCACCAACATCATCAGCTCTCCCCAACCACCCTACCCTTTTCCTTAACACTTACCCAAAACCATCATTATTCAATTGGCCCTACCCTTACCATGACCCCGACCTTGACACTAAACCAGGCAATCACAAGCCCACTAGACCCTGCTTAACCCTAATACGTACCTTAGCAGCACTGCATTTTGGATACTTTTGAGTTATTTTTTTTTTTTTTTTTACTTTTTGCCTGACGACTTTTTCACTGCAGAGGCATTTCCTCCATGGTTTTTCCACTGACTACGTTTTTGTTGGCAACATTGTCACTGGATACCTTTCGACCTAGCTGTACTCTAATACAATAGTTTCTGCTTATAGGTGGTGCCTTAGCGCCGCTTAAATGCCAAAACGAAAAAGCAAAACCCCGGCCTTGGATCTTCCTGCAGTACTTGGAAGTATTCATTCTGGTAAGTGCTTGGTTGAAAAGTGTGGTGACGGAACAAGGTTGCAGCGCTTAAAACCCAGGACAGATCTGGCATGGGGCGCTATATGAAACGGGACACTGTTTTTGCACCGGAAAGAATAGTTCTGAATGTTAGACTGGGGTTCCCTGTTGTGTGTTAGATGAGACGCTGTAGTCCTGTGTATTATATAGTCCATAATTCCCCTACGGCGAGTCACCTCGTGTGTTCATATTTTAGTTTTTTTCCAGGAAACATACCAGTTGATATATATATATATTTTTAAGCGATAGCTCCCATGAGATATTGTGAATTTTAAAAGATCAAAAATCATACTATTGTGATTGGTCAATATTTTAAAATCAGGGCACGCAGCATGGGATTGCCCTCGTGTGTTCTTAGGCACACGAGGCGCTTATTAAGTGAGAGCAAACACGACATTTCCGTGGTGGCCTCACACAGTTTGCTTAGAACTTGGCCGCGGGGTAACCGTCCAATCACGTTGCGTATTCGCCTGTGGGCCATTATGTAGGTCACTGAATGATTGCGGGCAGCGTCCTTGATCCGCAGGTAAGAGCGCTTAATAGGATATACTATTTCTGCAAAGAGTTCCGTTCAGGTGGCGAGATCGAGTTCTAATTCTGGCGCCGTTAGGTCTGCATTGTATTTTCCCGAGGTTGTTACACTGAGCATAATGAACGCCTGGAATGGTGATAGTAAGCGCCTCGCAGCGCTGTGACACGTAATAATAAGCGCTATATTTATACAGTTCTGACTGCTGGAATGGTTCGCCGTTCGGCGTGTCCTACTTTGCACACGTGTAGCAGCGCACATCTGCCCCTGGTGCGCCGATTTCAGATGAATCATTTAAGGCAAGGTGTCTGAATACATGTAACATGTTGAAGTCCCCCGGCATGCTTGCAAATTCGGAAGCCATTGTGCGGCTCTAGCACAAGAAATAGCACAGCCCAAGAATTGGAAATAAAGCGTTCGTTTGGATCTGGGACGGGTGTAACGCTAGTCTACCTCGGCCAAGGACTTTAATTAACGGCCGGTCCATTGCAACACTTGCAGCAGGTGAAGCCGGCAGGGCGATAATTAGCGACGCGAAAGTATTGCGCCAATGGCAGGAGTTCACCCTGCTGCTTTTCAAGAAGTTCATTCAGCAGCCAATACATGTATACAAATAATGATAATACTTATAAGCATAGCTAAAATGGCATTAAACGATGTGTTTTTACATGGTTCTGTTTGCTGGTATTATTCTTATTCCGATTTTAGCCTTTCGGACCTCTCGATAAATAAGCAATGTCATTTGTATTGCGGTTATTTTTTTTTATCACAACACGTGCACGCACTTTTGTGTGTGCACAATGTATCTCCGGCATTTGATGGTGCCGAGGTTAGCGACCGTGGCACGGAATAACCCACCCCACCCCCGAACGTGCGGCGGACGCTGGTCTATCTGAGCGGGTCGGGGGTGAAACGGAACTTTAACTTTGCCATCACGCGCCCTACATTGAACGGAAACTGCCCTCGCCTTTGCCTCGGTTCCATGTCGGCAATCTCTTAAAGTCCACATAGGGCAGATGTGGTGTGCCAGGCCTGCCCCGTGACCAGAGCAGGGAGGGGCAGGGGGAGGCGACGCTGAGCTTCCCTCTCGCGTGACCTTGGACAGCGAAGCCGTGTCCTTAATCTGTACATCACAAACATCATTCGTGATGAGTCCTCATTTCCACGAAGGCTTTCTTTAGTTTTGAAAAAAATATGGTGCAATTATAATTTAATTCAATGTGATTTAAATCTATTGCCTATTTTGAAATCACAGCGGCCAGATGCGGCGTAATCACAGCGGCCAGATGCGGCGTAATCACAGCGCCCAGATGCGGCGCGCGGAGAATTTGCGGCGCTAAACATAACCACAAACTATAAAAGACCACGGAAAGTGGGGCTTTCGAAATATGTGTAGGTCATGTTAAGTAAGTGATGCGTCCTGTATTTTACAGGGAGCACGTGCAATTCGGGGACTGCGCTAGAATATGCTCTGTTAAAGAACCTGTCGATGTGTATTTTGTTGTCACTTTCTGCCAAATCTTGGCCCCCTGATCCGTTTTTCTTTGTGGGTGGGGGATAGATTCCGTGTAGCTTATTTACCCCCTCCTCCGCATACATGCTGCTTGCTGGTGGGGGTACACGCCTGCATGCCGCTTACACAGCTCCCCGCCGGCCTGACCGAGAGTGCCGCATTGCACCGGCGTCGTTAAGCACAGAGCGGTAGAGCGGAGGCGCAGGGGAGGCGACACAAGCCTGCTGCGGTGGCGGGGAGGGGGGCAATAAAACGCAAGAAAGGGCGAATTCAGTATTACAATGTCAAGGGTTCTCACCAGTGCTGGAAATGGAAAACATTTATTGGGGGAACTGTCACTTCTTAGGAGGGGCCGGGCTTTGGGGGAGAGGGGGAGGGGCCAAGGGGCAAAGCCCCCAGCCAGGTTGCGCAACACAGCATCTGTATATAGAAACTGATCCTGGTGTTTTGCATGAAAGCCAGTAAGAAAACCTTTCAAGCGAATAACGGAGTCTTCTGTTTTGATTTTTCACAATATTCACCCTAATAAAAAGATGTCTGTAAATTGCAGGACATGTATACAGGGTCGGCCTAGGCCATAACATTGTCTCCGAGACCAATGAAAAAGTGGGCCACATTAGCATTTGGTGTTTTGGGTTCGGGCATTGCCCTGTTGCCCTGCACAGCTCATGTCATGGCATGCCATGCTTTGTTGTGTTAATGTATGAGGCTATAATATGATCTGCCTTATGAGGTTGTTCTACTGTGCTCTTTGATGGTATGCTATCCTATTTCACGCCATGCTGTGTTAAATTATTCTCTTGCTATGCCAAGGTTGCTGATCTCATATGTGATTATGTTACATCGTTTTTTGATTTATGAAGTGTTCTTTTTTGTTGTGGTGTTGTTATGATGTAGTATGTTATGCGTCCTAACATTGTTACGTGTTTTATTATTTGGAAATTCTGTGTTGTGTTGTGTTGTATTATGCCATGTTGGGCTGTTATGTGGTATGCTGTGCAGTGTTGGCCTGGCGGCAGCCTATGACCACATTTATAACCCCATCTTATTTCAACAACCCCCGAAAATAAGTATTGGTAATGCCAACAGTTGAGCTTTTGTGCAGGCATGGGAAAGGCGCTTGCCAGCTGCCCTAGTGGTATTAACAGGCCGTCCATGGAGCAGCTGCAACATGGTGCAAGTACCTGGGCATCTAATATGCCTAATACTTATAGACAAACTGTTGACTTTGCCAATGCTTCTTTTTAACAGGACTTCAGTGAAGGGCACGCAGAGTGTTTACAAATTAGTGGATGAAGACAGACCGGCTTAAGACATTTTTATTACAGCAAAAGCGGGTTTACAACTCCAATGAAGTCATTAAGTCTCAGAAGGCTGCTTTGAAAAGACACTGGCAGGCACTTCGAGTGTAAAGTTTGATGGGAAGGCTTCATTAAACTGAGCTCAAAGAGCTCCCACGAGGAGGTGTTTGGGGCTGGGAGGGGCAGGAAATAGATGGTAATGGCGATAGGGATTAATGGGGCCCTGGGCAGTCTATGGGCGGGCAAATAACCAAACAATACCTACAAGCTTTGTGTCCCTCCTCAAATGCCATTTCTCCCTAGCTGTACTCGCATGCAATAGTTTCAGCTCATAGCGCCACCTAATAGCCCGAAGTACAAATGGGCATCGCAAGGAAATCCCTTGACTGAACAGGCTTGTTTCTCCAAAATCCATAATGTTGAGCCCGCTCTTTGTGTCTTTTCTATATTTACTAACCACCTTTAATCAAACACTACACACTGCCTTTCCCAATATGCGGCTGACAGACAGATCATGATCTGCATGGCTAAAGGAATAGGCTAATTCACGATCCAGAGACCTGGCCGCACAAGGCCCACAGATGAATGAGATGAAACAGCCAATGCCTTAACGCTTCAAACACGAAAATGCTGCTAGTCGACAAATTCAGGTTAAAATCCTTTTACTTAAATGGCCTCTAACTCATGGACGCCCCCCAAAATCAGTCTGTAAAGCCAAGAACTTGGGACCACCTTAAATGTTTTGCTAACCTTTATCACTTAAAAGTATTCTGTAGGATAGGCAATTTCAGTTAACAGGCCACACATGACCACAACCCCACCTGGTAGCCACCCCTGGAAGTTCATCTCCATTTTCCACCCACAAAGCAATGCATTGTGGGAATGAAAATGAGCTAAACAGCCTGAATTTTAGCTAAAAAGTGAGAAAATGTTCATTATCTCACAGAGAACTTGCTATTGTATGCATAGCTGTATCAACCCAAGACAGACGGCACTCAAGGATGCAGACAATTGCATATGTGTTTCGCCCCGATTAGGGATCATCAGTGTGCTCCAGTCTGCCATGTTCCTACTTGTTCTTAGAGGTTTCTCTGGGCGACTTCTGTCAAAGAATTTGATGATTTGCACCATCTTTCATGTTGTATATCTATTTACAAAGCACCAACAAGGATATGGTGTGTGCATCCTTGAGAGCCATTTGTCTTGGGTGGATAAAGCTATGCATGCATACATGAGCACTGCCCTATAAGATAATGTAAATGATCTCACATGAGGCTGAAATGTCAAGCTTGTCAGCTAATGTGCATTCCCACAATGCATTCCTTCATGCCTCTGATTTGGAGGTGAACTTTCAGGGCTGACTACTACATGGCACTGTGGCATGTGTGGCTCCTATCTCCTACCCCTCTTGCTGTTTGCGTTATCTACCCCCGGGACCTATCCACTCCTTCTTCCCTGACTTGAACCTTCGCCCTGAGTCACTTCACACTGACATCCCCATTGTCATGCTGGGGGACATTAACTTTGCCAAGCCACCGGCCTTGAACTTAACTCCCTCCTATCTGATAAATCCCTTCGCCACAAGCCTACCCACTCCGGCGGTAACTCTCTTGCCTCTGGCTTTCGCTCTACTTCGCTCTCTGACTTCTCCATTGACCCGCTCTCTCTGATCACTCCAGTGTTCACTTTAACATCTTGGACCATCCTCCCTTTACTCATCCTCTTCCCTCTTCAATGGCCAACAGGAAATTAAAGCAGGACTTTCTTGCCTTGATGGTGTGAGGACCACTCTCTCGTCTCTCCCCTATGCATGCCTCTTCCATTGACTGTTCTTTTTCTGACTTTCACTATGCACATATGACTCCCTTTGTCCAACAGTAACCTGCAAGACAATTCCCACCTTCCCACCCCATCCTCTGAGCTCCAGACCCCCAAAAGGAAAATACATTTGTTGTGACCTAAGACGCTGGCACTAACCACAGACCCCCCACCATTCTAGCTTGTTAAAATTCCTGTGCTGCTCTCACCTCTGCACTGGACTCTACCTCCCCTACTACACAAACTGAATCTCCCTTCACAATCCCCCCTGAAAATGTTAATCTATCCTCCAATCTGTGCTCACATCTCCCAAGCCAAAAACCATTGCCTCTTTCCTCTTTGATAAAGACTTTGCTCATTCTTTTTCCTCTAAAATATTTCAAATGTGTGACAATCTCACAGCACTCTGCTCTCTGCCCTACCCTCCTTCTGTCCACCACATCTCCCTACCACTTCTACTCTCAACTACTTCTCCCCTATCTCAGCTATCGAATGAGCACCCATTCTTTACGGCACAAACCCATCTTGCACTCCTATTGACCTGTTTTCTCCTCAAACTGTCAAACACTTGATCTCAGTCACCTACCTTTATCTCTCTGAGCTCTTGGAACTCGTTGTCACCACAGGACTCTTCCCCCATCTCCTTCAAATCCTGTCCTACCCCTTTTGAAGAAATCCTCTGCTGACCAAAATGTCTTTGCAAACTATTGACCAGTTTCCCTCCTTCCCCATAGTTCAAAGGCTCTTGAGTGGGTGGTCTGCTATGGGACCACTAAGTACCTTGAGGATAATGGCTGTGGAGATCCCTTCAAACTGGCTACTGTAGAAAACACTCCATGGAGACTGTACTCATGCATGTCCCAAGCTTTCTTCCTGATTCTCACTAGTCCAAACTCTCTTCCATAGTCATCCTTTGGAACTCTCTGCCAATTTCGACTCCGTTGACCACCCCTCTCTCCTCACTTTCCAGTAGCTTGGGTTTTGCAAATCTGCTATTGCCTGGATTGCTTTTGAGCTGGAAAGGCCACTCCTTTAATATCTCCTGGAACTAACAAACCTCTGACCCGATACCTCTCCCTGTTGGCTTCCCCAAGGATCACTCCTTGGACACTCTTCACCCTCCATACCTCTAACTGAGGTAGACATATCTTGTAGTTTGTCTTTCATTATCAACTTTTTGCTGACGACACTCAAATAATGTTCTCCTTTTCCTCCTTCATCCCAGTCACCTTAGAATGGATTATAAACGCCCTCACTGCAATTAGTCAATGGATGGCTCTCTGCTGCATCATGCTGAACTGGAAGTCATCTTTCTTCTGTCTTCCAATGCAATCCCTAGCTTACCTCTCCTACTTCCTTCCTAACCTGACCTTCTTGCCCAAGGATCCCAATCTTAGGGTTCTCTTTGATAG
This sequence comes from Ambystoma mexicanum, assembly GCF_040938575.1. Lineage (NCBI taxonomy): Eukaryota > Metazoa > Chordata > Amphibia > Caudata > Ambystomatidae > Ambystoma > Ambystoma mexicanum. The sequence goes on along the minus strand of NC_090934.1, from coordinate 606,904,123 downwards.
CAGCATCCAGATGCAACAATTCATCATCACCACTGCCTCTGCTGCTCATAAAATTGCTCTCAACATTAAGAAAATGTGTCCATTTTGTATCACGCTACCAACCCTCTAATCTCCACCCACATGCTAAGCAACTCGGTTCCTGTTAATGCTCTTTGCCTTCCACTCTACTCCTTTTTCTGTCTAAACAAAGTCCTTAACGTTGGTACTGGCGCTCCCTGCAGCCTATCCAGATCCTCCACCACTTTAACCTACTGACAGCATGCTGGCTGACTCTCCATGCACAACAGCTCCTTTTCCCGGTTCCTTTTCCTACTCTGCAATCCTATCCATGATCTTGTTCCTGAGTACCTAGCTGACTGTGCCTCTGTCTACTCATTATCTCATTCTCTATGCAAATCCTCTGCACTCAACCTCACTGTCGCAGGCCTCCCATGCCGCCTCTCACTACCACTCCTTCTCCCTCCTTGCCACGTCTATTAGAACCCACTGCTTTTCACAATCAAAGTCATCCTGACTGTGGATCTCTTCATAGCTCGGTTTCAACGACACTTACTTGATAAAGAAGGAGATCCCCTTGACCTCTGTCCACTTCTTGCGACCTAACTACACCACTCCCTCCAGTGTCATATAATAAAGTAATTATTTCATTTTGCATATTTATACAGTACTTCTCTTTTGTTTAACCCACTTGCCCTCCTAGATTAATATTATCTTTGTCACCTGTTTCTTTGATTTGTATTGTTTTTTTAGTTCTCTTTGTTGTTTTGTTTTGTCCCTGGGTATGTCCCACTTCGTTCACACCCTCATAAACTGTCTCCCCACTTCTTCTCATCTTTATGCTATTGTGCATGTACCTTCTGAGGGAATGCCTCCACCATCTGCAAATGTGATATTGTTAGTCCTTTTCTGATCAAAAGTGACATTCTAGTTTTTTTAATAATTACAAATATAAAGTTAACAGCGCGATTAAATGATAAAGCGGTCGTGCCGTGCCCTTAATGAGTTTAGACTTAGTAATGGGAACTTTTTGCTGAAAATTGCTTGGAGTCTGGATTGGACTGTAGGATGGGCACCCTCCAAGGATCTTTCAGAAAGAAATCCTTGGATTGGAATTGGGCCCAGACTCATGACAATGTAGCGAGGTTGCCCTCTTTGTCTATCTTTTTCTAAATGTAACTTTCCGTGCCAGAAGGTCCAAAAATATATTCACCAGTTTGTTTCCCAGCCCTTCTAGGAGACATAAATTCAGGCAGATGAGGCTAAATAAGCTGCCGGTTGTGGCAATTAAGGGTGTGTGGCTGCACGTTCCTACGGAGAAGCTTGGCTGCCGCCATTGTTGGGAGCGTGGTTCAACTGAATCTCTTAGACATGTACTCACTTCCTGTAGATCCATGATAAAACACTATGGGCCTCATGCTGGGTCGGATGGAGCAGTAAAATGCGGCAGTAACGCTATTATCGCTGCATCTACCGCTCCCCCCAATCTCGAGTTGGTCGCAAAGTGGGAGTTTTACCTCCAGCTTTTTGCTGGAGGTAAAAATCTCCCCTTTCCGTCGATTTTCTGTGCTATTAGCGCAGCATTAATTACGCCACCGCTAATAGTGCTAAGAAACCAATGGACCCAATGGGAATGGGGATTTACCTCCCCAGCGCAACTCAGGATCCAGCTTAAAATGGCACCAGACCTAGTTGTGGTTAAGCTAATAGCGTTGAGCAGTATCCCAGCGCAATAACCAATGGGATACCGGCCAACTCAGGATAATGCCCAATGTCAGATACTACATGCAGCACTTTGCAGATGGTCTATTAGAGCAACTTGTTTGGCTAAACAGCCTTTTGGGGTGCGGTTTGACCAGCTGAATCACCTTGGTTCAAGTATGTCAGGCCTTTGAGTATGAGCTTGCTAGGGCGTGCTGAATTTGTATGAGGTTCCAAATTTGTACAGTTGTAAGGTGGCTCAATATTGACCTAAAATAGGTGATGAAAAAGACTTTCAGCCTGATTCATGGAATTAGTTGCGTGAAAAACGCAGATTTGCACGCCTTTCTGCCTAAAAATCCCTGTTTGAAGTATGGGGATTTTCGGGCAGAAATGCGCGCAAATCTGCGTTTTTCACACAAATAATTCCATGAATCAGGGGCTTTATTTTTGCTAAAATACCACTCTATAGGTCCTATTAAGATATAATTCTGACCCAACAATAGATGATGATGATGAAGATTTACTGCCTGATTCATGGAATTATTTGCGCTGAAAACACAGATTTGCGCACCTTTCTGCCCGAAAATCCCCATACTTCAAACAGGGATTTTCAGGCAGAAAGGTGCGCAAATCCGCGTTTTCGGCGCAAATAATTCCATGAATCAGGCTGTTCATGTTATATTTTATATGTATGTTTTAATGATTATATTTATGTTGAGAGATTATTTCAATTGCAATGATATTTGGGTTTATGTATTTGTATTATTTAACTGTTTTGTGAATAGTTTGTAATGAACGGTAACACAATAAAAAATATTAACAAAATATGCAAAGTTAAATGAAAGAGCATATTCCACTCTTAACTTAGAGGTTGATGGTGTTTTCCTTGCAGTTTTTTAAACCCACCATAACATTGATGTACCTAAGTGGATACTATGCAATAGGCACATATCGTCGGCTTTATCTGCCCATTAAAGTTCTATTGGGAGATTTACACTAATCCCATGCATATTATTCTATTGCACTAAAGTAATCCCACGTTTGTCATATGGTCTTGAGTTTTGTTCAGAGGATTTGGCACCTTTTTTAAATCAATGGAAGCACAAGTGTGGCGAAAAGTCTTAAGCCATATTCCGAAATGTATACCAATGGAATTTTTACGTTATGAGCTGGGTCTGCCTTCTCTAAAGAGTATTATGTATTGGAAAAAGTTATCGTTATTACGTAAATGTCTTGTGTCTGACAAAAACACGTTGTATTATTTTTTGGGGACAGATCTAGAAGGTGTACTTATATTTGATCTTAAAAGAGTATGTGCTAAAATATTATGTGATCTGGGTCTATCAATGGAGATTCTTATAAAGAATCAGGGTAAGGTTAAAGAACTATTGAAAGCATCGGATTTGTTGGAAAACAACGTGAAGATTTTACATTCTCAGCTGTACTCACAGGCAATATCTTTTTGGAAGTGGAAACCTGTTCCCAAGAAATACATAGAAAAATATCCATCTAGAGTTTTTAGAAATTTAACTATGAGATTTCGTTTTAATGTTTTAAACACTTTTGAAATTCAGAATATAAGGTATAGAAATGATGTGGAAATCAAGTTCTGCAGAGATTGTAAGGCAAGCGGGGTTATCGAATCGTTAATGCATTTGTTATTGATATGTCCAGAACTCCTGAAACACAGAATTGACAACTTTTCAGCGTTTGTTAATGACAGCTCTAACGTGAATAGAGCCAATCCGTGGTATGAGATGCTTCATGGTAACTCCACGGTTTGATTAATACGAATGAATGAATATTTGAGAGTCATATGTGATTTAGTATAAAAATGCCTATGCCGTGTTTAAAGGTCCTAATGCAATTGACAAGTAATTTTAAATATTTGGGTATGTGTTGTTGTATTGACAGGGTGTTTTTTTTTATCTGTTATTGACAATTCAAGTTTTATCTGTCATTTGGAATTAATTTTTGAATGTGCAAATGTGTATATATCTGTATGTTACTGTTTTTATATAATATGTTTTTGTACTTTTGTAATCTTTTATTGCATTCTTGATTGAAAATGTTGTAAAGGTTTATACAAACCAAAAACAATAAAGATAATAATAATAATAATAACGTTCTATTCTTACTTGGCTTTGGTCAAAATGTGGATATGGTCTGGGCATTGGTCATATCCCACCTAGACTATTGTAAGTGCTCATGTGCAGGACTAACACAAAACCTTCAGGGCAACTGCAACCATTTGAGAATCAAGCCGCATGACTAGTAGTGGCCCTAAAAGGCAGAACCTTGCCACACCAGAGCTAAAGGCTTGCAATGGAACAAAAGATGACGCTTGATCCACACTTTCAAAGCACTGCGTACTATCTGCAGCAGAATAAAACTCTCTGATCGTCAACCTTCCAGCAAAAACACTACCAGGGGAAGACTGGCTTTTTTGGGTTCTCAACTAGGGAAAATTATGAGCTGAGTCTTGCCCTCAGATTACAGGGCCAGCTAGAATTCAACAAGTATCCAGCAATTACAGACAAACATACCGCATGCTGGCAACGTGGAAAGTTGTCCAAGGGGGTTTTAAAGTTTCCGGTCTCAGATGTATCCAGTACCGGAAGTGAGGGGAAGAACTTTCATGTTAGGGTGGTGTCTGACTTTGGAATAGAATGGTCTTTAAAATTGAGGATCGCTGCACCGTCCATCTCCCTGCTGCCCCACATCCCCCCTGGGCCATCAGAGCCACTGCCACTTCTGAACCAGAGGTTTCCACCTTCATTTGCAACGAATCCTCCTGCGGCCCTACCCATGCTTTATTTTTCCTGCATAGTAAGCTGGTAGAGTAGGCCCTTCCTTCAGCAGATCGGGGGTTTAAAATCAGTAGCAGGTGGTGGAGAGGCGATCCATTCATTGAAACGGCACAATGACCAGATCTCAGGGGCTTTCTCTTAAATTATTGGCCTATAAGAACAGCTGATAAGGGAATAATCCTACAGATGTGGGGGGAGAGGGCGACTCTTTTCCTTAGCTAAAGGTGGGTGTCGCCTCCCAGTGATGCAAGTGGGCTGAAGTGACTCCAAAAGAATACACACCCACACTTTCAGAGAGGGCCTTTACAAGCCATGAGGAAGGAGGGGTCTCTAATCTCCATATTAAGTTACCGCTGTGGAGTGGGTCATCTAATAAGGTGGGCATTGCGCTTGAATGGAGTCGGTCTACGGAGCAGCCTTTAAGGCATACATGTGGGCATCTTCTTCGTTCAACGCACAGCGACCCCCCTCACAGAAAGGTGTGCTGGCATATCGGCCCACCCCTATAATGAACCGCAGAATCCAAGGCGTGAGCAGCAATGAGGCCGGCCCATGAGCAGTGCTGGTGGCATGATAGGGACATTCTTGTTCTGCAGTATTGGGAAATATAGCATACCATAAGCTCCCCCTGAACAGTGACAGTGATACCGGATAGTGAAAAGTAGAAAACAGCCGCCGCGTCCCTGATACAAATGAATGTCCCATCAATACCTCAAAAGAAACGAGAAGGGGACACAGGGCTATTAAGGCGGCTTGAGAATATTACGTATCGTATGATTAATCAATAATATAATTATGGTGTGTTATCTTGTATTTGTATGCAAAAGGCTTTAATTAGCCAAAAGCATTATTTAAATGTGTTGAAATAGTGGCTGAATGTGTGTATTCGTGGAAATACTAGTGGCAGCTATTATGTTCTATGTGTTAGCTTTGGAGAAGACACCGACGGAAAATGTATTCATGATGCCAAAGTGAATTTTAAAGTTTGCATTTGTAAAATAAAAGCAAACTAAAACCTTTTGTTTAATAGACCAATTCAGTGAACTCGAAGTGACATTCCGGTAATAGCCAGCAGGTGGCGCTGCAGCACATATAGCTCGTTAACGGAAATGGCATATTCTTGCATGCTATGGAACAGAGGATTTTTTTTAAACCCCCTGTATTAAGAGTGTTTGATAAACATGCTCCAATGCTTCAATGACTAAGATGCCAACTACACCACACTGATGATCCCCCAACCAGTGTGGAAGAAGTATGTGTTGGTTGCACCCATAAGAGCTGGTGTTCTTGGGCTGCTAAACAATGTATAAAATAGTGCTTCCCTTCAAAACAATGGCAGTGCTCTCATAGCCAGCACACATGCAAGTTCATTTAATGGTTGTATACCCATGCAGGCCTGATCCAGAGAAGCGTTTTATGATGGTTCAATCCCATAGGAAAACCTTCTGTGGTCAAAACTCGATGGGCCTGATTCACAGAAGCATTTTGTAATGGCGCCATCACATAGCAGAAATGCTCTCTGAGATTCACAGAGCGTTTTCAGATGGGATGGCACCATTAAAAAACACTCCTGTGAATCAGGCCCATAGTGTTTTGCTCTGCGGCTCTGAAGTAGGGATGACCTACCGGGGTGGCTACTAGGTAGCACTGTGACATGTGTGCCTTGTTATCTGAACTCACCTATTTTACTGTCTTTTTACTTATTTCTCTTAAACCTACCAAAGTATTGTGCTGTTTTATATTTTCTAGTGAGGCCTGTTAATTTGGTGTTTCATATGCCATCGAAAGGGCATTAACTAAAAGAAACTACCCACCGAAGGGAGGGGTTGTTCTTTGTTTTGCATGGCGTACATGAGAGAATGTGCCATATTAGGACACTGCTCTCGCAATTTCCACGTGAGCGCCATGTGCTAATTAGTGTTGCTCTCCTGTTGCCATTGGCCAGCACCTTATTTTAATGATGCTTCCTTCTACTGTCGACTAGTCTCATATGACGCGTGGAATGCTAAAAGCAGTCAATGCCTGCAGGTACTGCCCAAATTCTGAGCATTCTGATTAGCTGACGGCTGGTCATTAATGCTCACTATGTACTCTTATATTATTCAAAGCAGGAGGAGCGGGCATTACGGGGGGATTAAGGGCCACGGACCAAGTTAAAGGCCTGAAGTAAGTCTGGCATATCTCACTCTGGTGTGTTTAAGGCTTATTGACATATATCTCTGACCAATTACTAATTGCAACCTCCTACTACAAATTCTTGATAAAGTAGCAACCAAACAGCTACAAACACATGTGGACAATCAAAATTTACTCGATGAACAACAATCCGGGTTCAGAGGTGTTACTTGACCTCCAAACCAGAATGTTAAACATCTTGGAAAGGGAAAGAATGGCATGCTGAAGCTGTAGGATCTGTCAGCAGCGTTTGACCTGCTGGACCACTGCAAACTCCAAGAAGCCCTGGCATCATCGGGAAACTGTTCCCAGGAAGCCATAGATTGGATTTCTTCTTTCCTAACAGACCGTAGTTCCAAAATACACTGGGACGACAAACTCTCTAAACTCATAGACAAACTGTGATGCTCCACAGGGGGCCAGCATATCGCCTCTTCTTTTCAACTTATATCTTCGCTCCCTATGCACACTCTTGACCAACTTGGGTGTGCAATTTACCAACTTCTCTGCTGACATCCAGCTAATGATAGAAATGAATGGGTGTCACAGCAAAAACAGCTCCGCCATCATAAATATTTACACCATAATCGAAGATTGGATGAAAACAAACTGGCTCTGTTTAAACAGCAGTACAACTGAGCTCATGATATTTGGATCTCCCCAGGGCAGGGCTAAACGCAGCCCAGATTATGCTAACTGTACATAAAAAACTCCAGTATCCCAGTGGAATAATCACGTGCCAGCCTTCAAAACGTTCATACAGAAAATGGGTCTATTAATGCAGATGGTATGTGTTTCTGCAAGTAACACAAGGAAGAGCTATTTGAATGGCCAAGCATTGGACATCAAAAGGCCTATCTTTCATTACAAAAGGAAAGGTCAAATTGAAATGCAGCCTTTTAATTCACAGTGGCAGAAATAATTCAAAGGCCCTTACTACATGAAAAAAGGGTGTTCAAACACTGAAACCAAAATGGCTTGCATGTAGGGTTGTACCGAACTTCGGCTTCGAGTAGGTATTCGTCCAGATTTCAGCTGAAAACCAGCTATTCGGGTATGGCCAAAGGTTCCTAGAATACTTACTCGAAGCCGAAGTTTAAAAAAAATGTTTAAAAGATTTTTTTTTTTTAAATGTCCTCTTTCTATGATTGCCTTTCTTCTCTCAGTGTGAGAGACGATAGCCAATCCTAGAAAAAGAACATTGGCAAAGCAGTAGTAGCCAGTAAACTGGTAGTTTACTGGCTATGCAAGTAACACAAGAAAAAATACCCATACCCTGCACAATGGCCGAGAAAGGAAGGAGCCAGTTCCTACAGGAGGGTGAGCTCGCGGCAGCGCAGATGGGTGAGTGTCAATTTCTTTTTACATCACCAAAAAAGGTAAGGTAACGGCCGCAATATTGTGGATTTTCGAGGGAAAAGGCCTGTTTAAGTTACGTGCATGTGTTTAAATTCCGCGTGGCTGTGAATGTAATACTGTGTGATTTCTAAATTATGTTTGGCTATTTCAGCTGTTTTGTATTCATGCTGCATTCAATACATGTTATGGACATGTATGAGGATTGTGCTTGTAGTCCCACTTTCTATTTTCAATATTTGTTTCAGTAAGTTAATATGTTGTATGCTGTTTGTAAAACACGTAACAACATAGCTGTGAGCTGTTGCTGTTATTGTGGACGCAGGCCTGGAGCAATGTGCAGGTCATTGCAAGCGCACAGCACCCATTATTTCTATCCTTCCATTGATGGCTCAGATGGGTCTATTTTTAGTATGCTCATGTAGGCATTCAACCACCAGAAGGCTTGCACATGTTTGTAGAACATCTGGCAATTTACATGGGTGGCAATAGATCACCGTCAAGGCCCATCAAATCTTAGGTACCGCAGCACTTCAAAGAAGTCTGCATTGGCACCACTTGTGTGGAAAAGAGTACAGCCAACACAGCCATCTGAAGTGCTCACAGAACCCTAACTCAACGAGAGCACGCAATCGCTGTGCCCATGCCAATAATGTGAACTGTATAAAGGGCACACTCTGCACTCGGCAGTGTCCTGGAATACAACGCGAGGGCCAATCCACCCGGTTTTACACAGCAGTAAACATCAATTCCCCGCCGTCCAAAACAATCACATCCATCCATTGGCCATGCCGAGCGCATTGCGCAGAGTGCTCTGCTCATGCCGTGTTTACTCCGCTTGACATTGATGGAAAAAGGAAACAGTACACCGGCCGGGTGTACAATCAGGAGTACAGAGGGTGGGGGACGCGAGGAATGTGTACACAGCACAGAGTAGGTCATATTCCATTCCATCGGCTGCTCTATCGATGATGTTGAAGCAAAGTTAAGCGAGTGTGACACCCCATTCAAGGCATCTAGTAGAATACTAGGCTGCCTGTGCAAAGAAAGGACCCACAAAATGTCTGTTCTCATGACTAAATTGCAACCTCAAACTAGACTCACTACGCAACTATGCAGTTATAGGCGGAACGTGCATGGCAGCGAGAGGCCATATTGAGCTGGGCTGGGCTGCATCTCAGCTCAGAAAGGAAACCTTTGAATATATCTTTGGCAAGGTCATGCACATGATATTTATGGTAAGGGGGTGCTTGTGCCTGGAAAGGTCGTCTTGCTAAATGATTTGCATTTAGTCATCTCATGATAGCTCAATGGGATGTCCTGGGATTATTTATTTTTTTATAATTGCTTCAGCTTAACAAGGTAGGTGAATGGAGGGTTGGGTATGACATGTGGAGGTGCCATTTTCAGTGCCATTTTTAAGTGGGTATTTTCAGGAAAATACCCAATAAACATCACACACTCAAATGTTGAACAGCCAGTTCTATATGTGGACATTAAGGAGCACTTTTCATGTTGCCTTTGAATAATGTAACCTTGATGATGTGTGCTTATTAAAGGATTTGGCATACAGTTAGTGGTGTTGAATGGTAATGTATAGTTGCTTTCTGTATAGGAGATCAGTGTATGAGATGGATTTGATCATTTTTTGGAAACTTTTAAATGATATGAGAAAAAATGTTCTAAAACATGCTTCCACCTCCTGTGCTCTCTCTCTCGTCTCTCCTCCCCTGCATTTCACACTCTCCCCTCGCTCTTCCACTCTTCCAAATTTTCCCATAGGAAAAGGGTTAGGTTTGCTGAAAATGTGTAATATGGGGCCAATTTTAAAATTATTTCTAGGGCCTCTTTTGGTTGGGCAAATGCTCAAATGGGGTTGAAAAGGGCAGCTGAATGTGTGCATCCATGATGCGTGCATTCACATGCTCTTTACTGTCTTGCGAAGCAGTATTTCTCATGTGCTGGACAATGTATTAAAAACATAGTTCTGCTAACTATTTGGTATTCGGCCGAATAGTAATTTCACTATTCGGTACACCCCTACTTGCATGTGCATTTTGCAGTTTTTCAAGCGAGAAATTAGAAAAATGTTCCCTTGCTAAAAGTGTGTGTTGACAAGATGCAATGTATTAATATAGATAATGTGCTTCACATGCAAAATACCCCTGTTTTTGTTGTTGGATAGACTTCACAAATGATACCCCACTGCAAGCCTGTTGGCCTCTGGATCTGGAAATGGAATTCCTTTGCAGCGCCTGCATACCAGTTATTTATAACTACAATAAAGTGACTAGCAGCCCTGTGTGGAGGAAAATACAAGAAAATAGAAGGTTTTAAGATCAGAATTGTGGTCAACTTCAGATAACAGGCCCAAGTACCAGATGTCAGTATGGCTTAACAGCATTACAGGGCACAGGTGGACAGTCTGTTGCCTGATAAGGATCTCCTCAACCCATCAACTTTTAAGAACAAAGAGACTAATGACTTTTACTCCGGCCTTAAAAAAACACAGTTCAGGAGGCTCTGGTCACATGATTTCATAGAAATAATAGCTGTGATGTGAAACTAAATATTATATTTGTTAATGATGTGGCCATAGACATGCATTGGACATGTGATTTTATTCAGCAATTGATGAACGTTTATAGGTACAGACTTGTGGAAGATGTCATTTAAAAATAATTTCAAGGCAACTTTGTGGAAATACAAGTTATCCACACATGACCTATGGCATTGCAATAGCAAGCTAAAATGTGTTTCTGGGTGCCCCGAAAATGTCCTGAATTTAAGTATTAGTGAGCTGATAGAGAGTAAAATTAAGTATCTTGGGAGTAAATTGCATGTTTATAACTATTATACTTTATGCACGAATGGCAACAAATTGCCATGTGCCTGTGCCACATGGTGTGAACATGGCTGACATTTTATTACATCTCTGTGACTAGCTGAAGTGAAATATATGTATATAGGCATCTATTCATAAATTATGAAGTTTTGCCATATAAAAAAGGGGAATTACAAATGGGAGTTGCAATATTTCTGTTCTAGACCCACTAAACCAATCCTTAGAGAGAAGCTGGATCTGGGGGTGGACAGAAATGTAAATATCCAATCCGGGTTGCAAGATCCTAAGTTAGCACTGCCGAATGTTCACTGTCCAGGGTAGGGACTTAGGAAATAAAAAGGTCTTGCACCATGGAAAAGAGAGCAGTTGGTAAAAAGTTACCAACAGACAGCTGCCAAACATTACCAAAGGATATCTGCTGAAATTTTATCTGGGTCAAAATATTGCTGGGGAGACTAGAACACAAAGGATGTGAGACTTCCCTGTAACCATAGAGGGAGGATTGCTGTGGACCACTAACAGAAGTGCTGGCCAGAACCCTGTTTTTCCCTAAGAGCGAAGCCCTGCTCAGTCCATGAGTGCCAGCCCAGAGATTTCCAAAAGTAAGCAGATTGTTCAACAAAATGACAGCATGGGGATCTATTTAGTTAACCCATTACCGTCTATAGTGGGTTCTCTTACATTAGTGGGTGGGGGTAACATTGTGTAGACCCTTTGCATATTTGACTTTATATATATGTCATTAACACCCAAATAGATTGACGCAGGGGGAGCTTGTAAGAATTTCAAACATTCATCCACTCTTCTAGCAGGAAAATACAAAAAAGTCATTTAAAGAATTGGGGTGCCTTGATTTTCCTGTTCACCCCTGTATTCTCTAATGAGGTGTTCTTTCCTAAAATGAAAATTCCTAACTGAAACCCATTCCAAACACTTGCTTTGAGATAAAAAGGTACTCTTATCTTAAAACGAAATTTACAATTGTCACCACTCTTTCAATATTGTATTTAACCAAGGAGTGCCCTTGGCCCCACAAAATAAATTCTAAACTGCTCAGCTTCCCCAACACAGACCTTTAGGTGAAGGGGGTCTGAAAAACCAAAGTCCCTAAATCATCCCCATTGTATTGCCTACTTTCCCCAGCACAGGCCTTTAAGTGAAGGGGGTTTGAAAAACCCAAATCCCTAAATTATGCCAATTGTACTGCCCAACTTCCCCAAAACAGGCCTTTAAGTGAGGGGGTCTGAAAAACCAGAATTCCTAAATAGTCCCCATTTTACTTCCCAACTTCCCGAACACTAACTTCTAAATTGTCCCCCCTTCCTAGACCTGGCCTTTGGATAGAAGGGTGCTGCATATCATTTGATGCTTGGATGTTTGGGCTAGGAGAGAAGTGCTTTGCTAAAGTGAGACCTCATGTATCCAACACTGAATGTGTGATGTATGCCGTGTTTTTAAATTAGCCCTCTGTCTATTCCTAAGCTAAATTCTGGTGAAGTCCTATTTGCCATGTGCATTTTACAAATCTGTGATTTAAACTGCTAGCATTTTGAGTGTGCAGGGTACTCCATATCTCAAGTCTTGAAAGAGAACTAGCTTGTATAAAAAAAATTGTGCCCATGTTTGACATTAACAGAAACATGAAGATTATGTTCTAGCACTGTGTCATATTTTTATTTTTGAAATTCAACATTCAACTGGATTCACAGGGAGAGAGATTTGACCTGTTCATTTAGCCTGTGGTCCATATTTTGTGAGACAATATTAAAGGTAGAAAAAGTGTGTTTTGTAATTGAAGCCGTGTATTCTGCCACAATGAAGGTGGCGGCTGTAATTTAACCAATTTATTATTCATTGAGCTCATAATTGAAATAAATAAATATTATTTCTTTACCCCATTCTGGTTCTTGGCTCAATGGGGGCAAAAGGGGTGTGGGGGAGCTTATATGAATCTTTTAAAAGGCGAGTGCAACAAAATGTAAGCAAGTGTTGTAGGGCTCCTTGATTGGGGTGAGAAGGAAATCCCCAGGTTAAGGGTGGTCTCTCAATATAATTCTACAAATTGGGGGCTTGTGCGCCGGGATCAGGTCCATTATTGTTGACTAATGATAAATGCATTGGTGAAAGGATATTCATTTTGGTGTAACTTTATTAAGGTAGAAAAAAGGTTGCTGTGCATTGTTAAAAGGCCACTGCAATGATTGACCCCTGGGTTCCAGGAGGGTGTATAGGTGTATAAAAACAACAGACTGTGTAGAGAGCTAAGGCAAAAAGGAGATTAATAATTAATTTTTGATTTGGCATTGTGAGTGGAAATTAAGCAGGAACAGGGTGAGTTTTGCCCCTCACAAAGGAACGTCTACAAAATTTTCAAAAAACTATTTTAAAATGATTACCATATATGTGTGTGTGAGGCCAGGAAACGTCTCCTGGCTAAGCTTTTCATTTGTGGAGAATGGAGTGAGGGAGACGCCGGGAGCTGGCAAACCAGAATGGTGCAACAGGTCACCTCAGTGAGCACTGACATTTGATGTGAAGGTGGGATTATGCACAAAGCATTAGAGGCATTGTATATGATCCAAAATCGCTCGTGAAGAGCTGATCCAAATGACACAACTCACAGCTCACTTATATTTTCATGTGCAATTACTTGAGGAAAGATTGCAGAATTAAGAGGCTGGTGTGATGAAGCAGACTGAGGCCTGGAAACAGGCTCAGAAAGAGCTAACACAGCTTGGAGATAAAGTGCAGCAGAGCGGAAATGTTGAGTTACAACAAGAAAGGCTCATTAAGCAACTTCAAAACTATTTAAAAACACATTTGCAAGCCAGTGTAAAGGGAGAAACAGTTACTGTAAACCACATTCAAGGTAAATTGAATGATCAGACCGTTCATAGCGCACCTGGGAAGTACCCGAAGTACGGCTGTTGGCTGGGAACGCTGGGTCCGCTGGATAGAGAACGCTACTGAGGTGCCGCTCCTCGCGGCTTCGAAACACTTCGAAGAAGAAGAAGCGGTCAGGACGTACATAAAGGCAACACGGAAGTTGCCTGTCCCTGAGATGCTCTGATTGGTTATCCTTCTTGCAATTTCGCATTGATCACACCCACTCGTACCTTTAAAAACACTGGTCACTGCGCACCTGTGCGCGCACCTGGGAAGTACCCGAAGTACGGCTGTTGGCTGTTTGCTTTGTTGTGCGGTGTGCATTTGAACTGATGTGTGTGTGCTGAATTATATAATCGAAGGCCTGTATGAAGAAGTAACAACAGGGCAACTAGTTGACAAAGGCAAAACATCTATTGGAGTGACAGAAGGTGATCTGAGTAAGGCACGCGAAGGTAAGCACGTGTGTATGCTTGACTGGAGGTACGGGTTTATCGACACTGAACATAAGATTAGTAATGAAAAGGAAGTTTGCCAGGGGTAAAAAAGACCCAGCCTTAACAATGAATGTAATAAAAACGCGTCGTATGAGCATGGCGCATGCTATTGCCATCGATCTCCCATTACCCTCCGACTCGGATGAGGATCTAATTGAATGTGCCCAAAATGAATCCGACAGATTAATTGCTGAAAATCTGGATGATGTGATCCCTGTCTCCTCTCAGTCCCTGTTCAATGAAGAGCCAAGACTGAGAGGTGTTGATGGAACAGATATAGGAGTGAATGCGAGAAACCATCCACAACCAAGACAGAATAATGTCTCATTTATTGACACACCTCACATATTTACCGAGGGGGAAATAACATTACTGGGTTTATCTGAACACTATGATGCATCTACACAATGTTCGAATACAGTACGGAACATAGGGAATGTTGAGTCTAGTCGATCTCCGATATCAGAGAGAAAGGATGAGATGCAGGATTACGTATTAAAAGAAATGAAGTCGCAGACTCATATTTTAAAAGAAATCCTGCTTGTCATAACAGCTTTCCCTGAAATGCTAGCTGAAAATATGAAAAAATGTAAATTAATGGCAGGAGAAGGCGCTCTCAATAATGCAACTAATACTCTGAGCAATGGGGATTAGGACTCAGATGAGTTACAATTGATTCTTCCTAGACCAGAAATGGGAGATACTGAACAGTGTGATTGAGGTGCACAATACTAGGAAAAACGAAATCTTGACGGATGATTTGCATATTCCTGCTGCCGCCAATGCGCCCATCAGAGTGGCGGATATATTTAATGTCAGGATTTCTAAAAACAAAATGAAAAAAAATAGACAAAAACAGGCCCGTGCTTAAAAGGCCTTGAATGCATCTACTTTAAAGTCCTTGAGTGATATTGAGACACGCAACCCTGTATTAGCATTGGGCGCGAACTCAACTACAGGTCAATCATGGAATGGGGTGGATGCATGTATGGATACTGATAAGCATGAGAGAAAAGGGGCGAAGTTAAGAATCCCCTGTATAAACTCTACGAACAACAAGTTTGAGGGGAATATTGCCCAGCCGGTCACTGTCAAGGGCTCAAGCACAGATCCCAGTTTGATTTTGATTCCTGACGCAGAGTATAATAATGAGCCAAAGGTGACTAGCTACTCTGATGCGGTAAACAACTTATCAGATGCTATGAAGAATAAAATAGTCACCGACAGAATTGATACTAATTTGAAAAATCTAGAAATGGGCATGCTAGATATTTTTGACTTATTCAAGAACCCGGATGCTCGGATGCGTACAAAGATACCCTTTAACGAGTCAAAGGGGAATGATAAGCCAATGGAAATTATAGAGAACGCTAGTAGCCTAAGGACTATACATGATGAACTTAATGATGTTCAAAGAGACAGATCTAAGGAAGAGAGAAGTCTTGAGAGAATTAGCGAAGAATCCTTGCCTTTAGAGCAGACGCGCACAAATAAAGGGGTGCAAGGCAAACAAATCCCTGCAGAGAGGGTGAAAGATAGCTCAGCACGAATGCCTGTACCAGAAATAATGCCAAAGAGTGGGATCGCAACATCTAAAAAGGAGGACACAGAGGAAAAAGATCAGCCCTTGACTGTGACAAGTGTGAGAGAAATAATACAGGAAATTTTGTCAACTAAAACAGGAAGAATGCCTGCTATAGAAAAGGTAATCACAGGAAACGATACGCCGCCTGACTATAGATATAATGAACCAAGTAAAGATTCCTGGGGAAAACCTATGCACGAAGCTAGGAGACAGGAGGCGGCTAACTCTCCTCATGAGGATGCTACTAGGGAGCGCGAGATGCACCCCCAACGAGTGCAGGACACGGCATATGATAATCACGCGAATGGGGAAAATCTGAATGGTAATTGGAATGATAAAGTGAGACGGCCTGAAGGTACTAGTGAACCAAGTTTGATTATATATTATGTGTTTGATGATGGCTACTATCCCATCTTAAATAGATCACATATCTTGAATTTGTTTAGAGAGATACCAGAACTAGCCCTTGTATCCTCATGCGATATTCAGCTAGTGGACTTTATTGATCCTCATAGATTGGACTTTGTGCGACTAGTGATTACATCGCCTTTAGTGCGAGCTCTTATACTCAAGGAAGCTGGGGCCCTGCAAAAGAGGGGGTTTGACACGTATGAATATGTTGAGTGTGGTGAGAATATACGTGTGGGAAATGTGGAGCAATACCCCCGAAATAATAATACAAGAGAGAAATATAAGGCGTCGAATCAAGTAGGAGGCGAGCACTTAACCATAAGTGAAATGGAAGAATGGAGATTGATGGCGGTCTCACTTAGAGATACCTTGGAACAACTAAAGGGATTGGGTAAATCCCTTTAGCGATGATAGTTTTTTTAAATTGATATCCTGGAATTCTAGAGGACACACACACCTGACACAAAACAGAAAAGTATGTATGAACTTAGAGAAATTTGACTTTATCTTGTTACAGGAAACTTGGGCATGTGGTCCACTGCTCTGGGACGGATTTGTTGTCCTATGCCTACCTGGGACGAAGGGCACTAGAGGTCGCCCGAAGGGTGGCATGGCGCTTGCGTATCGTAATGATCCAGATATATCTCTGATAAAAGAGACACAGGTACAAGAGTCATGCCAAATGGCCAATTTTAAAATCCTAACCATGGAAGGCATTACTCACCTTATGATTATTAATATCTATTGGAATGATGTGGAAAATGATGATCACATGCTTGAAAAATTGCTGTATGATCTGAATGTATTGCTAGATGAATGGATAGTGGCTACCCCAAATGGTGTGATAATTCTAGCAGGCGATTTAAATGTGGACTGCGATGTAACAAGTAGCGAAAGAGCAGCAAGATTAAGGTGGTGTTGCAACCAAAGAAGGAGACTAGATAACAAACGAAATAGAGGAGCCTTATGGTGTAACTTTGCAAACTCATGGGGGCTGACACGGTTGTTTAATAACAAACCCACCTGGAAGGCGCGTGGGCTTTCCTCAAGCATTGATTATATTTTCGCAAGCGAACATCTAATTGGAAATATGACCAATATGCTTGTGGAAGATAATTTAGAAAGTGATCATGCAATGTTATCAATGAACATAAATATAAAGAAACAAAATAACCTTAGCAAAGCATATTGTGCCCAAACAACAGTTAATGTCAGAGGTTCGAGAATAAAGTGGAATATGAAAAATACAGCGAAATTTAATGACATGATGATGCATGATTTTGAGAAATGTACTATGGAGGTAAAAAAGATCCAATATTCGGGTGACAAATTTGGGGAGCTCCTCGGTTCAATCATGGCCAAGGTGGAGCAACCAACAGCCAGAATAGCACTAAAAGATAAAAATCATAGGCACGTCTTCGATCTTGAGATCAAGATGCAAAAGGCAAGGTTGAACAAAGATCTCCATTCCATAAAAAAACAAAAGTTACTTGTTGAGGATGTATGGGAGTTATGTATACGGAGACGTCAAGCCTACAGGAATTGGAGGCTGCATCATCAAGCCTACTTACTACAGAAGGATGGTGAAAAAATGTTGAATGCAATGAAGGAAAGTAATTCACGAAATTATTGGGCCATTATCAATAATACTGAGATCACCCAAACCCAATTAAACACTAATCCAATCAGTGAAAAGGTATGGTGTGAACACTTTGAGAAGCTGTATGCTTGCTCGGGTAATGATGATTCTATGTTTGAAAAGATCGCTTGTCAATGGTCCCTTGATGTCTCTGTGGGAAAAATACTATCCATAATAAAGACAATGAAAGCCTCCGGTACTCCGGGACCCAACAACTTCTCCATGGCGTTGATAAAGCAGAATGAATGGTTGTGGGTGAAAATACTCCATATACTATTTAAAAATGTAATTGAGACGCAAACTATGCCAGTTTCCTGGAAAGTTTCATATGTAATCCTGATCTATAAAAAAGGGAACAGACAGAGTACAACGAATTACAGACCAATATCTTTATTAAATATAGAGACAAAGATCTTTTTGGCCATAATTCTAGAGAGTCTATTAAAATGGATGGAGGAAAAAGATATACTAGATATACGACAGATCGGTTTTCGTAAAAACTTGGGAACTGATGCTGGGGGTCTAATACTCACAATTATGCAAAATCAAAGATCTAAAAAGGGGAAAGGGCCCATTTATGCTGCCTCAATGGACCTTTCGGCTGCATTTGATACGGTGGATAGGCTTCTTTTATGGCAGAAGTTGGCAAGGTTAAACATAGAGGGCGGTTTACTCTCCATGATTATTCACCTGTATTCAAACACAACTCTAAAGGTGCGAATTAATAATGATGGTCTGATGTCTAAGGAAATTCATGCAAAGAATGGTTTGAAACAAGGTTGTGCATTGGCAGCAATCTTATTTAACTTATACGTCTCTGGTGCGAATGAGAGACTGGACCCTGCGGGCCTATTATCCCCCAGGGTTGGAGGAATTGAAATTAAGTGGCTGGTTTATGCGGACAATTTCATTCTTTTTGACAGAACTAAGATCGGTCTTCAGAGGCTTATTGATGCTTTTGTTAGATTTATAAGTGATCTGAAATTGAAAATGAATCCGCAGAAAACAGTGGTGATTAACCTGGGAGAAAGTAAAAAGAAATGCGCAAAGCTTGTTTGGTTTGTCGAGGGTATTGCTGTCCTCCTACAGAAAGCATTCAAGTACTTGGGCTATTCTTTTGTTAGTAATATGTCATATAGTTTTGTGAAACAATGTTTGGAAGCAAAAACCATTGATGCGGCAAATCAAATGAGAGTTATTGAAAGCAAGTATGGTAAATTTTCCATGCATGCCTGTAGAGACTTTTACCTAATGAAGGTGGTACCAAGGCTGTTTTATGGCCTTGAATTCTACCCAGAGAAAGAAGCTTTACAGTTAAAAAGTTTTGAATCAAAAATCTGGAAAAAGCTACTATTTTTTCTGCCAAAATGCATACCGATGGAGTTAATAAGATATGAGTTTGGTTTAAATTCATTAAAATGTTGCATGGACTGCAAAAAAGCGATGATTTACAGAAAATGTGTTCTTGCCAAACAGAATTCTATATATCATGTCTGTAGGAATGATACAGGGACATACATGTCTAACTTGAAAGCAGAGGTGGAAAAGATTCTGAGAAACATGGGTGTTACATTGAATGTCCTCTTAGAAAGACCTGATAAAATCAAAACAATGATTAAAGCCTTTGATTGGGTTGCGAAAAACTCCGTAATAATAAACTCAAAACTGTATGCGCAAGTATTATCGGCATGGAAATGGTCCCCTGCACCTGAGCAATATCTAGTAAAATGTCCTTCACGGAATTTGCGTCATAGTATTATGAGATTTAGAATGAACGTAATGAATACCAATGAAATATGTGCATTAAGAAAATTGATCCCACAGAATTTGAAAGTATGTAGATTCTGCATGTTTGAAGATCTTCCTGAATCTTTGTCACATTTGCTGTTAGGCTGTACCATGCTAAAGAATGAAAGACTTGATTACTTTGCGGAATTTGTTACTGACACCGCGTGTGTATTTAGAGAGCAAATTTGGTTTGAAATGCTACATGGCCGTAATATCATATTAAAAATAAGGGTGATAGCGTTCTTGGCAAATGTGTGCAAAGTTACATAGAAGGATGGAAATCTGTCATGGGTGGTCACACGGATATATTCCTGGAAAACATGAATAAATGTAAGTCGTTAGATGGAAAGGAGAATTATGTACAGGTTAGGTTTTTAATTCTGGATGAGGAAAAAGCAAAGAATTTTAATTACCGCAATTTCTATTATCAGAAAGAAAAGGATTGAAGACTTGCATGTGAGTCTTTTTTTCTATGAATGCTTACTATATGTGTAAAATGATGTTTAAAGATTGATGTGAAAAATGATAAAATGTATTTTTGTACAATTTTATCTTTTGATAATGAGAATTTGTAAAGGTTTTTTCAAACCAATATACAATAAAATAAAAAAAAATAAAAAAGTAGTGAATTTCTGGATGAAATAGTGACTTCAAAGCAAGTCCTCAAGCAACTGATGTGTGAAAATAACCAGTTAATCGTAAAAGGGGTTCACTCCCAGAATGAATTTGACCAGTTGCACCAATATTTAAAGGTTTTAAAACAACGTAAAATGCAACTGGTGAAAGAAAAGAAAGCTTACAGCAGTACAGTAGTGTCCTGTTATAAAAAATAAAACAATTCAAGATGGATACAGAAAAGGGTGAGCCTGGGTTCTAGGAACTCACCAAAGTGTGAGAAGAAAGGAATGAGCTAGTAGAGCGTGCTAGACAAATAGAAGCTGAACTATCAGAGGCAGCTCATTGTAGGCGTGTGCAAGAGAAGGAGATTAATCACCTGAAGGAAAAGCATCCTTGAATATGCACGCAGCATACAGGGCTCACAGAGGGAGAATGAATCACTTTGGCATGAAGTACAGCAAACAAAAGATCGGTTGATAGCTCGAGACTAATAAGGCCTTAGTGTCAGAATTAAAAAGCCAGCTCTCTGACTACCAACAGGAAATAATGAAAGAGAGGCACAGGTGTGAAAGTCTCCCAAAGGAAATTTAAAATTATAAGCAGTCCCTGAGGCACCCTGACCAGTCAGGATATGGGACAAGGCCCACTGATCAAGATGAGACACCCCACCCATCAGAGGCCTCAGTCCAGTCATTTACAACCTCCCAGGTACAAATGGGAACTGACCATGTGCATGCCACCGATAAAGAACAGGGGAACATGAGGCAGTTGGACTTACTGAGGTTTGGGCATCCTTGTCTGATGAGTATTCACCTCTACCATACAGAAGGGAAGGGGGCAGGACAGCGTATCCTGGGAGACTAAAAGGAATACTGTAAGTACTTCAGACCATGGAAACTCCTATGATGAGAAAGTCGGGGAGTTAGATTGGCTGAAGATGAGACTACAAAGAGTCCATGTCACCTGCTTCGCTGAAGGAGAAAAGCCAGATTCTCTGCCTAAGAAGGGCATTCTAAAAACCTCTGTACATGCAGGTGAAAGGGGGAATTCACCAGACTTCCTGGAAGGGGGGTGATGAAACTGGGTTCTATCATGGGCCTAAATAACTACAGGGAGAGTGGCCCTGAGAGCTCACTTTGGTCCAGGTGAAAGGAGTCCAGATCCTATAACTATGGTAGATATTCCCGATCTCAGATAGATATGGAGCACCTAGAAGACAGGTAATGGAGTACACAAAGTAGCTCTGAGTCAGAAAATGAATGGACTCAGGTGCAGGGGAAGAAAAAGACAGGGAAACAGAGCAAGGGTTTTGTGAAAGACCCAATAAGAGAAATCAAGGCCATGAAGAGCTTCCTAGCCCCATTGCACAAGAATGCCAAGTATTCTGTAGGGCAACACCTAGAACTTTATGAGCAGATGATGGCATCATTCTAGATCAGAAACAATGTGAATATTTCATAGGATTTGCTAAATGGACTTCCTCACCTGAGTACACCAATTTCTTTGCAGAACTGGAGGACCAGGATCATTATAAATGACCCAACTATAAAGCAGCCATTTTAAAACATTTCTCATCACACAGAAACCCTCAAAAAGGCTGTAAAGCTGTACATAATTTGCAATTTGGGGAGGATCAGGCCCCTCGGGAGTCTGTGCAGTAATTGAAGTGTGCATTTGTGCAGACTTCCCGGCGGGTAAACACACATAGTACGGAGTTTATGACAAGTTATTTTATGCATTCCTCAAATACATAATAACTCAGATAGTACACGATTCCCATGAACACAGTACACTGGACTGGATAGTTGAAAAAGCCACCAGGATCTGTGAGGTCCAGAAGCCCACTGAGAATAAAAACAAAAAATTCTAAGCCATCTAATCCACCTGCTGCTGCAAAGGTGGCGGAGGTAAGAACTACCCCTCCCTTGCACCTAGAGACCATAGGGCCTAAAACTAACCCTCCTGCCAACAAGCAGAATGGAAGGCAGAAGGGACCCACCACCTCCAGCTCAATCGAATGATGGTAGTCATGCATGTACAAAACAATTATCCCTCAGACCCTACCCTAGGTACAAGGGTACCAAGCAAATACCGGGGTATGTATACACTCCCCCCGCCGGAGGGGCAATCAGGTAAGTACTGCCCCGGGAAACATCCCTGCAAAATTCCCTCAGGAGAGAAGTATGACTCCACCTCCCAACCTGAACTTTTTCCCCAGATATCTCCTGAACCAAAACATCCAAAATAATCCCCCTCTCTCTCCCAGATTACAAGAGAATTGATCCCGGAGCAGGGGCATTCAGGATAGAAAATTATGGGGGAAATTTTCGGTGCTCGAGCTGCTCTGAGAGAAGGGACAGTTACCATTTTCCAGAGCAGCAGAGGTATGACTCGAGACCTCCCTAAAACCCAGAAAAGGGCCCTCATTCTGAGGTTGGTGGTAGTCATGGCGCTATTTGAGCCATGACTGCCACCAATAACGGTACTGTGTCCGGTTTGGTGCAATGGGGACTTACCGGTCTAGTCAGACCTTGGTGGGACCGGTAAGTCACCATTCACCAAACCATTCCCCATTCCCATTTGAGCCCCCAGAGGGCTCAATGGGAATGAGGAGGGTGCAAATAACGGGCCGGCGTATGCCAAGCCTGTTATTTGCACCCAGGTCCCTTAACGGGTCCCGTCCATAACACCTGGCCAGACCAGGCGTTAAGGAAGGGACCCGCTAAGGGACCTCGTAGTAGGGCGGTAAGGGATTACCGGCACCGGTCTCCTTACCGGTGCCCAGTATCCCATAATGCCCTACTCGGAATGAGCGCCAAGGTCTTGCAGCTGGAGCAATAGGTCCAGCAACTGACCAATGACCTGGGGTACATGCTGAGGGCTCAGTCCAACCCTCAACCTAAATCTGTGTTCCAGAATTCCACAACATCCAGGGCAGATGCCTTGGGGGTGGGGATGATGGGAAGAAATGTCCAACAAACCACAGGTTGCTAAGGAGGGGGCCCAGGTGGAAGGGACATGCCAAGACCTAGAGGAAGCTTCCTGTCTCACCCAGACAGAGCCCCTAGAAACCTCTCAGCCTGAAAGTGACTCTTCTACCCCAGAAAGTTAGACCATAAAGAGCAAAGGGTAAGTAGGAGAGGCCAACGAAGAACCCACTTTGTGGACGAACTCAATATTATCCCCTTTCAAAGAGAAGAGACCCTGGATGCTTCAGGTAAGCAGACCTTCTCTTTCAAAAACTGGGGGATTCCTCCCAAAGACAAATAGGTCCCAAAAGACCCTGAGTGGGATAGGGTAAATATGGAGACCAACCCAGCTCAGGACACTATTCTACCCCAAAAATATGAGTAAGACAGAATAAAAGCAGAGGTGTCGTTCCCCCAAACAGATTTGGAGACCTGCCTCCAGGTAAGGGGGGACAGCAAAGAATCACAGGAGAAAGAGGATTCCCCAAATCCATTGTTAGTTGTATAATGTTCCTCACAGATTCCCAACCTCTGACACGGAAAATTGCCCAAGATCACATGGTGTTAAAGTTTAATATTAATAAAAAAATTACCATAAGGCTGGCAAATAACTCACACTTACTTTGCACCCTGGAGGAGAAAGAAGGCTGATTCTATGCACCAGTCAAGGTGCAAGGTCAGTGTGAACTATCAGCTCTGGTGCCCAAATCATCCTCCTGCCCAGAAAAGCCTTCTACCAGCTAAACTCATGACAGGGGTAGGGTCACCAACTTCCCCTCATACCATTTCCCAGACAACTCCAAAACTTCAACAGGAATGACATTTCCGTCGAAGGGACTGCAAATCTGGAGATAAAAATGTACCGACTGTGAAAACAAGGTTTTCTGGACCCAGACTAACCGGCATATACAATTAAAAATGAGTACCATTTATGTAAGCATGAATGGTACCTGTAATTTAATTGATCAACATTCTGAGAAAGTAGAATTCCATTTCAAGAATAACCAAGTGCCAGACATCACTGTCATCTCTGTAGGAGAACAATCGGGTGATGGGAACCCTTCTCCATTCTTAAAAATCAACCTTCCTCCCAGTTTTAAGTGGCAATCCACACTGCAAGAGAACACCCTAAAATTTTACACCAGCCCAAAATCAGAAGAAACCTTGAGTCCCGTGAAACCAGACGATGAAGAACCTGCTAAAAGTCTGATGACATAATAAAAAAAGGCAAACAGTTGTTTTTCTCCATTCAGATAAATGAGGGGGAGAAGCCGGTGCTTGCCAGAGAATGCCTGAATAATGGAAGGAGCTTCATCAACGAAGGATTATTCAGTAATCTCCAAAAAGATCAGACCATTCCCACATTTAAGTTGACTGACAAATGGGAAGTGGGCCTGGAAACCCCAAATTCCAAACATCTCCTGCCTAGCAAATGTATGCTAAACATCTCCATTGGCAACAAAAGCATAGACCATAGTTGTTGGGTTGTGAGAGATGTCCCTTCCGGCTTTTATTTAGGCAGCAACATTCGCAATCAATTTGGACCTCATTAATAATAAAGCCTGGTCCTGACTGGTGAGTAACCCCATAGGCTTTGATGACACTGAAAAAGCATTCTGGTCAGCTCAATTGCTGTTTTATACCATTGAAGTTCAAATACAAGAAGAGGTTACCATTCCAGGACAGGTGCAACAATTTACCACTCCACTCAAAATTAAAAGAGGACATTGCCTCAAACATCAGGACACCTATATAAATTTAAATTCCCATCTCAAACAACAAGGTTTGTATTTATATCTGACACCTCTAGTAGACCTAGATCATAACACCATTTGAATATTGGTGGATAACAGCAACCTTAGAAGTATCTCTTTGGGCGCAGACACCTTTTTTGGAAAGGCGGGTGATGCCCAACATCATTCTAATGATTTAGCTAATGAAATCATGGGACATGACTGTTTCGACATCAGCGACAGGATTCCTCCAGAAAAGACATAGGCATGGGGGGAATTTCTTGGTGTACTCTTCCTGTCCCTGTGGGGTGGAAGAGGTGACCTGTGAAATCAGGAGGAAGGGGTTAGTGTTCAGAGCCAAGGACCACTACCTCGAATTCCTGGAAATTCCTGTTCAAGTTGACACCCTCAAAAGAGATCCTCCCAAATGGAGGATACTGCTGAACTTGCCATGCCCAAGGTCTTTCAAGGTTTCAAGCAGATGGTCAAGGAAATTATCAATCTTGCTGATGCCTGTGAGAACGAGGGGCAAAGAAAAACGCTGAAACAGGTCTTCCTGGAAAGCCAAGATAACTTTTCAATGGATTCATACGACTGTGGACGCACCTCTATTCATTCAACCACCATACCCACAGACCTGGAGATGGCTCCAGTATTTCTGAAACAATACTGGTTACCTCTCACGTCCATGGGGTCACTCACAGAGATTATTAAGAACTTAGAATCCCATGGGGTAATCAGTATGATCCACAGTGCTTTCAACAACCCAGTACTGGGGATACGCAAACCAAACGGCCAATGGAGACTATGTGCCGACCTGAGGGAGTTGAACAAATGGGTCCACATGTCAAGATGGCCACTTGATCAGAGGCTGGCACAGATCACGGGTCAAAGGTGTACAACCCAATTGACCTGACCAACAGCTACTGGACAGTCCTGTGAGTAGGGAGGACCAGTACAAGCTTGTGTTTACTTTTGGGGGGCAGCAATATACATGGACTCAAACCCCCTTTGGATACATGAACCCTGGAAATGAGTTCAACATTTTTCTACATAAGGCCATGCCCGACTTGGGCGAAATGGGAATCATGGCCTATGTAGATGAGGTTCTGATCAAGAGCTCAAATGTGGAGGCACATACAGCAGAAATCTGCTATGTTCTGACACAGTTGCAGAAAGCCAGAGAAAAACTGTCCTTTCAGAAGGCACAGTGGTGTAAGACCCAAATTAACTTCTTAGGGCACAAGATCACCCCTGAGTTTCTTAATCCACAGGTGAAGAAGGTGGAAGCCTTAATGAACTTAAAAGACCCTACTACTCTGTGAGAATTAAGAAGCCTTCTTGGACTCACTAATTATAGTAAAAACTTAATTGAAGACTATGCAGAGTCAATCGACCCTTGGTCCATTTATTAAAGGCCGGAGTCAAGTGGGAGTGGGTTACGGAACAATCCGGGGCAGTTAAACAAATGAAAACAATCCTTTCCCAGGCTCCTTGTTTGGTCTACCCCATAAGGAACAAAATGTTCTTCTTGGAGATGGGGTTCTCAGATACTTGCCTAACAGTGTTGTTGTATTAAAAGCATGACAAGGTTAACAAGGTCCTCTCGTATGTGAGCAAGGCTTTGTCCCCTGTGGTGGAAAGATTGAATGACTGTGAAAAGGCACTCCTGGCAACAGTGTGGGCATTGACCAATTACTGCCTATTCATCCAGGGGGAGCACATAATTGTTGAGACTCCTCACCAACTCTTGCAATATTTACAAAGTGACAGAATTCAAGTGGGGAACATCAGTAATTCCAGAATTACTTCCTGGATTCTGTCCATGCAAGGCTTTCCTGTGGAGGTCAGATATGACCAAAACAAGAAGAGTCCCCTAGCTCAAGGGCTAAATTATTCCCCACTGAAAGCCTGTTGGGCTCCAGATCTGGAAAGGGAATTCCTTTGAAGTGCCTGCATAGCAGTTATTTACAACTGCAATAAAGTGACTAGCAGCCCTGGGTGGGGGAAAGTACAAGAAAAGAGAAGGTTTTAAGATCAAAATGTTGGTCAACTTCAGATAACAGGACCAAGTACCAAATGTCAGCATGGCCTAATGGCATTACAGGTCAGAAGTGAACAGTCTGCTGCCTGATAAGGATCATCTCAACCCATCAACTTTTAAGAACAAAGAGACTAGTGGCTTGTACACCAGCCATCAAAAAGCACAGTCCAGGAGCCTCTGGTCACATGCTTGCAAAGAAATAATAGCTATGATATGAACCTAAATATTATATATGTTAATGATGTGGCCATGGACTTGCATTGGACATGTGATTTTATTCAACAATTGAGGAACGGTTATAGTTGTCATTTTAAAGATAATTTCAAGGCACATTTTTTGAAATAAAGGTTATCAATATGCAACCTATGGCATCGCAATAGCAAGGTAAAATGTGTTTCTGGATGCCCTGAAAATGTCCTGAATTTAAGAATTAACGAGCTGATGGAGATTAAAATTAGATATCTGGAGAGTAAATTGCATGTTTATAACTAGTATACTTTTTGCATAAATGGAAAGAAATTGCCACATGCCTGTGCAACATGGTGAGAACATGGCTACCATTTTATTCAATACTCATGATTAGCTAAAGCGGAATATATGAATATCATGGCATTTATTAGTAAGTGACAAGGTTTTGCAATGTAGGCACTTTTTGTCAAAATCTTGACATAAAAAGGGGGAATTTCAAATGGAAGTTGCAAAATGTCAGTTCTAGACTCCTAAACCAATCCGCACAGAGAGGCTGGACTTGGGGTGGAGAGTAATGTAAATGTCCAATCCAGGTTGCGAGATCCTAAGTTAGCACTGCCTAATTTTCACTGTCCAGTGGAGGGACTTAGAGAGTAAAAAGGTAATGCACCGTGGAAAAGAGAGGAGCTGCAAAAAAATTACCAAAATTAACATTCCCAACTGAAACCCAATCCCAAAACTTGCTTTGAGATAAAAAGGTATTCTTATATTAAAATGAAATTCACAATTGTCATTACTCTTTCAACATTGTATTTAACCAAGGGGGGCCCTTGGCCCCACAAAGAAAATTCTAAACTGTCTAACTTCCCCAACACAGGCCTTTACGTAAAGGGGTGTCTGAAAAACCTAAATCCCAAAATCATCCCCATTTTACTCCCCAACTTCCCCAACACAGGATTTTAAGTGAGGGGGTCTGAAAAACCAAAGTTCCTAAATCATCTCCATTTTACTGTCCAACCACCCCCAAAACGTGCCTTTAAGTGATGGGGGTCTGAAACACTAACTTCTAAACTGTCCCCACTTCCTAGACCTGGCCTTTGAACAGAAGAGTTCTGCATATAATTTGATGCTTGGGTTTTTGCGGATGGGAGAAGAAGTGCTTTGATAAAGTGAGACCTCATGTATACAACGCTGAACGTGTGATGTATGTATTGTTTTGAAATACGCCCTGTGTCTATTCCTAAGATAAATTCTGGTGAAGTCATATTTGCCACATGCATTTTATTAATCTGAGATTTAAACTGCTAGCATTTTGACTGCGCAGGGAACTCCATATCTCAAGTCTTGAAAAAGCACTACCTTATATAAAACAACATTGTGCCTATGTTTGACATTAACAGAAACGTATAGATTATGTTCTAGCATTGTGCCATAATATTATTATTGAAATTCAACATTCACCTGGAATCACAGGAAGAGAGCTTTGACCCGTTTATTTAGCCTGTGTTCCATATTTTGTGAGACAAAATTAAAGGTTGAAAAAATGTGTTTTGTAATTGAAGCCATGTTTTCTATCACAAAGAAGGTGACAGCTATAATTTAACCTAAGTATTATTCAGTGAGCTTATAATTGAAATAAATAAATATTCTTTCCATACCTCGGGCTGGATCTTGGCTCACTGTGGGCACAGGGGGGAGATGTGTGCAGCTCTCTATGAGTCTTTAATATGGCCACCACAAAAAATCTTTAGCGGGTATTGTAGGGCTGCTTGGTTGGTGGTGGTAAGGAACTCCCCAGGGTAAGGGTGGTCCCTCAATATGACACTACAGATTACAATAGCAAATTCCAGTAAAGCTGGCCCAAACCTTACTGTGTCTTAAGTTGATAAACTTGCATGTATATGTACTTTGTTTGGTAGCACAACATGTACTATTATCAGCAATGTAATTGCACCAGATGGTGATTGATAAACAAACTAAAAAGGCATCAATATGGTGAAGGTCTAGAAATTGGTTTGTTCATATGGGGAGATGTAAAACCTTGGAAATCCCCTCCGATGATGAGCATAACATGTTAGTCTGAGAAGTGAATAAGTAGCCAAATTCAAGGCTGTGGAAACAAAATGTTCATGCTTGTATCCTGGCTTTGCCAGCAGATGATACAGTGATCCTGGTCAAATTATCTTATATCATTTACATTACTGTGCTCGTCTTCTGTGAAAAGGTTTGCCTTCTCACATGATGGTGGCATTGTTTAGCCCATTAGCTGATCTTTCTTTTTATGTAGGCCATTTAAGTGGAAGGGGTTCTTGACAGAAGAAAGCAGACCAGATGGTGCAAGCCTCTGACAAGCATATTTTAAGGTCTTCTCATTTTACACAAAAAACGGTTTGCTTTTTGTGTAAAATTGAAAGGTTTTTCGGCAAGTTTATAAATAATTTCACAGGCCTGTGTTTTGGACATAGCTGTAATATACAAAAGAGAAACTCAGATGACATCTTTTAATCATATGAAGTAGTATGCTGGTACTTATACACTTCCCATGATGAGACAATGAAGTTATAATCGTTCTAATTTTTTATAATGTACTCCAATAACATTTTGTTATTAAAAATTGTCACATTTGGTTATGTGATTTGTGTACTTTCCAATCCAGTTATATACAATGGGATTCTTTTAGTTCATGGTGAAAATTGAAAAAGAAGGTGTTGAAGTGTAGAATGTTCAGAGTGGGTGCAAAACCCGGCTTCACCAATGGATGATCCTGGCCATCACATTTAATTGTGTGTTGCCTAACCTGTCAAAATGGCCAGTTCCTAAATCTTTCAAAGTTGTCGCCTTTCATGTAGCTTTCACGCTTCGGCTGGTGGGTGGACATGGTGTTTAACGGCCTGCCAGCCCAAGCTTTGGTAGGCCTGAGAGAAACCATGTCCGCCCCCCAGCCGGGTCATGAAAGCTATTCACACCCCAGGATTTCCCAGGGTGCGGATAGTTTTCATTCTGACGGGAGACGTGCTCAGCACAAACAAACCTCCCATCAGAGAAAAAACATTTTAAAATAAATGCCCGCCTCCTAAAATAGAGGATGACGGCAGCCCTGGAAAACAGGTTCCAAAAGGCCTGCCGCCATCTGAAAAGGGAATTAGTCCTTTTTCTATTTTTATGATAGCACCCATTGTTTTTAATGTTTCTTTATTTACAGCGGTGCGGGCGATGTATGCATGATCGCACCCAGGAAAGGCGGATTGCAATTGGTCAATCTGCCTTTCCCGGGTGCAAATAGTGATTTCATTCTCTGTGTATTAACTTCAAAATAGCCTTACTCATGGTTTCACTGGCTATAGTATTGCTTCCTCTGCAATAATAGTGAGCATTCAGATATTGCACACCACAGCCACTTGTCTTTGCTCTCTAATGGCAACACTACTTGAACACCATATCCACCTTCTAATATTAGTCTATGCAAATACAGACACCATTCTAGTCATTTCTAATCTTCATCCGCTATATTTGCTACGCCATGTGTAGCTTTCGCCTTGCTTGCAATTGGTCTCCAGTATGCATGTTTGAACACATTTACATTCTGTGAAGCAGCAAATGTGAGTCTTCAGTCTATTCTGGGATGTGTGTACCCTTTTCATACGGTCCAGTGTTAAAACTAGCGGCAGTAAACCCTCCTTGTGGATGCTATTGATTAAAAAGTATCCTGTACCTATGCTAGAACACAAGTACCCTCATAGCCTGCTAATGTTGCTAATGTTGGCCTTAAAATGCACATTTATCATTCCGATTACAGCAAGAATAAAGAGGGTAAGGGGGCTGAAAGGATGTAGCACGCTTATTTGGTTGGCTGAGAGGCAGCATGTCAAGCTATGGGTTGTGATCACGTTGAGGGGGGGCACAACCATATATTCTGGATCCCTTCATTCCTTTGGTTTGGTGCAAGGGGCCAACAAAGATGGCTGTGCCCCTGCCCACCCAAAAAGTGGTTAAGATGACCCAGACTGCAACACTGCAGTTGGGACTGCTGCCTGATATATATATATATATATATATATATATATATATATATATATATATATATATATATATATATATATATATATTTGTTTTTATTATTTCTTAAACAAACACGAGGGGCTGCGGACACCGTCCCTCGACTTAAGCCCTGCTTGCAATGCTATGTAATATGTCCAGATAATGCCTGAATTGCCAGCTGTTTGATTGGTTCAGATGAATCTGTTGGTATTCTGTGTATCTGTCCGGTTTAAAACAATTCAAACGTAGCTAGGTAGAAGCGGGCGCTGCGAAGGACGAAGTTGTGATATCTTGAGAAGCGTGCAGGGAAGGGGGGTCGTGCGTGCATAGGAGGGGGTGCATGTGGTCTCTAGAGTATGGGCTGTTGGGAGGAATTGTTAGGGTGGTCTATGAAGTGTTCTTTGAATCGGTTCGTCGCCGGGGCTTCCTTTTTTCAAGTGTGCAATGTTAGGCTAGCGTACGCCATGTTATGTTATGATATTCAATGTTCTGTCATGTTATGCCTTGTTGTGCTCGGCTATGCTGCACTATTTCAGCGTAAATGTTTTGTATGTTATCACTTGTTGTGCTATGGTGCGTTACGTTTTGATCTGTTACGCTATGTTTTGGCGCGGTATGGTTTGCTATGCTATGTCGTATGCGTGCCACCCACATAACTCCTGTGTAGCCAAGGGGTGCGTGCGGCTACATACCTCCCCCGTTCTTGAAGGCCAGGTAGGGGAACCTCCAGACGTTGCCCAGCCCCACGGCGTAGCCCACCATGGACAGGATAAAGTCCAGCTTGCTGGACCAGTTGCCCCGGGCTTTGTTCTCGTCGCCCTCGTCCTCCTGCAGGAAAAAGAAAGAAAAAAAGAAATCAAGCCAGCGTTCGCGGGTGTGCTCTGTAGCAACAAATATACGTTGACCCTATTGCTGTAGATCAGCGGTGCAGGCGCATGCGCAGAAAGGCCCTCGCCCCCCTCCCCCCCCCAACGGTCGTCGGTGTGTTTTGGGGGCTGAGTAAAACAGGCAACATCCGGGCGGGGGTCGGGGAGCCCTGACCACTGCAATAGCTGTCGGGTGTAAGTGGGGGTGCTGGCTGCAACTCTGCCAATGGCCTATTCGGGGTGCCAGGCGCGTAACAGCTGCTTAGGTAGCTTATGAAGATGACCAGATTTCCCCTGAAACGCGAATCATTCCAAAAGGTGCAGTTTTCTGCTGAGCTGGTTTTGGGGAGGGCGGGCAGAGAACGACCCAGCTGAACAGTGGCCTTGAAATACTGGGTTTGCATGGAACGCGGTTTTATATAGCGCCCTTCGGCCATTTATCTTGGCCTCAATGCGCTTGTTGTCAAATCCGGATCTTTATTTCTATCGACAGGAAATGATTATGTCCTTACACTGTGCCTTGTGGAAATAAAAGTGCCATACTGTGTTTTATTATAATGTTTATTTTGATCAACGAATGACTAATCGTGAAATGGCCGACTGTGTTTCAGATCCCCTTTTAATCTGCACTATTTCAGATGCATTCATGGTTTAAACTGGATTTTGTTTGCATTTCAATGAACGCGTATACAGGTGCAACCACAGGGGGTGGGGTCGTTGCAAATCGTATTTAATCCGCACCATTTCAGACACATGCTCATTGCACCGGAAACGTAGAATAAGAAACGTGCTTGTGATTCACTCGAGACTTCCAGCGAAATGGAAGAAGGCGAAGTACTCGGCCCACGCATTGGCACATCCGATCTGGTTCATGCGCCTGCCCTGGAGTGAAGACAAGGTGACAGGAGCTGTTCTATAGAGCCGCAGAGCCCCGAGACGGCGGCTCCAGGTGCTATGCAGAAACATGGTACGCCAGCGGTTGCGATTAGTCTTGACTTTTGCATCTAAGGTTTTGTGCCCTATGGCATGGGCTAAAGGCGGCAGATGGCACGTGATTGCGTACCCCGACCCTGTGCTTCTTTGGGCAGGCCCCTCGTTGTTCCTAGTTCCCCGGGTTCCTCGGTGCGCTGGGCGTTCGTTCTCTCCATCGCCTGTGATCTTTTCTCGCGAGCCAAATTGTTGGAATTTACTGTGTATCGCGTGTCCATGGTTTCCCCAGAGGGACTTTTCAGTGCACTCGTTGCGTTTTTTTGGCACACGTCCATCCATGCAAGGGGCGGCATCGCACATTTGCGCTGGCGCTCCCCTGCAAAGGCAAATCTGCGCAACAAATGCGTTTGCAATCCGAAAATAGTGATTTGAGGGTAGCGCCTTGCACCCAAAAAGCGGTGCTGCGTCTACTCATACCCTGCAAAAGTTTGCTCCACTGCAAAAAATAACCACGTGTAATTTGCGCATTTATAGAACTCTCCCTGTAAGGGAAGGCGCCTCCAATTTCGTTCCGTCTCCCTTTGGCTTTGCCTGTAAGTAAATAAATAACTGCTATGAAAATAAATGGCGCATTGTTGAGTGCTTAGTACAAGAGCGTATCCTCCCGTATGTGCGTGTGTAAAACATGTGTACATGTAGTGCGTGTGTTTTAGATTTGCAAGAAATAAATATATGTGGATAACCTTCCAACCCAAAAAGCGCTCAACAATATCGGAACAAACAGCTGCAGAGGGGCTCTCTACCCCAGCCCGCCACGCCTCCACCCCTCCCCCCCACCCCCTCAAATACCCGCCCTCAGCAAAGACAGCTCGCAAAACTCTGGGGCCCGATTCATGGAATTATTTGCACGGTTCAAAGTGAATTGCACTGCTGAAAAGTGACTTTGCGCTGCCGACACAGACCCTGGTTCGTGGAACTGTGCAAAGTGTATTATTGCAGTGCAAAGTCAGTGCAAAGTTTATTTTGCGCTGGAAAAATGACTTTGCACTGCAAAAATATACTTTGCACAGTTCCATGAATCAGGGTTTTTGTCAGCAGTGCAAAGTCGCTTTTCAGCCGTGCACAGTCACTTTGAACCGTGCACAAGATTCCAAGACTCGGGGCCTATATCTGGAGGTACTGTGCATACCTCGGCAGGTTCGTATTTGCATTTAATTTATTTTTTAATAACCGATCTCCACATTGACTACGCCAGGTTCTCGGCTGCTTAGAATGTTTTATTAAAAAAATGTGTTGCAATTGGACGTGGATACATTGCGTGTTACGTTGGCACGGATTTATTCTAGTACATAATTTTTGGAAGGGGCACCGAAGGTGTGTGGTTATGGATTCGCGCCAGCTGCCCTGGAGGGGCTCGAACCTGTGACCTATGGAGTTTCGTTCCAATGCTCCCGTAGATACATTAATGCAAGACGGCGCGGGGTATATGACCTGTGAGCAGAGGCCCCCTGAAACGCAGCTGTGAAGTCTTCGCCCAATCCCGCGCCCACTCAGGGGTACGGGCGGGAGTGAGGGCACCACGGGATGCCCACACTGTGGAAAAGTGCGCCTTTCCAGGGGCTGAAGTGTCCCGCTACCACCCACCTGGAATCACTTGACTGAGAGTGGGAAAGGGGTTGAGAGTGAGGCCGGAGGGCACTGAGCGAGCGAGTGAGTGAGGACGTGGGGAGTGAGTACAGTGCATATATGTATAGGAGTGACATTGAGCGAGTGAGTGAGGACCTGGGGAGTGAGTACAGTGCATATATGTATAGGAGTGACATTGAGCGAGTGAGTGAGGACCTGGGGAGTGAGTACAGTGCATATATGTATAGGAGTGACATTGAGCGAGTGAGTGAGGACGTGGGGAGTGAGTACAGTGCATATATGTATAGGAGTGACATTGAGCGAGTGAGGACCTGGGGAGTGAGTACAGTGCATATATGTATAGGAGTGACATTGAGCGAGTGAGTGAGGACCTGGGGAGTGAGTACAGTGCATATATGTATAGGAGTGACATTGAGCGAGTGAGTGAGGACGTGGGGAGTGAGTACAGTGCATATATGTATAGGAGTGACATTGAGAGAGTGAGTGAGGACCTGGGGAGTGAGTACAGTGCATATATGTATAGGAGTGACATTGAGCGAGTGAGTGAGGACGTGGGGAGTGAGTACAGTGCATATATGTATAGGAGTGACATTGAGCGAGTGAGTGAGGACGTGGGGAGTGAGTACAGTGCATATATGTATAGGAGTGACATTGAGCGAGTGAGTGAGGACGTGGGGAGTGAGTACAGTGCATATATGTATAGGAGTGACATTGAGCGAGTGAGTGAGGACGTGGGGAGTGAGTACAGTGTATATATGTATAGGAGTGACATTGAGCGAGTGAGTGAGGACGTGGGGAGTGAGTACAGTGCATATATGTATAGGAGTGACATTGAGCGAGTGAGTGAGGACGTGGGGAGTGAGTACAGTGCATATATGTATAGGAGTGACATTGAGCGAGTGAGTGAGGACGTGGGGAGTGAGTACAGTGCATATATGTATAGGAGTGACATTGAGCGAGTGAGTGAGAAGGCGTTAAAGCGCCAGTGGGTGGTTGGATGAATTAAATGACTGCGTGGCTCATGGAATTATAGGTGGAACATTTTTAGGTGGGTACACATACATCTGGACTGGGCACTACACAGCCTTTGGGCGCTGTCCGGTTTATAGGACTGCAATGCGCAGTTGGAGCGGCGGCGTTGCAGGCCAGTTTCGGAAACGCTGACCTGCTTCCCCCAGAACCACAGACGCCCACGTATGCTTCAGGCGCCAGCCTGGGACGGGCAGGGTAGCTCGGGGGTGACCCCTTGACCTTGAGGAGGTCATCTGCCAATGCCGGCGCGCTTCACACCTCCCGTATGAGATAAGAGGGCTAGGCAGCTGCAGCTGGGGGGAGGAAGGGTGGGGGGGGTCCAGTCACGGGTTGCCCGAGCCGTGTCTTTCCCCCACTTGGATGCATTGCATGCATGCACCGGGTGTTTGATGCTAACGCACGGTCCGCGTCGGGCGTGCTGAGGCGCCTGCACCCCCGGGGCTGCTGCTTTGGTGGGTGGTGCGGACGGCGTGGGCTAGGGAATAGGCGATGCTTGAAACTCCCCCGAAACATGACCCAGGCTGTGGCCGCGCTGCCCACGTTACCGCCAGTGCTTGAAGACACTCGCGTCCCCTCGTGAAAAGAATCACGCACCCCCTAAATGTTATTATATTATTGCTGTTAAACGCACAATGTTCACTTGGCCGGTGTACGGTGCATCACAGGACATTTCCAGCGTTGGTGGATCGTGTGTATCCTTCATTATATAGCTGCCTATCATTCAAGCTACATAGCTGCACATGTATCTATAATTCCATCATTCTTTGCATGTATCTATCTGGGTAGCTTTCTGTCTGTTTCTCTATCAGCCCATTTGCATGTCTACAAATCTATCTATCTACATATCTATGTATCTATCTATCGTCAATCTCTGCCTGTGCGTCCCTATCTATCTATGTATCTATCTATCGTCAAACGATCGATCTGTCTGTCTTATCCGTCTTTCCGCCTGTGTATTCGTCTGTATGTCTATCAGCCGTCTGTTTGTCCGGCGATATTTGGAGCAGGCAAAGAACTTCTCTCGGGTTTCCCCAGGACGTGAGCTGCGGTGCTCTGGGCGTAAGGCGAAAATGAACTACTCCAGACACACAGTACAGTGCCCCTTGTATTGAACGCACGTTTTTTTTATTGCTTTAAATACCGTGCTTTTGAACGCTTCATCTGTTTACGTATTGCTCATGGACACCATCTTTGGACACATAAAACAAATTATGATCTTTTAGTTGGCGTAAAATAAATGGCTATTATAGTGCTAGGGCGCTGCAGAACTATGCACGGAGGCGCTATTTTATTTTACTAATGTCTGCAAAGAAAGCGTTGACTCTGTCTAAGTCCAACATACGACGGTGCGTTCTCTGGGCACTGACAAATTGTGGGCCTGATTTACGAAGTGTTAAAAAATGTTTTTTTGTAAAGCAGGCCCTTTGACGGTCCTATTCTTGGGTTCTGTGGTTATTTATCGAGGCGCTATATTCGTATCTGCGATATTGGGCTTCACTTTCTCTGAGGTTCTGAGGAAGAAGGTTCCATGGGCTGGGGTCTGAGGAACAAGGAGCATGTCTCCCATAGGGGCTTGTCTGAACCCACCAATTACACTAGTTAAGGACCCCCGGGTGAGCGCGGGTACTGCTCTATACTGGGGAAAGCCTGGGGCGGGACTGTGCACTGCTGTATGTGCACGGTTGCAGCGCTGCAGCAGCGCATTGCGGCCTCTGACGCTTCTGGGTCACGGTCCCGGGCTCCCAGAGGGCCCAGACATGCCATAACAAGAGCCGGCCTTAAGGACGTGTCAGCTTTCTGAATTGCAACGGCATGAAATAAGCATGTTTAATGACCCGACTCACTTGTCGGTCCAGCCTGAGACCCTCACCCAGGCCCACTGCTAAACTGTTACAACTGGGAGGGCTCTGGCCAAGGGCCAAATGGTTCTGGCCACGTAGGAAAGAGCTCTAAATGGGAGTGAGGGACTTATTCAATGGTTGGTCTGTCTGGGGGTTGAGCTTTGGGGAGTGCGCTCGTGCAGTTGGGGGATTGGCTGGGGTCGTCATCTGCATGGCCTGATCCGGACGCCAGAGGTCACTCATAGGAGTGGACTCCTGGGCAACTGCGCAGTTTACCGCCTTCAGATTAGAGGGAGCCGGTGTACCTACAGAGAGGTGAGGGAACACGAAATAAAATGCACCGGCGTTGACATAAAGTGTCTCCAGTGGCACAGCCTTCAGTACAGTGAAGAGGCCGCCTGCCAGTCACCCGGTCTAGTGCAACAGTGAGATGCCCAGGACTTACCCCGGTGACGCTGCCGGGCAGCACGGAGGTGATGCCGTCCGTGCCCAGCACCACGGTGCTCTGGCTCAGCGTGACCCAGCCGCCCTTGGCGTCGTTGTGCTCCAGCACGCCGGTGCCAAGACTGGCCTCGCCGTCGGCGCCCTGCAGGGGCATGATGCGGCAGTTCAGGGTGTTGCTCTGCCCGTTGCTCTCGGCGGTGGGCGCGCTCTTCAGCGGGTAGATCTCCATGGAATCCTTCCGCGGGGTGGTCTGGGCGGGGGTGCTGGCTTTGCAGGGCGCCGCGGCCTTGGCCTTCTCCTGGTCCGCCTTGGCCTCTTCAGCCGGGCAGGCCTTGCTGGGCAGCGTGGAGGGGGCGGGAGGCTGATGAGGCGGCAGCCGGTCGTTGTCGGGGCTGCTTCTCGGGAACCCAGCGGCCCCGACCGGTCCCGGGGCCCCGGCCTCGGGGCTGTTGAGCGTCTGCTTGGGCATGTCCCTCTGATGCATGTAGTCCTGCAACATGAAGGGGCAAGACAAGAAGTGATCAGTTATTCTGCCAAGGGATTCGCGGCCAATGCGCACTGCTCGGAGTATTGCAACAGGCTGCGCTGGGCAAACTTCCCAGAGTCACTCGGCTCACTCACTAGGCACAATCTCGCAGCCGTGCAGAACACCTGAGGCGTGGAAAGCAACAAAAGACATACTTAAGAAGAGCACGTGTGGGACAGGCAGAGGGGACAGGACGAGGCCTGGTAGATTCACACAATTGCAGCAAATAGGCCCAAAATATGAACATGGGCCGGGCAGACACCCTGGTACATCAGTGGATACAGAATGTCCAAGCATACGCGTGAACACGTTTGCACATACAGGAAGGCATGGATGGGTGGGTAAATGAATGAATTGATGGATGGGTGTGTGGGTGTGTGAATGGATGGTTTGGTAGATGGATGGTCAGAGTATGGATTGTAATGGGACAGGGTGGGTGGAGGCAGGGAGCAGGCAGAGGGAGGGAGGGGTGGATGTATGGAGGTGCGAGGGAGGAATGGATGGATGGATGGATTTGGATAGATGGATGGATGGATGGATGGATGAGTGGATGGATGTGTGAATTGATTGTTTGGCAGATGGATGGTCAAAGGATGGATGGTGAGGGGACAGGATGGGTGGAGGCAGGGAACAGGCAGAGGGAGGGATGGATGTATGCGGGAGGGATGGATTGATGGATGGATGGGGAGGGGGATGGATGGGTGGATAGATAAGTTGGGCCAGTGATGGATACAAAACGGAATATGAAAATAAAAGCAAAATGAAAGCCCTCCAAAATAATGTGCAAGTAAATAGCCGAGGAGGTAGAAAACAGTTGCCAACATAGAATCAGCCGTAGAGGCGGACAAAGACATACTCAGAATAATGGCCCTGGATGAACTCGAGGAGAGGCACAGGGATACATACGCAGAACGATACATAGACAAGAAAAGAGAAACACACACACACACACACACACACACACACGCACACATCCACACACACATCTACAAAAGCAAACACACATGGAGAATCACACGACCAGTCACATGCTCACACACAGGCGCACATTATTCCAGGAGCATCATCTGTGTGTGTCTCTCTCACACACTATCACACGAACCCACAAATTGGCATAAACACACAGGCACACATTGTAACGGAGCGTATTGCCACTCTCTCTCTCACACACAGGCGCACGCACAAATACTGACATAGGAGCATATTCTCTCTCTCTCACACACAAACACACACACACACACACACACACACAATTCTGTTCGGCAAACTAACAGCGCTGGCTCCGCGCCGCCGCTGGGCCCGCTCCTACTCCCCAGCCTGGTTGGGTTTCACATCACGCCTGGAGGATGCTCGCTTCCCCTCTCCCCATTGTCGGAGGAACCTTTAATTTTACGCCCCATTTCCTCTCTGTCATTCAACAATGCACAGAGCCTATTTTATAGGCAATAGACAAGCTGCCTGCGGAGCAGCTTCGGATGCTTGGAAAAGACAAAGAATTTGCCAGCACACGAATATCTTTTTTCATTTAAGAATCCAACTGACAACACACAAAATTAAAGCGTGTTTTGGTGTAGCGTGGGCGTTAAGCTGCACGCGTCTATTCCGTTCGTTGTTTGTGTCGTGTTTCAGTAGAAAGTCTCCAATGTGGGCTGTGGAGCCGAGGGTCTCAGAAGACATGAATCGCTGGCAAATGGAGCAGCGTGCGTGTTTTAAAGTGCTTCGCCGAAACAGCACAATCGCCTGAGGTGTACCACAGTCTCACATGCACCCCCCCCCCCCACCCACCCCCAACCCACACAGCCAAGGAAAAGCAATGAGTCGATAAATATATGCGGGTTCCCCTCTCGCACTCTCTTTCTCTTTGTTTCAAGCACTGCTTTCATAAACCCAATCGCTTTGGAATGCATACACAGACGCACCTGCAAACAACCTAATGTAAACGTCATGGCCGAGTCATGTTGCCGTGGGATGTGGCCAGGCACGTCCCCTCACTTTTGAAATGAGAGCGTTCTAGTCCCGGCTTCCACACAGTGTGATGCTCAACACATAAAAATCATGCTATCTTCAGGTACGCACACATCTGCTGTCTGCGAAAAGGGTGGTGTCCTATAAACAAGCCGAATTCTCCCCAAGCCTTTCTGCCATTCAGATACCTCCGACCCAATCAAACGGGGATGCAGATCAGCACCGCGGACAGCGATTCACATCAGCACCGTGGACAGCGTCCCGCTTCACTGGCGCGTCCGCCAGCGCGTAGACACTCACAAAAGATAGCCCGAGGCGCCTCTTTACGAATGGGCTGCCCACCAAAGCTTGCTGCACCGACTTTCAGCACCATGTGCAGCACACACGCCCCCACATAACCCGCTCACACTACTGCATCCACCGTCTGCTACCCTGCGGGTGAGACTATCGCGCCTTTCAGCACCACGGTCAGCGCCCACCTCGATCAGCACTCCGGGCAGCCAACACACACGTTAATCTGCAGCTTGTGTTTTTTAAAAAAAAAATTAAAAAAGTTTTGCCAAGTTAACGATCGCCGAATACGCGCGCTGTCCAGCCGAGTGTCAGTTCTCAAGCGCGCGCCTTGCCGCTCCAGAAGTCACGGACAGAGAGGGAGAGGGCGCAGTGCAGTAGCTACTCACCATGTCCCGCCAGCTGACAGATTGCCTGGGCGCAGTACTGAAGGCAGTGCAGTCTTAACGCGCGGATAGACTGGATTTTGCTCTGCCAGGAGTCAAGCTTCTATACCTCCTTGGGAAAGATGTGCTTTGCGTCAGTGCATAGCAAGGTGCCCTTGGTTTGACATTTTCTTGATAATACGAGTTTGATAAATCATTACCCCTCGTTTTCAGATTTTTAAAGGGACAGCCGCTAGATTCCAGGGTCCCTGCGAGCTGTCACTCAGGCAGGGGCGTGGGGGGTGGGAGGGCTAGTGACTCGCGGGGGGCTGGTTGCTAAATGTGGATCGGGAATTGTCGGGCGCACTTCCCCTACTTGGAGTGAGGGGGGGGGGGGGCGCACACCCTCCCCTACGCACACTGTCGTCAGACTTGCGTTGGTTCTTTTCTTTTTTGCAGTTGTGGGTCTCGCTGCCGCAAATGTGTAGTGGGCAGGTGACCCAGATAAAAAAAAAGCCGCATGTGCACGCGAGGGCTATATTTAGGCAGCAAAGATGCATTTGGGCCCTTCACACGTTTACTTTAGACGCAAGTTACACCCATTCGCCCCCAGGCGCGGCGTCCGGGCGTTTACTAAAATGGCACTACTGCAACGCTCAATTCCATCTAAATACCAAGCCATGCATTGCAATCTTTATGTATACGTGTAGTGCATTTTCCCCAGCCACAGTAACATCTGTTATATGTTATAATTATCTATGTGCACCCATATCACAAATTGTAGTTAAGTAGCCCGTCAAATTCTCTTACATGTCAAACAACCCCTGCACGGTCAAGTAAGCCCCCTGTGCTCCTGAGGGCGAGTACCAGTGAGTGGGGTAAGAATCGAAGCGCTTAGAACCAGGGATCATCCAGCATACTGCTATGGTATTGTTTATTTATATAGCGCCTATACACAGGCAAGTGTTTCAAAGCACTATGTAAGACCAATCAGAATCCTTATTATTCGGAATATGATCTTCTAGTCTAGTTTGAGCTATACCAATGGCAGCTGCGTGGTCACCAAATAGCACGGAACATAGCAAAAACCAGGTGTTTTATTTGCACACAGTTATTTTATTCGACATCACTAATTCCAAGGTACGATTTCGAGTGCATCATTACAAAGTCATATTTCATTAAACAGTAGTCAAAGCAAGAGGGCGTCCCTTTACGCAGAAGCTTGCATCAAGGCATAAAACATGCACGCGGTGTTAAGTTCTGGGCGCGCATGTGGGCTCACGATAAGAGCTGGCGCGGGTTATTCAGAAAAGGAACGCGGCTGCGCATCACACGGGCAAAAAACCGCAACGAGAACTCGACTCTTGGATTGTTGTAAGGGCGCTTGCGTGTCTCGAAGTCAAGGTGCATCATCGCATTTGAGATAAGACATGATTTTAAAAGCCCGAGCAGCTGCTAGAGGCCCGGCATCAGTATATGCCGTTTTTTTCCATCCATTCCTTCGTGTCACCGGGTTTTCCCATTTAATGCCTCGTTCCCCCGTGTGAACCCAGGCGCAGCTTCACTCGGCAGCGGTGCTCTGTGCCCAATCTTCTGGACAGATTTTGCGATTCCCCCCTGCCCCAGCCCTTCAGACCCCACCCACGTGGAGCGCAATGCCCCTACTTTTGTCCGTCCCTCATTTTAGGGTGGGCGGCAATGACGCCGGACACATGGCTCGCCGCGAGAGAGTAGCCGGCGATTATAGGCTCTAATTGTGACGTCAAAACGCAGTTGAAAAGAGCCCTTCTGCCATGGTAGAGACGCCACTCGGAGGGTCACCCGAGGTAACTCATTTAAACCATGACACCCTGCGAGTAAAATGTTAATGTGCGTGAGTGTGTGTGAACTTAAGCACACGCCTGTCTGTGGTAAGGCCGCTCATTTTAATATGGCTCACACGCATCATGCTGAAATGCGGAGCACCAGACCGCTTCAACCTCTCCCAGTGCTTTTTCGAGGCGTGTTGTTTTCGGTATGCAGGGGGTGATATTTTGCTTTATTAGGAATGAGTCCTTCAAAAATGGGAACATATGTCACAAATGTCGAACAATCTGTTCAGGCCCGGGGAGCCTGTTCCCTGCGGTTCAGAAAGCCACAGTCCGCCCGCGGGCTATAGAAATACCTTTAAATACAAGCGCGAAATTAAAAGCGACAAGCGGTGATTACACACTCAGCAGCCCACTGAGTGCACTGCTCTGTCTGCAGAGAGGAGGGTGGGCGGCGGGGGCAGCCCCCAGCTGCACAGCTTTCGGGAAGAAAGGAAGGGAACCTAGAGTGCCCCGATACACCATATGCGCATGAGGTGTGCAAAGACATCCGCAATATATCCAAAACCCACGTACGCACTGCATACAGACACATCCGACACACCATGTAAAACTCGCACCACCAACACATTATGCTACACA
Source organism: Ambystoma mexicanum (assembly GCF_040938575.1). NCBI lineage: Eukaryota > Metazoa > Chordata > Amphibia > Caudata > Ambystomatidae > Ambystoma > Ambystoma mexicanum. The sequence continues at coordinate 606,860,482 of NC_090934.1, read as the reverse complement.
AAGACACTCACCAAAGTATCCATACATATGCATCTTCAGAGTGATTACACACATATAGGCGCACATCACAGTATGCCGTGCACAACCCGCATCCAGTCACACACTGCTTACCGGTACATAGTGCACCCTTTCACCACATACGTGCCCTATATCAAGGTACATGCACGACACATGCAGAAATGCACACCACATAGAGACACACGCCACCATTTTACAGACACTTCCAGATGCACGCCACGGACATCCAAGCACACACCACAGCCGTGGACGTGCACACATCTTCGGTGCCGGCAAGTGGAGAACAAAGGTGATATCAGGAGTTCCAGTCCCCTGGTTTTCTGGGTAGAGAGCGGAGCATGGTTGCAGCAGTGGGTGGGCATGTCTACCCGCAGGAGGCATTGTGCAGAATCCTTTGTTTTCTGTTCTAACCTCTGCGTTGGAATGCAGAACAGTCCGCTTGTTGTTTTTTTGCGCCCAGTGGTGCAGGATGGTGCAGAGGCAAGTATTTGTATTTTTTATTTATTAAAATATAAAAGTGCCTTTCTAAAAAGCACTGTAAATGGCGCTTGTTGATGGCTGGAGCAGCAGTACCCCTTCCCCCTTCCACCCCCCTCTCTCCACCCGACCCCAATTGCTGGTTGCTGTATAAAGTCACGATATAGTAGCTAATCAGGTTGGTGGTGGGCGAAGGTTTGGAGACAGGAATTTGGAACAGCACAAGGCAGACACTAAATACACCTTTGATGCTTTCACCCAATCAGAGACCCGTGGTTATTCCAGCCCACTGCCTAGAATGAGGAAGTGGAGCTATGCCTCCATTCCTCCTTTTCGCTCCACAGTGGGGTAGGTGGGAGATCTGCCAACCTCTAGTTGTGGCCTGGGTGGAGTTTTTTCTTAATTGGTATTTGGTATTTATCTGGACGGATCCTAGTTAGAAAGCAACTGAGAACTGCGCACATGGCATGGGCTGCAACACAAATTGTTCTAAAGCGGACGAGGGAATATTTTAATTTTGTGTACAAGGAGGAGGTAGAGAAAGGATCAGGTGCTGGGCCTGGCATAGATGGCGGTGGATGCGGTCTTCCTTGAATTCTGGCCCCTCAACAATCTGGGTTTCGCCCCAATCATGGGACTGAGACTGCACTGCTAGATTTGAAATCCTACATTGCTGGCCTTATTGACAAAGGACATACTGCCCTGTTATTATTATTAGACCTATCCGCCGCATTCGATTTAGTCGATCATCAACTACTGGCGGATAGACTAATCACAATCGGCAAATGTTCCCCTGAAGCCTCTGCCTGGTTCAAATCATTTTTGGGACCACGGAACATGAGAGTTACTAAGGATAATGCTCACTCCATGGCCTCCCTACTACTATGTGGTGTTCCACAGGGCTCATGTCTCTCGCCTCTTCTCTTTAACATCTACTCTCGTCTTCTCTGTGCCCTCCTGTCAGCTCTAGGAATTTACTTTGCCAACTATGCTGACGACACGCAGGTGGTTATTAAACTCACTGGTGAGTATCAAAAAGATGTTGAGCACATCAACTCAATTTTCACTGAAATCCAGAAGTGGATGGCCTTAAACTCACTAGCCCTCAACAATGCGAAAACAGAGTTGTTGATTTTAGGCACCCAGAAAAATTTGAAGAAACTAGACACAAACTACGACAACTTTCTGATTGGACAACATACAATTCCTGTATCTAAGTCAGTAAAGACCTTAGGAGTTTACTTTGACCCGCAGTTATCTTTTACCCGTCAGGCCAATTATCTCAAATCCTCGTGTCACTATTACATCCAGCTCCTATGGCAGATCCGTCCTTATCTGTCGAAAGAGAACCTTGCTCTGATTGCAGCCGCCATTGTAAACTGCAAGCTCGATTACTGCAACAGCCTTATGATCGGTACCTCCCAGGCCAACATCAAAACCTTGCAGATCATACAAAACAACGCAGCACGCGCTGTAATGGGCCTTAAGCGCAATATGCACGTCTCTGGCGCCAGGCGTAGCCTTCACTGGCTCCCTGTGAAACAGCGCTTACACCACAAAGGCCTTACTACTGTGTTTAAATGCCTTCATGGCCAAGCTCCATCCTATCTCGCTACCAGGATCAAAAAGAAACCTGTCACCCGTCTCTTGCGCTCAAGTAGCAATATTGTCTTGGTTCAGCCCCCATCTATCCTAAAAAGATTTGGGGGTATTAGCTTTAATTCCTGGGCTCCAGCTCTCTGGAATGCTCTCCCTAAATACCTCTCTAATAGTGAGTCTCTGCCTGTCTTCAAAAAGAAATTGAAGACCTTCCTGTTCGATAAAGGCTAGGTCCTTTTCTGCCTTCTTAGCGTAGACCTCTCGGCATCTGAACTTAATTTCCGTTATCTCCTCCCCCTTCTGCTGGCCTCACGAGGCTTCGTTATCACCAAGTCTTCATGTCTTTTTTTTAGTCCTTTGTCTGTCCATTGTTTCTTGTTGTTTCTGTCCCTTTCCTTCTTTTGTGAGCGCCCTGAGGCCTATGGGTTGGTGGCGCTATACAAGAATATAGATAGATAGATAGATAGATGCTGGACCGGAAACGAAGCTCTGAGTTGTATAAGTGATTGGGCGAGTTTGATGTGTGCTGAGAGGTCTTTCCAAAGCCTTGGCTTGAGATTGGCCACGACTTGCCTCTTTATCTTTTCCTTTTTGCATTTCTTGAATTTGACCTATGTTCTACCTCAGTTTCTAGTGCTTCTTTGCCCTCCTGAGACATTGGTATTCTATGGTGCCAAGTGGGGTTGTCACGGTTTCTTGCACAGCACACACCAGCCAGGGAACTCCTTCCCCTGCAATGAATGTAGCGCACAATAACACACTTTTTATTTTTAGTATATTGCAGATTATTTTGAACAGAAGGCAGCGGCAAGGAGTAGGAATATAGGGGGGGGAATGGGTTTTGGAGTGATGCCCACCACCACAACATGGGAAGCCAGCAAAGAAAGGGTTTGGAGCAAAATGGAAGAATGTGGTTTTGATTATTTCTCACAACTGTTAGAGGACAGAATAGAAGAAAATTTGCATTGCTTACTCTTCGGAGACAGGCAAAGTCTCAGAGAATACTAATCAGCACACCAGGGAAAATAGAAATGAAGTAGGAAAATCGGGTTTTGGGAGAAAGCAAATGCAAAGAGAAAATACAGTGGCAAATGGAAATTTGTTTACACTGAGACTAGGTAGGCTCTGGGAAAGGGGTTTAGCTCACAAAACTAAAATCGGTTTTGGTTCAGGCTGACAAATACAAAGAGGAATGATACTGGCAAATGAAAATTTGCTTAGCAGGGCATAATTTAAACACAAGGGCATATTCGTTTTTCAGCTCACAAGGGAATTGATTCTTTTGTGCAATGCTTTAATGACTATAACAATTAACAAAAACACTGGAAAAAGATTGGTAGTTTCAAACTCCACCAATCCTGCCTCTGTGAAATTCAATGGGGGGATAAATTGATTTACGTACAAAAATACTAAGGATTTACACAGACAAATGAGGGGTTTTCAATGGGGATTTGATAATATACACAGGCAAACAAAAGATTCCTCTATGGGGAGATGACTGAACTACACTGGCAATTCGGGTTTTCAATGGGGAAATATTGGATGCAATGCTAAAAAATGAAGGGCTTATGCAATTTAGGACTGGGGTGATTGCTACTTACATAGCAAGCCTTTGTTGAAGTTTCAGGAAAGCCATCTGCATCTCAGGACACTCTGGAAAGAAAGGGAAGGGGGTCTGGATAATCCACTCTCAAAGATGGTAAGATTCAGCAGTCTTCTCTCCATCCTCCTTCTCTTGTCTCCCCGATTTGTGTGTGTCTGTCTGTCCTGAGTCCTAGTACAGTCCCCCTTATATAGCAGAAATTACATCACTAATTTTGCAATCTAGGGGAAGTACCCTGCCATAATCCCTGCCGCTATGATTGGACAGTTACCCTCTCTCTCTTCACCCCCAGCAGGATTGGTTTAGGGGTTTTGGAGCAACATCTTTCTTTTCCCATTTATCACCATCCTTTGTTCTCCGTTCAACTTTTTGGCAAAAACTAGTTATGTATCATAACTTCATAATTGTAACAGCAACTGCCATACAAAACATATGTTCTGTTTTAGCTGATCATGGGGAATTAGATAAGCCTACCTGTAAAAGGACTCCCTCCCATGACAGTGACACCCCCTACTCTAGGAGTCTATAACTGCCCTGTGTTTGTATTCTGCTGTGTCTGCATGGGTGTGTGCTGTGACTGCCCTTGCAGCAGATTTAATGGTGCATGCTGTGGTTGTAAAGCGTGTTGCAATGGCGGCGCTTGCCCCTGATACACTGTCTGATCTTGGATGAATCCATCCCTATTTTGTGAGCTATATGCTGGAGGATAAGCTGTCCGCCCTCTTGAGAATTGCCCATTCTGTATGTACCCTTAGCTCCCACATGTTTGCGCAATGTGCCCTGTCACTCCACGTGTCCAATGCATAGGAGGGAGTCTTCTAATCTGCCCTCCTTGCATGCTTTGATTATCATTCTATACATTCTGAAAACCACCTTGGTTACTCTAAAAGCCTCCTTGATTATTCTGGAAACCTCCCCTTCCTTTAAAACCAGTTCCCCTGCCTCTCAGCATAAATCCATTCCCTCCTTGATCCAATTGACATTGATTATTCATCTGTGGCATAACCGCTGCTTGCTGTGTTCCCAGTCCTTCTCCGCTTATCAGTACTGCTCCTTCTATAGCGTACTTTGACAATTTTTTCTGAACTAATTTAGCTTCCTCAAGTTTCCTAGCACCTTCTCTCTTCTTATTCTTTTCTTGCAACAGTCGGCAATGATGTGCAATAGTCAACTATATTTCTGTCCATGGTTTCGCTTCCATTCCCACTAACTTCTTGAGTTGCCTCTGTACCTGTTCTGGCAGTCCCTGACACAAAATATGACAGAATACAGGTATTGATTTCCCCCACAAATCTCGAGTTTCCAAAGACAATCGTTCCTGAAAATTTTGAATTTAAGCAAGCAGATATTCGTCTTCTTTCATCTTACGTGCCATAATGGCACCCATATCTGACGTGTCAGGATATTGTACTCTAAGCGCTGACACTTGAGTATCCTGCTCTAGTCCAAATGTCATCAGCCCTTTCTCCAAAGATAGCTGCTTGAAGACCCTTAATGTCCCCTATGGCTAAAATATTTCCCTCCTGTCATTTTCTCTATCTCATAAATCCATTTCCCTGCACCCGTAGTTAAGCTAGGATGTTTACATCTTAAATTGTCTTTATCCATCTGGGGTCAGCCGATATACTGTTGTCTGATCCCTCGTTTCTCTAATAAAAGGAATTGCAAAATCCCAAAATCGTAATTGCCTCCCATCGTCTGCCTATCCATAGATGGGACAATGGTTCCTGATCACCTTCCACCTGGTAATGACCTCAGTCTGCTCACACATGGTGGCGATTCCCCCCTCTCACTATGAGATCACCCTTTAGGCCGCTCTGGGTATGCCATAGGCACTGGCATCCTTTCTTTAGATTGGTCTAAACCTGACCATCTTACTTCCTTGCCTGTCTGAAAGCATCCCTCAGGCCACATATACTTGCACCCTCCTCCCCACAGAAGGTGTCAATGTCTTCATCTGACATATCTTGTCCCCAACTAGTATGACTGTCATCTTTCTCGTCTCTGTTTAGAGTCAGCCTGTCTAAAGACAAGGCTCTGTGCTCAAGCTTTAACAGGCTTCCCTCTTTGCCTTGTGATTGGGCAACTAAAGATCGATCTTCTTTTCCCCTGTTCCTCGACTCACTTTTTGTCCTCATCTCCTGATAGGCTTTATCAATTCTACTTCCTATCTCAAAATGTTCCTCTAGGTTTACCCTAGATGGTCCTGGCATTGCTTCTTGCAATGGGAGAAACTCCTCTATGTCGCCCCATAATACTACTGGGCTTGGTTCCATTAGCTCTTTCTCAATGCGGTCAATGTCTTGTGCCCTCGGTCTTCTCTTTCATTCCATTTCCTTGTCGAATTCCCTTTTTTTCTTTGCTTCCTCTCTGACCCTTTCTTCTTCTTGTCTTTACGCTTCCCTTCTTTCATTTGCCCTACACACTTTTGTGTCTTTGCATTCTTTTATCTCTTAATTTCTGTTCTTCCCCTTCTTCTCACTTTCCTCCATGTCTTGTAAGACCTTAGAGATCACTTCCTTTTCTGAGGTCCTTTCTGAACTCTTGTCACTGCTTCAAGCAGGTGGCTCATGTATCAGATTACTATACCCAGTCACTGCTTTTAACTCCCTTAATGGATATACTCCATCATCTTTTGAACTATCACCATTTACTTCAGGTGCAGTAAGTGGAGCAGAAGGCTCAACACCCCCCTCTCTACACTGATTAAGCATCCAATCCTCAGGAGGTGGATCTTTCCATTCCTCCTGGTACATCTTCCAAAGCTCTAAGCTAGTTAATCTTTCTTCCAATTTCTTTCCCGTGTACACAGCGTGCAAGTATGTGCATGTGTTGCAAAACCACTTTGGACAATGATCCCCCTTGCGGCCATGACATGAACATATTATCTGCCGTGCCCTTAACCCATTCTGCACTATATTGCTTAAGCTTGGGTGAGTGTTTTGGCAATTGCTTACACATGTGCATTAGTGGAGTAATATCCTCCATTGCGACAAATCTTGATCGACTGTCAATACTTACTGTTATTTTACACAAAAATACATTTCAGAAAAACAATAAATATGAGCACGCACCAATCGTTGCCACTCCAAGCCTCTTTTTTGCACTTTACTTTACTTTAATCTACCTATTCAGTCCACACCAACAATGACTAAATGAATACAATTGTACTCTCATCCTCTTAACACAACCTATTGTTTGCTGCTCCTCGACATCTCATTCTTTTCCTTATATATAAAATACATATAATACACAAACAGACAGATTAGCCGGCCCAACATATACCTTTTCTCAGTGCTCCTTGCTGCTATTCTTGCCCCAAAAATACTCCGATAGGAGTGGAAGTTATTCCCTTTCACAGACCTTGTCCGTGTGTCATCTATTTATCCACTTGGATTTTGAAATAACTTCTTCTAAACATTCCTTGAACGTAGGACTCTGGGCTATCTGTGATGCTCCTCATCATATAACTTTATTCAACACTTTTCATCATTAACTAAATACCCAACCAATCCTCTGTTACTTTTTCCCTATCATCACATTTCCCAATTATTATTCATTTATTTTTTGCCACCTTTCTCAATCTACTCACCATTCGCTTTTCAGCTCCTGGCTATCGGGATAGTCTCCTATTCAACCGACCACCGTCACTTTGGGTCCACTCAGCTCCTTGTGGAAACCAGGAGGGGATTTCGTGAAAGAGGGACCCGCCCAAGCTATCTCTATTGTCTTGCAAGAACTTTTATGTCAGCCTCTATCCACAGTGACCTGGGGCCCTTGAAGATTAGGTAGCAATACTTAGAGATGGATGGGGATGCAGACGTTACTCATACATCAATAATCAGACTGACTCAGGAAGTTGGCAAAACACTGTACTGTTTTATTAACAATTATCTAAAACAGGGAGTTGCAACAGATATCAACAGACATTCGCTCGATTTCCCTCAAAGCATCACATGAAAAAAACAGCATTCTTATGCAAAAAATGTGTCACTACTGACGTCATCTTACGTGGCAAACTAAGAAAACCTACTAGGGGATGTGATAGGCTTAAAGGGAACGTCTAGGTATACGTTCCATACTGACGGGAGTTGTGATTAGGTCTCTAAGATCAGGTGGACAACTAAGCCCATCCCAAGTGCAAGTCATCTTCTGTGTCATACTAATAATACACGACACCCTATCAGTTATACAAACCATAGGGCTCTTTAATGCGTGGTCATCTATAATTGGTTGGCACGCTTGTAGCCGTCTGGAATATTCCACTTTCTAGCAGCATGCAAGCTGGTTACCCCAGGTGCTGGGAGGGTTGACCTGGTCATGCCTCCCCACCCAATTAGCCCTCATCCATCATCACTCCTGCGGTCTGCCATTCAATTAAGGCTTTGAACGTGGCCTTTTTTTAGAGGCTCATTGTGCCTGAGAATAAAAGGGGTTGTGGCATGGTCTTATCTTCTGGTTTCGGTGTAGGTAGACCCAAAGTCTATTTCCATCTTGACCATGTGACTGGAGACAACATTTTTGAGCTTTTCACTGCATAACATACTATTAAATGATGAACTCTTGACACTTTCAGAGTTTTTCCATTACACCTCAAACAGGAGTTTGCTTCTTTCTCACGTTCCTGTAGCTTCTCAATCAGATAACCAGGCTCACGGCAGTCAGACTCTTGATACTGAGCCAGCCAGACTTTCTTGAATTCTCTTTCGCCATCAGTTATTTTCAACTGCACCACACTTCAAGCCATTTCCATTGACGGGTTTTAAGTTTGCTAAAGTGCATTGTGGAACAGCCAGATTCTATATATTTCCTAAGTATATCTTGACACATCGCCACAATCTATTTACTACGTAGTCAGCTTCAGGATTGCTTTGTCTACTTGCATTACAGCATCTGTACAATTGTAAAATGACTTTGCATTTCTTCAGTTTTTCTTTGCACGAGCAATGTTCATTTAAATCCCAAAATGTTGCTTTACTTCTATACTTAAATCCTATAGAATGTCCATATTCATTCTTCATTTGTGTCTTTTCTGTGTGTGTCAATTCTGCTTCACATGACGTCACCAGTTTTCTTTCTTATTCTTCTTCACACATCTTCCAGGACCTTCCCCAGAAGCCCATTATTTCTTTGTGAATGCGTATAGGGTTGGTACTGCGCATGTCGCAAATTCTGGTTCCCAACATATAGGCAACATGGGGCTGAAACTTGTGGTGGGGGGCTTGGCTCTTCCTCTACAATATCGTCTTTGGCTCGAGAGAAACAGACACTGGGCCTCATTACAACCCTGGCGCTAATGGGTTAACGGTGCCGTAAAAGGCTGTGGCGCCGTTAACCCATTAGCGCCTGATTACGAGCTCCCTTTGCGGGACCCGACCTTAGCGGCTGGTCTACACCAGCTGTTAAAGTAGGGACCCGCAAAGGGACCTTGGTGCTAAGTACGGTACCGCAATTTGCTGTACCGTACTTAGCGCCTTCCCCATTCCCATAGAGCCCTATGGGGTGAAAATGGGAATGGGGAAGGGCCATGGTTCAATGGGGAATTACCGCCCAGCCAACCTTGGAATGGGGTGGTAATTCCCCATTGAACCATGGCGGACCCGTTTCAACACCGGGACCAACCATGGTGCTAATAGTGCCATGGTTTAGCGCCGGTGTTGTAATGAGGGCCACTGACCAAGCAGCTGAGTGCAGCCAGTGAGTTGGAGGCAACATTGCGATACCGGTTGGCATTGAAACGAAGGCTGTGAGCAGCGATAACCTGATAAATTGAACTGTGTTAGCAAGTGGATGAATAGAGAATGCAGATGAAAACCAGAGGCAAAAGGAAGTGATCCATTGAAACTAAAATAGAAGATATACACTGTGGCAGGGTGGTCCTGCACCCGTGTGTGCCCATTCAAAGGTCTCTGGAAGGAGTATCTCGGAAAGATGTTAAAGCAGTGAGATGTTAAAGTGTCGAAGTGATCCTGCACCGGTTAGAGAGAAAACTGTGCACAATCGAAAGTCTTTGAACTTATAACCTTGGCAAAAAGGAACAGAGGCTTGTGCCCGATCGAGGGGAGTCTGCCCTGATAAGAGAAAAGACGTTGTGTGAAGCATTCTTTGAAACACATGATCTGAGTCCGGCAGAGGGGGACCTATTGTGTATTCTGAGAAAAGGGGGAATCCTAGCCTGGCTGAGGGAAATTCCATTGAGAAAAAGAAAGAGAAAGAGGTCTGAGCCCGGCTGAGGGAGCCCAAGTGAACAGAATGTAAAATGGTTTAAATTTTTATATATGGACTAAGGCATTTCAACACAGAGAGACTTGATTCAATACAAATAGGATGCTATGCTGAGAAGTCCTGGTGTGCCTTAGAGACTGCCTCCTCATGCCAGAGAAGGCAGAGTGTGCTCCATGTGCTATATTATTCCACCCTGTCCAATGCTGAAACCTAGGGAGGGGGGAGTTACAGTTCAGCAGTCCTGAACTATCACGCTACCTGGACCTTTTTGTTTATTACACACAATTTTTACACATTGCTATATCCCACACCCCTATTGTTCTTTAGAGTAGGGTTTGGCAATAGGTTTCTTAGTATAGGCCATTTTCTATTTGACTAGACTTGACTAGGACAGCGTTTTCTTTTGTTTGATGGTTGTACCTTGCTCCCATCATTAGAATTAGGTTTAGATGGGCGTTTTTCCAACCCAGGCAAAGTTCAATAAACACCCTTGAACTATGCTTTATAGTGTCATACTTTTGCTAACATTCCTTCCTTGCAGGTGGAAGAGACTGGACTAGCACTGTTCCAGTGTACTATGGTTCAGAGCAGTATACATTGACCCAGTACGGATTTAGTGTAGACAAGTTTGAAGCAGCAGAATTCAAAATGAGCACCAAGCGTTAAATACTGAACCTACCTCACCCGGGACACACGGCAGCCCAGATACCTTCTAACTACACCTATGCCTTCTGCCTGTAAGCCTGTGCAACTGTACTGACTAATCTCCCTGAAATCCACCTGTGAATGTTACTGTGTAACATTCTGTCACTCGTTGATCACATTCCTTTGCTACTGTTTAACCTTATAATACAACAGCAAGCACAGTTCCATGTTTGTATACATCCTTGCAATACACAACCTAGTAACTCACATGCCACTGTACCTCTACTTGTATACATATGCAATTCTCATGTAACCGTATTCTTAAGTCAAGCGCCTAGATGCCTGAGGTCTCGGCGCGCTATATAAATGTAATAAATAAATACATAAACACCAGGAGAGCATAATTAAAATGTGGTCAAGCCTCAAAGAAAAAACATTCAAATGTGGTGAAACCTCACAATAGCAAAATCCCAAGTTGCACATTTCTTTTTTGTTTTGTTTAATTGAATTACAATTTTTACAAAAAACTTCAAACAAGTCCAAATGTTCCATATGTTCTTTCAGTCTTTTAGCTTATTCATTCTCATTCTCATTGTTCATCGTGTCTAGCTAACATCAGAGATCTGAAAAAAAGAGCTACCCCCGTTGCCCATCTTGTATTCGTCCCGCTTGCCAGAGTATTCCACCATGTCTCTGCATCGTAAGAGGTTTTACGTGCCAAGATTTTTGTCAGATGTTGTTCTCTTTGGGGGTTGGTCCCTGGGCAGGCCAATAGCAGATGGCGGGAGGTTTCTTTTATAGCATTTCCTGCACAAAACCGACAGTTGTTTGTAACTGCTTGGTTCCTTCTTGCTCTTACTTCGTTTGTCAGAATTTGGTTTAATCTAAACCTCAAGAATAGTCTGATTCGTTTTTTATCTGGAAATTTAGCCAAATAGTTTCTTACTGTGTTCACTTTTGCAGGAATAGTTAGAACGTTTCTTGTTGTCTTGTTCTGTTCTGCCAGATACAGGGTCGCAATCCAGTCCATTTCCAGCAATTTTTTGGTGGCTTTGTTTGGATTTGTAGACAGTTCTTCCGTTGAGATGTTCATGTCTAGCAGCATTTGCTTGTTTTTTACTGCCCATTTAGACATAACAACATTCTTTCCACTCTCCATTTCTGCATTGATAATTTGCATTATCTTTGATTTCGGTTCTGTGATCGTTTTCCTATAGAGCATCAGCGTATTTCTCGCCGCCATTGCCGTTAATGATAAGCACAGTTCTCTTCTGATCAACATTATAGATGTGGTTTTTATATTTCTCCAAAAATAGCTCTCTATTTTGGCCCAGATGTGTTCCGGCAGTTGTGGAATGGCGTCAGATCCGTATAATAAGCTAGTTGTCACTTTTGACTTATAAAAGTAAATTACTGGGATTAGGGAAAATCGGCCGTATTTGTTATCAATAGCTTTTGCCTGTGATGTTAACATTTGTACTTTTGCAAAAAGAACTTCTTGCATTGGTTGTTCCAGAGCTGTGCTGCTTAGCGTTACGCCTAGGTATTTGAACACCTCTACTTTTTCTAAGACCGTACCATTTGCACTCCATCTATGCTTTGCTCCTTGTCTTTTGTTTTCTCCAAAGGCGAGGATTTTAGTTTTTGTTTTATTTATTTCTAGGTTGTTTCTCTCCAGGTAGTTTGGCAAGTTGTTGATCTGTCTTTGAAGGCCCACCGGTGTCAAATCAAGCAAAATAATATCATCAGCATAGATGATTCTAGAGACTTTTACGCCACCTACTGTTGGAGGAAAGATTCTCAACTCTTTCTTGGAGTCTGCGAAGTCTGCAATATAAGCGTTATACAAAGCAGGGGCCAACGGGCACCCCTGCTTCACGCCCCTGGCCGTTTCTATCTGGTCCGACAGATCCCCTGCTTTGTTCAATCTTACTCGCATTGTAGTGCTATGATACAGCGCTTGTATTGGACCAGTGATTGATTCTGGGCAGTTGTTATTTTCGAGTTTTATCCATAGTCTTTCACTAGATACTCGGTCAAATGCTTGCACCAGATCTATTAGTGCTAGGGAGACTGTCGGGCCTTTCTGGAGGGTTTTTTCTTTTATGGCACTCACCAGCAAGATGTTCGTTGTGGTCCCCGTGTTTTTTGTAAAACCTGATTGAAATGGATCGGCCAAGTCAGCGGCTTTTAGCCAAGTCTGAAATGTGTCCAGAGCAAGGGACCCGAAAACCTTGCCAATTACATCCAGTAATGCAATTGGCCGATATTGAGCTGGATCGTCCCTTGCACCTCTTTTGAAGAATGGAATTACTGTAGCTTCTCTTCAAGAGGCTGGAATTTCTCTTGTGTTGTTTCATCTCTTAAAGATTTCACTCATTAGATTTTCCCAAGCTTCCAGATTTTTCTTCAATTCTAAATTAGAAAGCCCATCAGGGCCGGGCGCTTGCGAGTTCGACAGTTTCTTGATTTTTGATAGAATTGTTTCAATATCCTCCAAGATCCCCCAGTTTGCCTTGCTGCGTGTTGAAATTTCGTCTTTTGAAGCAAATGGAGGTTTGTATAGGCTGGTGAAATGTGCGACCCATTTTGCTTCCCCAACAGTATTCATCAAAAGATCGTCCGTTGAACCATTGGTATTTCTAATAAGCGACCAGAAAGCTTTTGTATTTTTTCCATGTATGGCCATGAGCATATCTTCAGCATCTTTTTGATAAAGGGCATATTTTCATTGTATCAACCAGTCTCTGTACTGCATCTTGGCCTGGTTCAGCCTTTTTTGATTTTCCAACGTCAGAGATTTTTTGTTGATTCTGGTTAATTGCCTCAGAATTTTCCTTTTCTTTACCAGCTGTATATCGTAGCTATGACGATGGTGCTTCCTTCTTTCAGGATGGCTTCCTCTTTTTATTGTGTAGATTTGAAGGAGGGCAGTATAGTCGATGACTTTGTTTGCATCGTTTTTACTTTTGATTTTGCTTGCCGAATTTTCTAGATACTTGCTTGTTATTGACTGGTTTGCCCTTTCGGAAAGCTTCACTCTATTGCCTTGATTTGCCGGCTCTTTTTCGTGTTGCATTTTTACCTTCATGTCTCTTAGGGCTCTCCAGCTTGTTTTTAAGGTGTTATGATCGCTGCTGGAATTTCTGATGACTGTGAAGTTTACTGTCAGCCCCAAGATTTCTTTAGAAACGTAGGTATGGTCTATCGTGCTGACTTGCATGTTACGTTCCCAAGTAGGCACGTTAATGTTCGATCTGTGACGAGTGCAGTGGAGATTGTGGAGATCCTTTCCAGTCATCCATTGTTCCAGCAGTTTTCCTCTTTCAAGACTTGGGGCAGATCTGGCTAGATGCTTTTTTTGATCACTGATATCCGCGCAAATCGCGTTGAAGTCCACAGTAACAATGATGTGGTCCAGATGGAAATTCGAGGAAGCTTCATCTATGGTGTCAGTTAGTGACGTTAGGTATTCTTCATCTTTGACGGCCTCTGGGTTCCAATATGTATTTATTAGGGCAATGTTTTCCTTAACCATGGGCCCTTCCATATTCCATTTTCTATTCCATGACAGTACTGCAGCTTGAATAAATGGCGAAAGCAATATCTGGGCACAAATTCCGAGGCCTGATCCTGAGCCGATTGCGATTATAAGACCTGCAGTTTGACGGCCCGTCAGGCCTTTTTTTGCTGGAGTAAAAAAGATGTCATAGCCATCCAGGAGGGGCTTTGTCATGAGCCACCTCTCTTGTAGACAGATGATATTGTTTGAGCCCAGGTCTGCATCATTCGAGGTTAACAGATGGCTGAATTCTCTTGAATTCCAAGATGTCATTTGGATAACTGAGGAGTTTCCCTGTATGGCTGGACTTACTGCGCCTTCCTCCAAAGTCTCCCTGTCGTTTACTGGTGGCTAATTGCCAGAGTTGGGTCTTGTTGGGGGAGCGGTCCATGTCCACCTTTTTGGATCAATCTTTCTTAAGAGGGGTCTTTTTTCCCTTTCCCCTTCGAAATCGCTTTCCTTATGTTTCCTTACTTGTAAGCCACCTTTTTCTTGTCTTAGGGACCCAAGTGGGGATCACCTTCATTCTTGCCTTTCTTCCCACCTTAGGCTTTCACGTGGCTGTTCTGAACGATCTCCACTGTCCCTTCTTATGTTGTTTCTATTTTGTCTTTCTATAGGCTCTTGTTTTTCTTCCGTCAGCTCATATCCCAAGATGTTTAACCTCTGTTCTTCCTCTTTTAATTGATTTTGTATTATTTGTGATTTAATGTGGAGATAGGAGCAGTCTCTTCTGCCAGTCTGACACGGTTCTACTATCCAAATATCCTTGTTTTAGAGTTGCCGAAGATTTGGTACTTGTTGGAATAGACCCAGAATAGTCTTTCTGTTCAGGGTAAGCTTGTCGTCCGATTTTTTAATTCGCTTCATCTTAAAAATGCAGTTACTATGTATTTTTCTCGACATTTTGACTTTTGATTTATGGCCCCTTTCTTGCCATTCTGCTCGCTTTGGTAAGTGGCCGTTTGTTCCTTACGCTCTCATCACGAGTCGAGTTGCACGGGGATCTGCTTGGTAATTTTCTTGTCTCCCTTGTCCGTCTTTTTATAACCGGCCAAATTTGTCTATCACTGGTTGTATCTTTCCCTCTGGTTGTTCTTTGATTTTCTTTTGGTAGTCTTGGTAACAGTGCTGCCACCTTTCGCGGACTCCTTCTAATATCTTGGACGCTTTTTACTTTGTTTGACGGCTTCATTTGTTTTTCTGAGAGGGCTGGTTCAATTATGAACACTTTCTTTTTTGGTTCTTCTTATGCATGAGTCTTTCCGTTCGGGTTTGCTTTCCTTTTCTGTTCCGAGGTTTGCTTTTGTTTGAATTCTGCCTCTGAGATTGAATAAGTACTTAGATTCATCAGGTCAGTTATGGATGTGAGGCTGTCATCTACCAAGACTTCTGATTGATTTTTTTTTGTCATCTTTACATTCCGGGTCTTTATGTTGAGGACCCCTGGTTTATCATTGTCTTTTTTAGTTGTCTGCTCTTTTTGTCTATTTCCTTGGGCTTGTGATGTTTTCTGCGGATGTGCCCGATCCTTTGGCCATTTTGTTTGATTAAAAATGGCGTAGGAAAATGGATTCTGCGTAATGGGTACTTTATATTTAGTCTGATCTTCTGAGGTTACTTTTGCTATTTTTGAGACAATGGCCCTCATTACGACCCTGGCGGAGATCCATGGTGCAATTTGCACCATGGTCCATGGCGCAGAGCTGCCAACTCCGCCATGGGGGTTGGCGGACTTACCGCCCCATTCCGACCTTGGCGGGGCGGTAAGTCCCCAATCCCCATTTACCCTTCCCCATTCCCATTTTTGCCCCATAGGGCATAATGGGAGTGGGGAAGGCGTTAATTACGCCACCGTAAATTACGGTGGCGTAATTAACGAGAGGTCCCGTAGCGCCATGGATTTTTCCGCCCGGAAAATCCGGGCGTAAAAATCACCATGGCGCTACGGAAAGTCCTAATCTGGCGGAGAGGTACGCCATGCATTACGCTGGCGTAAACCCCTCTCCGCCAGGGTCGTAATGAGGGCCAATGTCTTCTCCCCTCGAGATACATCCATTTCCTTTCCCTGATTTTGTGATGGTTTGGTTCTTAGTCCCCACCTTAGGGGGACCTTTTTGCTGGGTTTTTAATCCAGCCATGTTCGCTATTATGGGAGCCGGGTTATTTTCATTTATTCCCCAGCTTTCAGCTCTCGCACTCGTGCTAGGTGGCGTATCTTGCGGGCCTATCAGATTCGTTTGCATTGCAACTTCATTACAATCCTTAGTTGCCTTTCCTGTCAAACTCTGGGGGATATTATGAGGCTCATTGTCGTTACCATGTTGTAATTGGTTTAGATTTAGTATTTCAGTGGTGCCCCATCCTTTTGCCATAATATAACCCTCGAGGAAGTGCATCTTGGTGTGCATCAAAGCGATCATCGTTGTTTGGTCTTTTAATGTGTCGTTGATGCTCTCATACAATTTTCTGAATGGTGCCAATGCAATTGTAACTGTGGCCATTATATTTAGGAGATCTGTTTTTTTCCCCGGGGTGTCTTTCGATTGAGAGGACTCGCTTTGTCCACCTTGTTTCCTCTGAGGGGAGTAAAATTCTTCTTGCCTATGTAAGACTTGTTGCATGTTTCTCCCCGATAGTTTTTGAGTTAGAGGTGCGGTTTGAGGCGCACCTGGTATTTTCTCTTTGGATCTGAGTCCTTTTGCCCTTAACTCTGCTTGGGGTCCTCTATTCCCAGGTATTATTGCTGTGCCCCTTACTCCATCATGACCATTTTTCCCGCCGTGCCCAACAATTCTTCCACTGCCATTGGGCTTTGAGGCGTTTCTAATTGATCTTTTTGCGGCACATGACAATCTGCCGCTGTTACCTGTTGTTCATTCAGGAGTGTTAATTGTTCAGTTGGGTTTGTAGATTTTAAATGGGCCGGATATTTGGGATTTTGTCCAAAGTGCCATTTTATCGGTGTCGATGTAGGGTGCAATTGGTAGTCCTTCCGTGGTTCTGCTTTTGATTTTATGGCCAAAATGTACTGGGAGCTCTGATTCATTTTGTCTAACAAAGCGTGCTGATGTGATGAGTTAGCACTCTCCAGCATTTCGCTGTCCGAAATGTCATTGGTCATTTTATCTGACTCAGAGATTTTCTTCTCGAAAAATTTCTCCAGCAAGTCGTGGTTTGGTGGTTTGGATATAGTTTTTCTCCTTTTTCCGCTTTGTTTTCTAGGATTCCTATTGTTTGATAATATTGTCCGGACCATCTCCACCTTTTCCGTTCTATCTACATGTTTTCCGAGGTCTTTTTTCGCCTTGGTATGGGACTGGCTTTCGTTCCAATTCTTTTTTGATGGCAAGGTCCATTCATCTTCGCTTTCCAAAATTGATGCTCCATGTGAGCACTCGCCGTATTTTCGGTTGCTTGAAGCTGAATTTCTTTCTCCATGCTCTTTTTATTGACCGATGGACTCGTTATCTTTGAAGGTGGTATAGCCCTTGCCTCTAGTTTATTATTACTTTTTACTATGTGGTGCTTTTTGTTTGTTGGTGATGAGTCCGTCGCTTCCAGCTCCTTAATGCTTTGGTTCGAGTTGTCTGTATAATGCAGGCCATTTGAGGGCTGCCCACCAGATTTTTCTGGCGAGGGGGTCCTTAGATCTTCCACTTCATTATGTGGGTGCACCTCAATCTGCACATTATCGATTTGGGAGGAGCTTTTCAAAGCTTGATGGCAGTCTGGGGGGGGGGATCTGCCTCTGGGACCTCTGGGTCACAATCTACGGCTGCCCGGGTGTCTAACACGAGAGATTCTCTGCCCGCTGAGACAATGCCACTGGATTCACCCTCCCATGAGAGGGGAGTCCCCCCAGCCATCTCCTCGGCCTGGACTGGCCCCTTATTTGAGTCCCTGTCTCCCGCATCCAGGGGTGGACTGGCCTTTAGGGAACTCTGGAGATTTCCCGGTGGGCCTCTGCACCCATGGCCTCTTTTCTGTGGTATTTCCAAATGTTCTCATAGGAAAAGCATTGGGCTTGCTGAAAATGTGTCATATAGGGCCACTTTGAACTTTATTTCCAGGGCCTCTTTTGGTCCCCAGTAATTATTTCCAGGGCCTCTTTTAGTTCCCAGTCCAGCCCTGCCCGCATCCGCCCCATTCTCCTCCCCCATTTACCCGCCCCCACGGCTCTCTTCATGTGCTCTCTGGAGTCCGGATGGCTTCTCTGTCAGCAGTCATGGAGAGACACCGGTGCCCATAACGGCAGGTAAGGAGGTTTCTGCTAGCGGGATTTCTCCATCTACCAAATGGGGGGCAGGTAGCGCAAGGGGCTTGGACAATTTATTTAGGTCTCCCGGTGAGCGCAATAGGATTTAAGTTGGAGTTACTACCACCTGTATTTGATACAGGATGTATTTGGACAATGTCGGCACTATCAATGCTATCTGTGTTTCCAATGCTTTCAGCGCTTTCCATGCTGCATATTAGTAACGTACCTGATTTCTCGTCTTGAAACTGCGTTTACATGCAGGTTGGAGCAGATGACAGCCTCTTCGCCCGGGATGATGGTTTTAAGGGGCTGCGCAGTTCCATCCCCCAGTCTTCCCGTGATGGGCGCCCACTCCGTAACCATGTATCGGATATCTCGGACATTTCCGGGTGGTCGCACCATCAGCACACCACACCCTTGGTGACCTTTGATCTTTGAGCCGACAACTGCAAAACACTTTGTTCTAAGTTGTATGGGGTAAGCTTGGGTATAGTCTCGGTGGCTGGGCTATCACTCTTTATACCTAGATACCCCTGTCACAGTCGGACTTCAATTTAGGGAGTAGTGGGTTAATGTCGGTCCAATCGGTGTCCAGGAAATGGCGGAATTAGTGGGGGGGGCTGCCGGCACCCAGAAAAGCAGCAAACAGCGAAACAGTGCCGCGGAGGGGCCCTTGACTAGCGCGGGCTTAAAGCCGCAAGGGTGTCCCTCTCTCCCTTTTCAACTCCGCTTCCTGGATGGGCAGAGCCTCGGAGCTGCAGTCTCTTAAGGCTGCAGTGCCTTCAATGCAGAGTCTTCGTCCACAAAAAAGCGCTGAGCAGGAAATGCCAGGCACAGTCCCAGGCAGCTCAGGCTCACGCAGCCTCCTGCACCCTGTGATGTCCAGGTGAAAGTAGAAAGGTAGAAGCTGCAAAGGCCAACGCAGCAACAGCGAAACAGTGCCACGGAAGCGCCCTCGACTAGCAAAAGTTGCACATTTTGAAAGCGGCAGTACTCCCGGTAGCAATTTCAAAATTGCAGGGTTCAAAAAGCAGCAGAACATATGTACATGCAGGGTGCATATGTATATATCAATGCAAAGCCCTCAATTGCAATCAGTTGCTCTTGGGATAGATAGTCGCATGGATACACACTGCTCACCTGTTAGTGCAGGTGTCGTCACATTAGCTGGATCAGTCCCAAGCCACTTCCGGTCCTTGCCAGAAATGACATATTAACTACAAATCACACAGCATCGCGTTCCCAGCACCCAAATCTGATAAATGTCGTCCTCTTTCGCAACCAATTGTCATGTGCATGCAATAGTAAACGTATCCTACACAGTTTTTTTTATAAATGCAGCTCACTGTATAGCATGTGTGTTCAGACTACAGCCAGTGAAACTCTCAGGCAACCTAAAGCACTTTATGGCCATGAAAATAGCTGGTTAGCACAAAACAAATATCACACAACGTAAAGGAAAGAAGTGTTTTCAATATTGTGTACCCATTTTGACTTACATTTCCAGTTCCCGGCTTATGGAACCCATGGTACGTTGTGTGCATGATTTATGTGTGGGTGGAAAAAGAGAATGGGCCTCATTACGGTCCGGGCGGTAAGGGAATACCGGTACCGGTAAGGGCACCGGTGCCGGTAATCCCTTACCGCCCTATTCCGAGGTCCCTTTGGTACCCGCAAAGGGACTTTAGAGGTAATAACGGTACTGCAATTTGCGGTACCGTTATTACCGCCTTCCCCATTCCCATTGAGCCCTATGGGGGCTAAAATGGGAATGGGGAAGGGCCATGGTGAATGGGGAATTACCGCCCCAGCCAACCTTGGAATGGGGCGGTAATTACTCCATTCACCAAGGCGGAATCGGTAAGGTTTTGGAGGCAACCATGGTGCTAATAGCGCCATGGTTACCTCCAGGGTCGTAATGAGGCCCAAAATGTGTGCAGCTGCTGGCAGGAGGTAGTAAGTGTCTGAGGTTCCCACTGGAGCACAAGTGCAGCGTCACTGATACATGCAAGAGAGATTGGTAGAAAAAGTGTAACTCAAGAAAAGGAGAGGGCCAGAATGGAACACAGAGCAACACTTCAGCCCACACAAGAATGGAATGTCCACCACACTCAAGGGACTCCTTGCACGTGGGAACATTTCCAGATGCACCCGAAGGCAAACCAGAAGAAGGTCCCATGCCAACAGGCAGAAGTGTTTACCAAATGCAAATGGTCAGTATCAAGGGGGGATCGGGAAGTGCACGAACCACACGCCTAGGATTGCACAGAAATGCACTGTAGTCAGAATATATAATGCACCGGCCAGAGACGGGGTCCAGATCCACAGTGCTTGCGGCGAGGTTTAGAAAACAAAAGTTGGGAGCACCATCAAATGAATGCTTTTCTAATGAAGTCTCACCACAGGGCATTATTCCATAGGGATAATATACAGTTGAACCATTTTCTAAAAGAAGTCATGTGTTGACACAGATATAAGGATGAGAGGGAGTGAGTGCCATAGAAAGTCACATAATGTATAAATGCGAAATCAGTATATTCACACACTCTTAAGATACAGCATTCAGTTACTACAATATTGCTGAGAACAAACGATAGCCACTGTCGGGTATGAAGGCACTACCCACAGTATGGCACTACCCTCCATGATCAGTCACCCCAGGCCTACCGGGCACTTAGGGGATGTAACTGTGACGCTACAGTCCCCTGCCTCTTTACACTTACCCAGAGCCGTGCCACCATGGCTGCACTCACTCAGTGCATTACTGCCCTGATTGCCCCTTCCCTCTCCCTGGCACTTTCCCCTCTCCCTTCCCCTTGCACTTTGCGTTGTCGCACCTGCGTGATCTGAATGACACAAGGCCTAGTAAGATGGTTGTTTTTGGGCCTCATTACGACCCGGAGGCTAATGAGTTAAGGGCGCCGTAAAAGGCTGCGGCGCGGTTAACCTATTAGCGCCTAATTACGAGGTCCCTTTGCGGGACCCGACCTTAACAGCTGGTGTAGACCAGCCGTTAAAGTAGGGACCCGCAAAGGGACCTTGTTGCTAATTACGGTGTCGCAATTTGCGGCACAGTACTTAGCGCCTTCCCCATTCCCATTGAGCCCTATGGGGCAAAAATGTGAATGGGGAAGGGCCATGGAGGAAGGGGGAATTACCGCCCCGCCAACCTTGGAATGGAGTGGTAATTCCCCCTTTCTCCATGGCGGAGTCAGTAACTTACCGGCAAGGACCATGGTGCTAATAGCACCATGGTCTTCCGCCAGGGTTGTAATGAGGCCCTTTTTCTTCCCTCTGTCTTTCCTCCCTTGTCTTGCCTGGAAACACTTGTGTACAGGCGTGTTATAAATGACATATCATATCATATCATATGGAAGAGCATCAATCACCTATAAACATATTTGTTTTAAACAATGTTGGCAGTCATATCTTATGTTATAACACCTGGACATTTGAAAAATACTATCCTACCACTGGTGGGAACTCATAGCACGTGTGCTGTCTGGAACTGTGTTGCTGCACAAGGCTGCATTTCCGGTGGGCCGCAGACTGGATAAGACGAAAACATGCGAGTGCATTATTAAATTAAATGCTAGTCACAGCCCCAGAGATGCCAGGTAAGTACAGTGTAATGCCATTGCTAAAGGGGCTGACGTGTGTCTCCATATTATCCTGCTCTTACCCAATAATTGTGGTTTCCTCCTCATCAAGCTTACCTTTTTGTGCAGTGTACACAATAGAAAACACAAGAAAGTATTAAGTCAGGCAAGAAACAATTACAGTGTAAGAGCAAAACACTGAGCTGGTGTCAGACAAGAAATCCAAGCGGAAAAAGACCTACATATACCAAAGAAACATTCTTGAAACAATCCGGATCTGATAGAGAGTTGGACATACGGCGTCCTAAACCACCGCTGGTGTTGCATGTGAGAAGGTGTTGACTGGAAGGTCCTAAACTAGTGAAGATCTGCCCACTCTGAATGCCTCCCAATATAATGGGCTATATGGTGCGGAGGGAACCCATGCAGTGCTGCCTAAGCATCAGACTTATCGTGAGCCGGGCGACTCATCTCTTAAGTCCGTGAGTGGGAACAGAATCCATACCCTCATGCAGAAGTGGTTCGACCAGCAGTGGCTACACGAGACACGCAAGGACCACGAGTGGATTAAATCTGCCGAATTAGGCCAACGCTACAAAGAGAGATTACCTGACTAATTGGCCTGCGAATAGAGAAAATCACTAAGGTGGATGGCTAATTTAAAGACTCAGGTAAATCACGCTTACCAATTGATACTCATGGAGGGTTTTTAATGAAGTTTAGTAGCAACTTAATTTTCACTGGTGGAGGTAACATCAGACAGAGCCCATGGAATTGATTAATGGAGGAACAGTGAAATACAAGGATACCCACAGCCAGAGGTGGATAGAGAGAAGTGACCCTGGGAGCAGAGAAAGAAAGAGCAAATAAGCTGGGGCCAGAAAAGGTAGGGGGGGGATGGCCTGAAGTATGGTGCTTAATGATAGGTGCTTACTCCCTGAAAAGGAGCAAGTGTCATTTTGGGGGGTAATTACCTACCTTTTAAGATGTTTTATTGAACCATTGGTAGTAAATAAATGTCCACTGGCCGACTATTTACCACCTGCGGTAAATTGGTAAAGAGGATTTTGGAGTCAACCAGGATTGGTACATTCTATAACCTGAGGATTTTTTTACTACCAGCATTTTCAGAAAGGGGTCACAGATATGGCAGCAGAATAAAGGTAACGCGCATGTTCAGGGTTGACTAGTGTCTAATGTCTTTTTTGTTGATAGAACTACCCTCTGTCTGGCTCACGCGATACTACCCCACATGCTGCTGCATTGTCCATGTGCCCTCAGACTACCCCGCAATCCATGCGAATAACACTGGCATCTCATAATATTTACCAGCAGATGGGATGTTTGCCCTGTCCGAAGATTTGAATGCCCCGGGGTGCATTGTCATGTAAACCCACATTCTTTTATATACATATCAAAGGGGCTGCAAACGACCTATAGAGGCTTCACCTGTGTTCCCGCCATAATGATTCACGACTCCCTTGCAAAGGCGTCTCATAAATCCACAATGCACGAAAGAAAAGTGTTGCGCTGGGATCAATAAGAATTCAATAGTTCGCCCAGATTCATGTTCACTGCTGCTCCCAGAGTCCCACAAGCTTCCTGATTGCTGAACCTCAGGCCGCGAAGTAAGAGCCAATCGGACTCAGCCAGTGCTTACAGTCAAAAGGTCTTTCTGTGTTGAACACGATGGATGATGTGTTGTCTTGCTATTCAGTTCTGATTGACCAAGATAGTTCTTTTCAAAGAACAACAATGTTGAAGTGAGACTCACTTCAACATTGTTGTTCTTTGACAAGAACTGTGTTGACCAATCAGAACTGAATACCAGTCTGAGTGTAAAACAGAAAGAATAACAATTACAGTGCAAGAGCAAACACCGAGCTAGAGAAGTAGGAGTGTGCAGCTTTGCAGCAGAGATAAAAGGCTGGGGGATCTCGAGCTGCCATCTATTTGGCTATGCATCACAATTTACGCAACTGGGTTCTTGCATCCTTCTAGCAAAGGGGATTTGTGTAACTGATCTGGTAAAGTAACCATGCAAGACACCCTCTACCCTGCCTCCACTCAAGCGCGGACTGCACTGCTTTTAGTCTGTCTACCTGAGTCTGTCTACCTTCTCCATCACTGCTGGAGGAGGGACCTACTGAGAGTCATGTGCTCAGCATAGCAGAGCAGAGTTCCGTGGCTCCGGGCAGAGGAGGAATTCAGCAGGAGAATTGGAACATCCTTGCTGACCAAATTAACACTCTGTACATCTCGGAGCTCAGCAGCGTATTTTGCAGTAAGCTACATGTGGGTGGGTGCCTGCCGCTTCAGTGGGCACAGACATAGTACCATTTCAATTGTTACACCCGTAACACTGCAGAAGACTGGAGTGCAAAGTAGTGCTTTTGGCAAGTATTGGAATCAGTTTTCAAGCCACGGCCGCGGCCAGTACATGGAGTCTTGGTTAACAGATATACACCTACGGCTGACTTTCAGAAGGAACGCTTTATTCTTTACAGAGTAACATTACAGAGTACTACCTCACTAGATTCCAAGCCTCCTGGCCAGCATACTGCTTTAACTCTGTGGGAGCAGCTGGGGAGGAGTGAGGTTTTTGACCCTTCTTTTAAGAAAAAGAAGAAAAGGACGAAAGAATTTGTTCAAACAAAACTATTCCAAAAATCTCACGCTTCAAGTATTTTCTGTGGTGACTGCAGGGCACTAGCCCTTTGAGCCACAGCAGACTACCCTACTCCATGAGAGCCTTGTGCTGTCTGTCGTGGCGACTGCAGTGATACGGTGATACGTCTGCCAGAGCCTAACCTTAAAACTCAATACTTTGGAACATCGATTGCAGCAAAGTGAGCGGTTCGCCGGAGTATCCTAACACGGACTAAGGAGTAGGGAAACAGTGCAGGCATCTCTGTGGACACCTTTTTGGCATCCAGGAAGTAGCATAAAATGCAGGTCCTCGTGCTCACAGCGAAGTGAAGTGAGCCAAGTGAGTGGTTTGGCGGTTTGATGGCTTCAAGGAAGAGGAAGAGGCCTGAGCCGTGCCGTTTCCAGCATCACTGCTCAACTGGTAAGACTGTACTGCCCATTACGGGCCACAGTTAAAACATTTAATCATTTTAGTTTGCTCACTATTGAGATAATTCATTATATTATGGATTACCCAAGGCCCACCTGAAAGACCGAGGCTAATGATCGGATATCTTGCGTCAAAAGACCCTGCATCATTCATTGACTTTCTAACTAAAAACTTTTTGCACCAAATACAGGAAACGCATGATGCGAAGAACTCATTAGTAAAACCGCACATGCACTTACAATTCATCTTCCACTCTTCGAACCAAACTTGAAGCATCATTCCCTTTGAGTTGTTCGATTTGACTTTTTCTAAAGATGTTAATTGCTTATACCATTTGTTCACAACGTGTTTCACAATGTGTTGTCTAATTTTTGAATGTTAATAACCAGTCAGAATGACATAATATTTTGTATTGGTTGCATTCACATGTCTTAGCTTGTCACTTTATACAGCAGTAAAGACCTTTTACTTATTGTTTTCAACGCTTTACTTACTTTCAACAATCTATTTGTTTAAAAGAAAAAATTATTATTTCTTTACTAATTTAGACATAACGTCTTGAATGTGTGGCTATATGTACCTAGCGGCTGATTCATTTAGTGATTGCCAGAATTATGCAACCCATATCCTTTTCTCTTTAAGCAATCCAAGAGAACAGGCCATACAATTGAATTGACCTGTTCCTCCTATATTTTTGTGATTACCACAAATCAGTAAAGGTACATCTCTTGTTTCACTACCTGAAAGACCAGGTCTGAGTGTGACTGTGGGACTTTGATTTCCTTTGAACTCCACATGTGGCACCCTTGCCTGACTCAATGCCTGCCCGGCAAAACGTGCACGGCTGTATCATTGTTTTCCTGGTCAATAGCTGTGCAGGTTTCGGGTTTGGAGTTTGACGGCCATCCAGTGTCCGTCCGCATAATCCGTCATCTGCTGCATGTCGAAACTGTGCAGCGGGAAAAACTGGGATCGGGCTATAAGAGACAGAAAACAAAGTTGCTCAGTAAGTCCGCGACCGGTGCTGATTTCCCCGATTATTGCATTGGGCTCAATGTCTAATAAACAAGTGATGGTTGAGGTGACTGATTCAAGTGCCTATGACCAGTGACAGCACTCACCTAAACCAGTGGAACAAGACCTCATGATGACACAAGATACCAAGAGTACCCAGGGAGACCTAAGAGCCCCAATCTGGGATGGGGGAAAGGGGGAGGGAGGGCCACTAGTGATGGAAGTGGGCCTTAAAATGCCCCCATAATATCAAGAGAATGCGGTTGCCGAGCTGTGCCTCCACTCCCAAGGGAGTTTTGGGCAAAAGCCCCCCTCCTCCTAAATCAGTCTAAGAGCTTTGGCTGGATAAGACCCTACCGAGAATATCCTCTGATTAATGACAAGAGCCAGCAACTGGAATGTCAATAATGCGTTATTGTTGCGCAGGTTCACCAAGCAAGTACAGACAAATAGGACTGTGGCCTCATCCCGAGTTGGGCGCAAACCCCGGCGGTAATAGCCCTACCGCCAAACTCCCCAGCACTATTAGCGCTGGATCACGGGTTTGGCAGAACGGTAAATCCCCATTCCCCATTGGGCCCATTTGGGAATTTCCCATTCCCCATTGGGCCCAATGGGGAATGTTCTGCGCTATTAACGCCAGCGGTATTACCGCTGGCGGTAATAGTGCCAGAAACAGGCAAAATCGCTGCAGATTTGCCACCAGCTCAGAGCTCGGGGTAAACCTGCAAAGCCCGTGATTTGGCAGACCCTTAAATGCAGCAATAATAGCATTACCGCCGCATTTAAGGGTTACCGCCAAACTTGTGATGAGGCCCTATTCGTAAGCCTTTCATTTTTGGTAACAAGTCTCAGAAAAACATGAAGGATTCTTTTGTCAGACTGGGAGCTAGATCAACTGTGGCAAAAAGTACAGGTCCCAGGCCGCAAGGAGTGGAAGGAAGTGACACCTTGATGGGGGTTTTCTGATCGTAGCCTGCTGGAAGCTTACTGCTCGGCAGAAGATGATCTAAAAGCACATCACAATGGGAAGAGGCAGGTTAGCGACATCAACGAGGCCGATGGTTCTGGTATTGATCTTCAAGCTGACCCCACTTCTTTTCTCACAGAGCATCTCACATTCGATTCAATGGAAGAACGCAACAGGCTGGAGCAGCAGTCTTTACACAAGACTTTAAAAGAAATGGATGACAAGGTCAAACTATGGTGTCCCTCAATATCAGCCTTGAACATAGTGTTGAGTTCGTTTGTAGATTTATATGAATATACAAACGACTCTGTTACTACCAATAAAATTGGCATTGGAAATGATGAATGAGGTACTTGAAAAACATTGTTCTAGCCATTTCCTTCTTTGAGGCCAAAATCGCAGCAACCCTGGTAGACCTCAAGCAAGAGGTTGAGCTAATCTCATCTACAATGGGTGAACAGCTCACTGCTATAGATCAGCAGCCAGATAGTGAGGTACCTAAAAGGGACCATCTAGCGGCGCAGCTGGAAGGAACAGAGTTAGCCAACCAAGGAAAATCAAGCAAGTGGATAAGCACTTCAAACCGGAATGGTCAGCTATCAACTCCTGATCCATGCTCCAAAGAGCTGATGGATATTATGGACATGGGTGAATGCTATCGAGGAGGAGAGTCTGTGGCAAGCAGACAGTACCATCTGATCACCTGAATGATAAGGAAATCAAAGATATGAAGAAGAGTGTTGTAGTGTAATAGTACCATAAGGGAATGTATTGGAATATAGAATGGGGCTGGTGGAACTTGGAATGTGGTGGCTGGAAAAAGGGCAGTTAGAATAGGACATTAAAGGAAGTAAGACATACATGGCAGCCTGGCTTTATTATTAATGTGAGAGCAATGCATATATAGTTTGGAACACAACAATTGTCGACGAGGAGAAAAGTGACCCACAAGGTTAACAGAAGAGGTCCACAAATGCTGACAGCCTGAAGAGGAGGCTGAGAAGACACAGCCTGACGAGGTGGCTGACAAAAGAAATAAAAAGAAGATTAAGGACAGACAAACGACCCAATAGTTCAAGAAAAAAGAAGATTGGAACACTAAGGTCAAAAACAGCGTGTAAAGACTGCCGACAAAAGCGAGCAGGAAACAAAAAAAGACGGTAAATTGCGCAGTGCAGCCGTCGTGTATGAACAGTTGAAACTGAAATTGTAATAGTTAACATAATCGGGGATACGTATATATATTTATAAAGAGAAACACTGTGTAAGAAAGGCAATTTTTAAAACAGAACTTAAAGTAACAAAACTAAAAGCACGAGGCACAGCATTCCAAGAGCGGTGAAAGTCACTGCGTAACATCAAAAGGTCAGAGGAAGGTACCTTAGAGTGTAAGGAAACCTACTGCCATATTTAATTCGCTCTAAAGTAATCACAAGAGTTGTCATAGCAACGCAACAAACATAAACAAAGCAGCATACATAGACAGAAACGATTTCAATCTTGCGTTGCAACGTCCGCAATGTTAAGGAAATATGCAAAACAAAGATGACGAGTAAGTCGAACATCATAAATGCAGCGGCATATGAAATGTAAGCGTGCAGGTCAGACCGGCTGTAAGATAAAGAAGTGGTGAAGAAATGCCACATCGTGTCAATCAGAGGATAACACAGCATTATAGCAACAAACCATTTTTAAAACCCACGTCACAAAATAAAGAAATAATAACGGTCTGCAATAATTTCGACAAGTAAAGACCAAAAAGGAAAATAGTTATTAAATCCACAGCAAAGATCAAAGTTAAGAAAAATAAAGAGAGAGACAAACATAAAGGTACAAATAAAACAAAATTAAGATAAATAAAAAAAGAGACAAACATAATGGAGCAAACAAAACAAAAGGCCAAGCTGCTGAAATAATAATAATTCTGACTCAATACACAACGGAAGCTGAACAATTGAAAGAAATATTGCATGTATATCACACATAAAGGCCACGCATAAGGAGGAGACAAAACACATGAAACAGCCATATGACCAGTAAAAAAACTATATCAACTAAAAGAATAAGACTAACAGAGATGGAACATAGCGAAGTAAAGCAAAGAGTTGGACTACTGCGTTTGCATAGCAAAGTCAATAAAGAAATGGCAGTTCTACAAACAGTTCTGGATCAACAAACGAGTGAATAGCGTATCATCTAGTAGATCAAATCAAAGCACTGAAATGCCCACACACAAAAACAAAATAAAGAAAAATGTCGTCTGACAATGCAAGTGGAGACATGAATGCAAGTCAAGGCATGTCTGGAAAGCCTACGTCCACGAATTCAATCAGTTATCTACGCCGCCCAAATCCATTCAACCTGGAACCGCAAGATGACCAGAGACAATGCTGGCAAGAATGGGTGGATGAGTTTGAGGAGTCTCTAAGGGCGGTCGGAAATCAAGATGCCCCAAATCAACTAGACATCTTTATAAATCTTGTAGGAAACCCGCTACTCACACACGAACACAACACTGAGGTCGCCATCATGAGTCTTCGACGCTCTATAAAATTCTGGTCCAAGCTCCCATTGGCCATGGTGGGCAGGGCAGCGATAGTCAAGATGATCGTACTCCCCCGATTCCTATATTTCTTCGTGAACATTTGCCACTACGTTCGACCGCCCTTCTTCAAGAAGCTGGAGGCTGTCATCAGGGACTTGCTTTGGGGCCCCCACAGGCACAAACTGTCGCTATCTGTTCTCTCCCTGCCACACAAAGAGGGTGGAATAAAGCTACCGGATCTCCAGTTATACTATCTGGCTGCCCAGCTGAGTCACATAACGAAATGGCTCTCGGACGACCCTTCGGCTGAGTCGGAGCTACTGAGGCAATCCTCGAATAATGTGATCCCCAAGGAGGCCCTGTGGCATCCCACACGGCAATCCCTGGTCACCTCACAAGTGATTGACCTGGGAAGGAAGATATGGGCCAGGTCCTGCTACATCAGGCGAGTACAACACCCATACTCTCCGGATAACCCCATCTTAGCAGACACCTGCCGAACGGATGCAGGCCTCTCCACAGCAAGGAGATGGGAAGAAGCCGGCATATACACATGGGGCGACATGTACGAGGAAGGGAAATTCAGGGACTTTGAATCTCTTAAGGCCGTCGAAGGAATACCCCCAGGCCAGTTCCTCTGGTACCACCGCCTTAAACAGACTGCCAAGAAACAATGGACCGGCTGGCCGGAGGAACCCTCCCCTGACCCTCTACTTCAAGAAATGCATGACCTCTCGGATGGCTGGAGACCAGTCTCCAGGCTCTACAGCAGACTATGCGACAAACCTAACCCTAAAGGCGAAGATCTGAGGGCGAAATGGGAAGCGGACCTTGAGACCCCGATCACGGATAAAGAATGGGAGAGAGCGCTAATATTTCCCAAAAAAGTGTCCAGGAATACCAGATTCGGCCAGATTCAACTGAACGTCCTGTATAGGACATACATGACCCCACATAGGGTCGCCTCCTTCAATAAGACATCCTCCCCTGCATGCCCATGGTGTGGGAATGATAAAGCGGACATGATCCACATGTTCTGGACTTGCACTAAGGCGATGACACTATGGTCCAAAGCCAAACAGACTTGCATGGACGCCGGAATGACGAGGTACGAATGGACCCCCGGCGAGTGCCTCCTGGGGAATTACCCCAGACCTAGCAAGTCCAAGAATGCTGTCAGACTAATGGACATCTCATGCATCCTGGTTAAGAGAACAATTGCAATGGCCTGGAAGACGCCGTCGGGCCCCAGGCATGAACGATGGCTCAAAGAACTCGAGAGATGGACAGTAGCCGAAACCAGGGCCTGGCAAGAAGGAATCACGTCAAGCGGCGAAACCGAGTGCGGCACCCTAGAATCATGGAAGGCCCTCCTCAAAGACATACGCTTCAGCGCCGACCACAAACCCCCCTGAAATCTCGTAGCATCACACTGGCACTATTCCCTGATGACAGCACTGGAAGGACAGCCCTTGTATGCGACCCCTCCTGCTTCCTGAAATTCTGGGTCGCAGGCCCTAACCCATCCGTCCACTGTAAGTTCGCTGCAACATGAAGACTGTTGTTGATTTGTTTGTTCCCTCCCCCTCCCCTGTCCCCCCTACACCGTCCCCTCCCTTGTTTGAATCACCGTTTGATTTCTCGTTGTATTGCACGTTTTTTTTTTCCCACCAAAATCAATAAAATACGTTATTAAAAAAAATAAATCTTGTAGGAAAGGAAATGAAGAGCGTCATCAAGACCATACCACCAGAAGAGAAAATAACATACCAACTCTTAGTAACCGCAATCAGTGGGCATTTAATAATTCTGCCCAACAGAGACTATGAATGCTACAGATTCCATCAATGCATACAGGCCCCGCATGAAACTATAGCACCGTTTGTGTTACGGCTGAAAAGGAAAGCAACATATTGTGATTTTGTGAATTTTAGTGACAATGAGGCGGTAAGGCTGAGAATCATTGAGGGATGCATATCATCACAATTCCGGAAGCATCCCTTGAAGAAGCCTCTTCCTTTAAAGGAGGTATTGTAACTGGCGAGAGTGTATGAGAGAGTTGATACTCAAGCAGCGTATATGGAGAATCCGAAGAAGTTAGACACGATTGCTGCAATAGGGCCAAATATGCAAGGGCAAAGGAGATACGCAGGCACGTCACCTGTCAAAGCACAATGTCAAGATGGGTGGAATAATAGTCGTAAAAGCCCTTTAGAAAGACAATGCTATCGTCACGGATTCGAATTCCCGCATAGAGGCCAATGTCCGGCTCTAGGCCAAATGTGAATAAGATGTGGCCAGGAAAATCATTTTCAAACAATGTGCAGAGACAGAGCGCCACCAATGCTTACGTACAGGCCCAACGTACCAATGTTGCCAAGCAGAAGGTATGATATGCAAAAGACTTCCAACATAAGAGCATATCAAGAGAAAGACTTTAAAGGCCTATTGCAGATGCTATAGTGGGCCAGCAGGCCCAACAATCAGGATTCATCAGAGCCATAGAAAATCTACAGGTGGAGTTGTCTGAACAATCTAGTCAAGGACAGGATCAGAACCTGCACTGTTACAATTTCAAAATCAAGTGGAGATGCATTGTGGGGACCCTTATGAAAATCCCCCAATCGAAGAAGGACACTTGAATATGGATCAATACCAAGAATATGATATATACAGCAAGAAATATGTTAGACTAATCTATAATACACTTGATGACAGAGTGGCCATAAAAGTTAAAATAAACATGTGTGGGCAAGACATAGCTTTTCTGGTTGATACGGGTGCCACAGTGAAAGTAATGAGTGAAAGAGCCAATGAAGGAATAGCTAAAATGTACCCTTTATGGCCATCGAGAGCTCACATTTTTCAATGGAGAGCGATGCATCCATTAGAAAAGGGCAGTTTCAATGTGACTTAATTCATAAGGGTCAGCGTGTGTCAGTCAACATACATGTCAGAAATAGTCCAGTAACAGGTAGATGCCTCATTAGCTGTAAGACTGCCACTGAATTACGACTCATTAATGTTAAATATGATCAGTCTGAGACGATACAAGGATGTCCCCCACAACACCATGAGCTACAAACTTTATCGGAAAAAGAATTGAATATGGAAGAGATAAAGAAGATGTTTCTGAAATTATTCCAGGGTGTTGGGAAGCCGAGAGCCAATGTCATAGATCTACACATTGACCCTGCTGTCTGTCCTGTGCCTCAACATCATCGATGGATAGGTTTTCATCTTCAGGCAAGGGTCTCTCAGGAATTACAGCAACTGCTTGATAATGATATAATTGAGAGGGTTGATGGTCCCTCACCTTGGGTGTCTCCTTTGGTGGTGGTACCCAAGGCTGATGGTCATCTTCGTCTGTGGTGGACATGCGAATCCCGAATACTACAATACAAAGGGAGAGAGATCCTGGACCCAATATTGAGGATATGATCATTCGATTAAATCAGGCCACCAGATTTTCAAAATTAGACTTAAATCAAGGGTAACATCAGTTGGTAATTGATCCCGAATCTAGACCTATTAGCACTTTCACCACACATGAAGGGCGGTTTCAGTACAAGCACATGAGCTTTGGCATTTCTTCTGCTGCTGAAATTTTCCAACAGAGGAAATGCATTCAACTACAGTGACGATATTCTGGTAAATGGCATTACTCAGGGTCAGCATGATGAAGCATTGAAACAAGTTTGTAAATTCTGCAGGACAATGGTCTAACTTTGAACGGCCCAAAGTGCAATATAATTAAGCAGAGCCTACGTTTCTTTGGTCACATATTTTCAAAGAGTGGGATCAGAGCAAACCCTGACAAAATCAATGCCATTCTGAGTCTAGAAGCTCCGAAGATGTTGCGGAATTGAGATCCTTTTTAGGAATGACGGGCTATTGTGCTTGATATCTTCCCAACTATGCAATGTTGACTTATTCGCTCAGAGAGTTGCTGAAGAAATAAGTGGCATTTGGATGGAATGAGGACTGTAAGTCTGCTTTTGAAACAATCAAAAAAGAACTGACTAGTGACCGACAACTTGCCTATTTTAATCCTAGCTGCGAAAGTGAAATTACAGTGGATGCCAGTCCGGTTGGCTTGGGTGCCTTCTTAGCTCAGACAGACCCGAAAAAGTGGCCAATAACACATATTGTGGCATATGCTAGTAGGGCTTTAAACACCATTGAACAAGCTTACTCACAAGCGGAGCGCGAGAGTCTTGCTGCTGTCTGGGCATGTGAGAAGTTCAACTATTCTGTCATCGGCAGGCCGTTTACTCTCATAACAGATCACCAAGCACTCTTGTCACTTTTTGGAAATCCTCGAGTTAAAATGCCTCCACGCATAGAGAGGTGGGGCATACGTCTGCAAGAATATGATTATAGCATTATTCACAAGCCAGGAAAAGAGGCCAACCCAGCAGACTATTTGTCTTGGCATCCTAAGGGAAGCCCTGAGGATGAGATGCATAAAGAGGCGCAGGCGTACATATCATACCTGTCCCTTAATGCTTTTCCTCTGGCAATCATGAAGGAGATATTTGAGGAGAAGAGCAGAGCTGATCCCACGATTCGAGCGGCTATTCGACTTACTAGAGCTGGTAGGTTGAGATGTCTAGCTACACAACAAGTCAGAGAAGAAGGGGTGGATAGAAGAGACCTGCAGACGCTGCCAAGAGTATGCAATGAGCTGACTGCAACTGACCAGAGGGTGTTGCTTAGGGGAAGCTGGCTGGTAGCCCCAAAATGTTTATGAAAGTTCCTTATGATTCTGGCACATGAAGGTCACTGTGGTTGCAAATACAAAAAATATATTGAGAAATCAAGTATAGTTTCCATACATGGACGCAATTGTTGAAGATGCTTTGCAGCATTGTTTTGCTATCAGGTAACTGCGTCCAGCAAAGCTACCTGTCCGCTACATGTAGTACCTTTGCTGGATGGTCCGTGGCAAAGGGTAGCTATTGATTTCTATAGGCCATTAGAAGAGGGAGGTCATCTGTTGGTGGCGGTGGACAAATATTCACGGTTCCCTTTGGTCAAGCATGTGGCACATACAACTTTAATCATGTGGTGGTAGTCCTGGACGAACTGTTCAGTGAGTGGGGTGTCCCTAAAGTGGTTAAGACTGATAATGGACCACCTTTCCAAGGGCAGGAATTTGGAAGGTTTCCTGTGCACTTGAGTTTTAAACACCAGAAAATCACCCCACTGTGGGCACAGGCCAATCGCATGGTTGAAAGGTTTATCCAGTCTCCTGGATGCTAATTTCTTCCAAAAGATTCAGATGTCTCAGATATTTCCTCGAACCTCTCATTTGGTTTCCTTGTTTTTTCTTCTTGTTCCTATTTTGTTCCCTCTTTGTTGTTGTTGTGTTCCAAACTATATATGCATTGCTATCACATTAAGAGTCACTCCAGGCTGCCATGTATGTCTTACTTCCTTTAATGTCCTATTCAAACTGCCCTTTTTCCAGCCACCACATTCCAAGTTCCACCAGCCCCATTAGATATTCTAATACATTCCCTTATACCACTATTGCTACTACAGCCCTCAAGACTCAAAGGAAACAATCAGCACCTCCGATGGAGAGTCTAAACACTTTTTGTAGTGTCCCTACCTATGAATAGAACCTATTGGTGATAGTGGACTGGGAATAGTACTGAATCGACAGAACATCTTAAAATTGGTGAAGGAAATTTCCGGAATTGTACCTTTTCTCAACACTATATATAGAATGCATCCATTTCCCGTATGAAAGTACCACAGAAGTGGTAGAGGTGAGCTTGCAATCACGTCTAGGGGTGAACGCACAACGAGCAGTGGCTGGTGCTTTCCTAAAGAAAGGCTTTCAAATCTCCACCATCAGGCCTAAATATAGATCCATTGTAAATAGGAGGGAATAAAAAGGAGCCCTCAGTACTAACATCTGTTAGTGAGAATAGCCTAGTAAAAGGACATTATAAAGACACAATTGCAAGCAGTAGAATCTGGTCCTCATTGCCAGGAATACTAATTTTCTCAAAAATTGAATGAAAGCGAACAATTACTTTAGCATGTATAACGGTGGGTGTAATCAGTTGGAGCACACGTGGCCACAGATGTTTTCTGAATGATAATGTACGCAGGGAAATCTTAGGTGGCCATGACATTATTCTGCTACAAGAAACATGGTTGCTATACGAAATTTTTGGACGGTGTCAGTGCTTTGTGCCAAGTTGCTACTGCCAAAGATACTGGGCGACCGTCTGGGGGCCTGTTAATGGCCCCAAGAAATTCAAAATTTAAAAAGGTAGAATTAATTTCTAACTCTGTGTATGGTATTCTTGTAGTCTTGCTGACTTTGGGCCGCAGTGATGGGATGAGGTCTCCACTAGTGTTATCATAATCCCACAAGCACTTCTATCGAGAATCTTCTAAGACAAATTGCGGATATTATGCTAGGATGTGTTAACAGAATTGGGAACCTCCATATTCTAATAGCGTGGGATTAGAATGCTAGTTGCACGGCTTCGCAGCAAGTTAACCATAGATCTGGATCTACAGAGGATAGAGGTTTGAAATGGGTCCGATTCTGCATAGATTGGGATCTATTCATTTGCAACAGTAACGTTCTGTGTGAATGCCCCCCAAAATTGTGGGGTACATTTATCAGCCCAGCAGAACTCCCCAACATCACCAAATTGCATTTCAGCAGTTACAAGTAGAATGCCTGCACTGACTCTGCTGAGCGCTATTCCCTTGCATTAAAACAGCATTTTGCAGCTACAAAAATGATGGCTGCGCTGTCTTTGCCGGGCACATATGGGGCGAGATGAAACTTAGAACACCCCGAGAATTGCTGCAAGTTATTTTCTTCATGTGCACCAAAGAAAAGAATTCAAAGGCAGCTGCTATGCTGCCAGCTTAATACTTCCAACTAAAAAAAGGAAATGTTCTGTGTTTAAAATGGCTTTGCACTGGTGCCATTTTTCATCCTTCAACATTACAAAGTTTGATCGCAGAAAAGACACATTCATGCCCATCTATCTTCAGGCAAAGGAGGGCTTTCCTCTCTGAAAGGCATTTTATGTCAAATAAAATCTGTGAACTAGCAGAGAAACTCACTCCAGGCCATACAGCAAATGTTTTACTTTTGCAACAATCTAACACAATCCAAACTCTTCACAAAAAGCTCCTTCTCATTTTGCTTGATGTCAGTTTCAAAGAACCCTTTACGTGAACAGATTCCTGTGTATTAGAAATTGACTAGGGCTATGAAAGGGTTCACAATATGGGTGCGAGGAAAAATCACATCTGTAAAAGTGACAGCCAAGAAGAATTAACCCACATGTGAAATGGTGCTTTTGCCAAGCAAGAAAATGTCTTTTAAAAGTAAAATGTGAAAATGAGGCCTTGTGCATGCATAGAAATGTGAGCGAAGCTGGGGGTTTGCTTCAAGAATCTACACAATATTTTCCCAAAAAGACTTGGGTTTTGTGAAAGAAAGTAACAAAAAAAAAGAAAAAATGTGTGTTTGAATGCAGCACAATAAAGGGGCCTGGCCAGGAAATGTAAAGGCACTAAACCTTCCTGGGACAGGAATCTCCCACACAAACTATAAATGGGCCAAGGTGGAGAATCTAGCAGCCTCGTCAGACGGAGCAGCATTGCTGCTGCCTGACACAATGGACTGCCCTGACACAGAGGTGTAAATTCCTGGAGACACCTCCTCTCAGATTCAACTGACATACCATGTCTTTCTTTAACAATCTAGTCACTAAAATATAGTTTCAGTAAAAGAAATCACTTTAATAACAAAACCGAATTGTCCTGTGAAATTGTTCCCGTTTAAAAACAGTTTCCTTTCCCTTTAAGAATCTCATACTGTCACCATCCAGTTACCCGTTCACTTTCATATTAAACTTGTGATGTGCCTTTGTACCTTAGCATCAAAACCCCATTTCGATTTTGTCTGTTTACCCCATTTTCCAAGCCGTTTTGCTATTTTTAACCTGTGAAACCAAACAAATGCAATTTCTCCACGTGTGATTTTGCTGCACTGTGTTTTTCCTTCCAAGGTCGATTTTCTGAACTGTTTGCCCGTTTTCAGTACATTGCCTTGTGGTTTACAAGTGTTCTTACTTTTTTGATACAGCCATACTCCTTTTTGCCTTAGTCATTCAACCGCACATGTAAAATAACTATTTAGTAATTCTGAGTGTGATTTTGCTTAATTTCAGGGGTTTTCAATCAGATTTTGCCTCTCATTCAGGGGTGGAAGGTCGGATTTTCATTCTGTGTGTTGGCTAGTATACCTGCCTCCTTGCTACTCTTCACTACCACACACAATTTGCTTAACAGGGGTTTGAGGAAGTGTTGCAGGGGGAAATACTAACTGTGATGCTATCTGAAAATAATACCTGAAACATAATCTTGCTTTTATTCACTGGTGCATTGTGTATCTTATGTTAAAAGGTCAAACTTAGTGTGTTCTATCATTTTACACTGTTATTATCACCACACTGGTTATTGCTTCCCTATATTTAATGTGTTTGATTTTTATTACTAATTAAAATAAATAATTAATTAATTATCACACACCGGCCTGGTTCATGGGCCAT